>NC_080565.1:7500-325833 GCF_030253575.1 Rhododendron vialii | reverse complement strand
TCTAGCAATTCAGCGCTGTTATTTTGGGATCGGGGAAGTGGTCCCAGTTACTGTTTTGTTGGGATCCGATGGACTTGGATGCTCAAAGGTTTTTTAATTTGTTATACGACACTGGTTTTTTTTGGATGATTTTGTTTGTAGAAATGACCTCCCATTAGGTGTTTTTATGTATGACCGAGGTCACTAGTAATATTTGAGTTCAATTTGGGCTTTGGTTGGAGTTAATGACATTTGTGTCCGGTTTGTGCTTTGGGTGGAGTTAGAAGTTGCAAAGAAGTGGCTTCCGTTCGATTAGTGGATCGATTTCATTTACTGCAGTTTGTTTTTGAAGAAAAATATAGTTTCGTATTTGCTGCTATGTTTTTGATATCTGCTTTTAAGTCTAGTAACACGGCCTTTTATTTTTATGGTTCTGCTTAAGAATTGGATTACACTTGTTATATTTAAAAAGGAAAATGATTGGCCATGAGTGACGATTTTTTGTTTTGGGAAATTCTGATTCCTAAGCCAACTTGTTGGCAAAGGTGTGAAAACTCAAAAGTAGGAAAAGGAAAGGACAGAGATATCAAAGAGAGACATCAGGCTTCAACTCTGCATTATTATCCGTAATTCTCTATATGTCATGTACCAGGTTCTGCACATGGATAGGAACGACTATTATGGAGGAGAGTCAACTTCACTTAACCTTATTCAGGTTTATGTTATCGAAGTTGTTCACAATATCTTCAGCCAATCTGAACTTGCCATTCATCATCTAATTTTGATGATGGTATTGTTTATTTACAGCTCTGGAAGAGGTTTAGAGGAAGTGATAAGCCTCCAGCTCATTTGGGTTCGAGTAGGGATTACAATGTGGATATGGTCCCAAAGGTTCTATCTTCCACACTGTGTCAACCATTGTTGTATTCCTCGTACTTTCTAGCTTGTTGGGTGTTTTGAGCATTTTTTTGTTTCTCAGTTTATGATGGCAAATGGTACTCTTGTACGAGTACTCATTCACACCGATGTTACCAAATATTTGTACTTCAAAGCTGTAGATGGGAGCTTCGTCTATAACAAAGGAAAGGTATGCCAAATGTGTTCTACGCGGCAAGAGTATTTTTTTCTTGCCTCAGTGCCAAAACTTGATATTATGATTTCTTTGAGACTCAATTTCACGGAATTCACCTATAAGCCTTGTGCTCTAGGTTCACAAGGTGCCGGCAACTGATATGGAGGCCCTCAAATCTCCTCTTATGGGCATTTTTGAAAAGCGCCGGGCTCGCAAGTTCTTCATTTATGTACAAGATTATGATGAAACTGATCCCAAAACACACGAGGGGATGGACCTGGCTAGAGTGACAACTAGAGAGCTTATTGCGTATGCTACTAATCTTCTCCTTTTCTGTTTTTCACTTCTATTAATCTGAAAGATGACCTCAGAATTTTATCTGTATGCTTTTACTTCTCAAATTTGGATTGTCGAGTTTGTTTTCTGGTGGGTTTTTCAAGGTACATTATCCAATTGGGATCTCAAAATTACTATATCTAGGATACGACTTCAAACTTTTGCTCTACCAAAACTTAACAAACTTGGAACCTTGAGTACTCTTCAAGGGCCATGGATGATATATTTGACATTTGAAAAATTCATTCTGGTTTGCAACACTTTTTTCCTATTCTAGAAAGTACCATTTCTTTAACTCGGTGGCACAGGTGAGTGATCACACCATAAATTTCCTCTAAAAATTGGTGGATTGGCAGGGTTGAAGAACTTGCTTTTGACAGTATGTTGGGTTTTCTCTCAAATGGGTCAATTCAAGTTGAGTATCCGCTGTGTGCTTACCAACACTGGAAACAGAAAGTTAATATACTATTATAGGAGGAAAAGGAAGTTGCAGTTGCAGTTGCAGTTGCATTTTAATGAAGTCAAATGATGTACGGATTTTGAATTACACAGGAAACCTATGTAAACACCATAATTTTCTGATGTACAGATTTTGAATTACACAGGAAACCTATGTAAACACCATAATTTTCTCTGAAATGAACATGAGCGCTGGAAAAACATGAAAAATTGCGGTGTAATTTTTGTTGAACAATGGAGAGAAGGCTGGAGAATCATAAAAGGGATATTAGATTTTCAATTTGAGCATGGTGTTTCCAAACATTTCCAAAATATGTAAGTGTGAGTTTGAAATGTGTTGAAGTTTTAGGGATATGTTCTTAAAATTCTCGATACTATACATGCCTGACAAGAATTCATTCTTGCAATCACAAGCATATTTGTATGTACGCGCGCGCGCGCGTGTGTATATATATATAAATCTTCAGGTAAGGACCTTAAAATGAGGACTTTATATGCGGGCCTCCCCATTTCTCGCCTTTCCCGATCGGATTTCGATGATCCGAGCCGCTCAATGTGTTCAGAACGTGATTTTAAGGGTACCCGTGAGAAATCAGCAAAAAAAAAGACCGGGAAGGGCTTGATTTGAGCAGTTTTTATTTGAACCGTTCGATAAAAAACAAACAAAAATTGCTCGGATGAAGCCCTTTCCGATCTCTTGTTTTGCTGATTTCTTGCGGGTACCCTTTAAAATCACGTTCTGAACACATTGAGCGGCTCGGATCATCGAAATTCGATCGGGAAAGGGAGGTCCACATTTTATTAAAATAAGAGGTCCGTATAAGAAGGGAATATTTTATATATATATATATATATAGAAGCACCTTTAGTTGTGTGAGGTGATCTCCAAATGCAAAGTGGCATGTTGGGTTTAAGTACCAAAGGACATTTTATTAGTTTCAGCAATTTGTTCATAATACATGTGCACCGAGTATACACCCAATACAGTCTTTTGATAGCTTGCGTGGGCAGTCTCATTGTGGGCACACGCCCCGAAAATTTTCAATTCTCGTCCCTTTAGAGAAATCGGGTGCGCCCCTTTTTTTTTTGGGAAGCGCGGCGAAACGTTTACAATTCGGAGTCGCCACTCGGGTTTTAGCTGTGAAACACCCAATGAACCGAACTTGAAACGCTTGCCACTTTATTTGATTTTGAAAAGGCGTAGGCCGTTCCGTCGTCACCTTTGATATCTGAGGTTCGGGAGCTAGGTTACGAGAGGGGAAGGGTTTTATGGCACCCCTCTCGCCCAATCCGGAGATCGGTCTCTACTCGGGCACTTTGTAAAACATTTGTATTTCTCTCTCATTAATCATTTTCTTTAGCCAGTTAGGGCAGGGGAGCAGTTAAAGGGGGTTAAAACTGTAACAAATTGCATTTATGTGGCAAAATGTGGTGGATGCTTTTTGAAAAAGATAGACATAGGAAAATAGATTGAGAACAAGCACTTGCAGTCGACGTAAGCAAACTGAGGTATGCTGACCCGAAGGGACGCGTGCAGGCAGCGCGCTAGCATGCACTGGGTTAGCCACTGCATGCTAGCACGACCTGCGCACGCCACTATCTTACCAGCGTACTCCAGTTGTTGCAGACCCTTAGTTCTTGTTTCCAACCCTCTGGGCTCTGGAAAGGACTAGTGCACACCCAGGACAAACCACGCAGTTTATCTATAATATGCTAAGCAGTTACAACTGACAACAGTGGATCTAAAGAAATAAAATAAACAGTGCGCCCCCTAAACAGTGTGGGGAAGTAGATAGAAGCCGGAACTAGTTAACATGCAAAGACCAGCCACTGGACTTATTTGGAACTGTCGTACGCCGGTCCAGAGACCTCGTACGCCAGTTAGATTGCTTGGTCAGTGCTTGGCTTTGCATGGTCTGGGCTCTGGATCATGACCAGAAGGATCCCAGAGGCCTTTCGAAATGAATAGAAACAGGTATTGAACACTATAACTGAACAGTTCTATAGTACACAAGGGCAGAAAAACTGGTTCTTAGCATGCTATAAGGTGATAAAAGAAAAGCAATAAAACAAGAAACAGATGACCAATGATCCCCACGCCATTAGTGCACGTACTGTCACAACCGGCGTACGGCTTGTTCGTACTGGTGTGCGCCATTGTTCATCTCATACGGCCGTTAATATTTTGCCAGCTTGAGGCCAGGCCCGGTATTGATTACCATCCTGGGCCTCACTAGCTCCCCTCAGGGCTCAGAACAGAAAGGGCCGCAAAGGTGGTATACCTGTGGTTTTGGGAGGTTGATAGGAGACTTGAACTTTGAACTTGATCTTTTGGGAGATGAATGATGAGTGTATGAGTGTGGGTGGTATATAGAGAGGGGAAAAGGGGGCTGCTTGCTTTCTCTTTCAATGAAGGGAGAGAGGAAGCAAGGAGACCAACAACAAAAGGGAAGGGAAGGCTTTAAAGCTCTTAAAGAAAGTAACCTTGTGAACCCCTTGCATATAAATGCAAGGGGGGTATTTATAGGCAAAGAGAGGCTGAGAGAGGGCCAGTAACCAGCTGGTTAAGGGCTGGTTTAGTTAAGGAGGGAGCCTCCCATGCATTAAATGCATGGGACTAGGTGATGGGGGATGTAGGAGAGAGAGGGGAACGTCTCTGCAGAGTATAATCATCAGAGGAACTGTAGCCTACTTCAGGGTGGCCGCAAAAGTCTTGAGCATGTGGTTGAATAGTGATATTTGAACCGGGTTTGATTGGCGCACGCCTATATTGTACCTACGTGCGCCTGTGGCAATTGAGTCAACGGTCGATGACTGACACGTGGCTGTTGACCGGCGCACGCAAGCACGGTACTGGCGTAAGCGAGTATGGTTTTGCTGAGGCCATTTGGTTCTGGCTTGAAGGGTCTGGGTAAGGCTCGACAAAGGTTTAAATGAGGTTCGGGACGCTCAAAACTCAAACACACCACTAGCCTCGGGTTGTTCTTGACCATAATTATCATTGGGGAATCAAAAGACCATAAATAAGCTGGTCTGGACAGTCCAAAATAGGGTGTCTACACTCATAAAGGACAACAATAATTATGGGACACTATACATTCCTTGGGTGTTCTTATGCTCACACTACTCAGGCTCACTTGCACAAACTAAGACTTCCTGATCGCTAGTGCACTCACTCTACAAGTATTGGAGTCTAAGACTCCTTATTTATAGGCTGTGTTTTGCCGACTTACAAAGTCTGGTC
Organism: Rhododendron vialii; assembly: GCF_030253575.1. Taxonomy (NCBI): domain Eukaryota; kingdom Viridiplantae; phylum Streptophyta; class Magnoliopsida; order Ericales; family Ericaceae; genus Rhododendron; species Rhododendron vialii. The sequence continues at coordinate 320,743 of NC_080565.1, read as the reverse complement.
ACTGGCCAAGGACAAACTAGAAGCCTCTATTAGAGGTGGTGATGATAGCTTTCTAGGATTTGCTTACCCAACATGCAATCTAGAAAATGAGAGCAAAAATTAGGGATGTAGAAAGGAGAATGGGTGATGACTCTTAACAAGGTACCTTTAAGACTTGGGCATCAGTCCCACAGAAAAGGGCTCTGCATTTTCTATTCGTAAAGAAGATTTTCCTTGTCCAATTACATTTCATGTCTAATTTGCTGTTTGTTTCCTTTGTTTCTAATTTCCTCCATTCTCTGCTTGGTGAGGAGAATTATAGTATTACTCCTACATATTACTTGCTTGTTGGGTAGTGGGTACTTGATCCTAAAGAATTTACAGCAGCCAATTGTTTCTGTAGTTCATGTGTGGTTACCCTTTGCGTCCTAAAGAACCTTTGTGTTATTTGCATGCTAAAAAAATCTGCTAACTGTTAACTTAATTTTCTCACAGGAAATATGGTCTTGATGATAACACTGTGGACTTTATTGGTCATGCTTTGGCACTTCACAGAGATGATCGCTACTTAGACGAGCCTGCTTTGGATACTGTGAAGAGAATGAAGGTGTAAACACTTTGTTTGGTTTTGAGATTTTTTTTTGATGTAATGAGTAGTAATGAGTGGAGAGAAATAGATAGTGAAACTTATTGGGAACTGTGCAGAGAGTAAAAAGTTTTTCTCAAAACTTGTAATTGTAGAAGAACAATGTGAAAATGCGTGGGATCTGTGGTTCATACTGTGTGTAGGTTTGAATGTTTAGGTATGAACTTCCTCGTTATTTTGCACTTGTTTAAGTCTTTTGCTTGGTGTTGCAGCTTTATTCCGAGTCTCTTGCTCGTTTCCAAGGAGGATCTCCTTACATTTACCCTTTGTACGGGCTAGGGGAGCTCCCTCAGGTCCTTTCTCTTGTTCTTTCTTTGTGCACTCCTGGTATTGTACTATTGTTTTGAATCTTATCCTTTTACTTCTTGTACAATGATTTCTTGATAAAGGCATTTGCTCGGTTAAGTGCTGTTTATGGTGGGACATACATGTTGAATAAACCTGAATGCAAGGTAATTCTTGTTTTGTTTCTCAGATCAATGATTAGTTTCCTTATTAGTTGCTCTCGTCTTGTTTACTTGGACGCTCAGTAAAGGTGTCTGTCATTGCTCAAAATCCAGGTAGAGTTCAATGAAGAAGGCCAGGTTATTGGTGTCACATCAGAAGGAGAAACTGCTAGGTGCAAGAAAGTTGTATGCGATCCTTCCTACTTACCCAATAAGGTAACTAGTATTATAGTCTGTTAAGTTTTTTTCCAGCCTTCCTGCTGGGGGTTAGCAAAATAACTGCCAAACCGCGAATCCAGTCAAACCAAATGGTTTGGTTTGATTTTTTAGTAATGTGGTTGGTCTCAGTTTTAAAAAATTAGAAACCATGTTAAATGGTTTGGTCTGTGGATTTACTTTAATGATTTCGGTTTCAAACCGATCCGAACCGTATGATACAGTCACAAACGTATACTTTGTTTGGATACATTGAATAAACTTTTTTTTTCCCCCTAGTCAATTAATTTCCTAATCTAATGCTCCATTCCACCACCCTACTCTCTCACTTCCAATATCCCTAAACTTCTATACATGAAAACCTATTCGTATAAGTCCAATATTATATTAAACATATCAGCTTGGGCTTAGTCAAATGATTGCCTAATCTTTTGCTCCGTAACTAATTTCCTGTTCTAATACTCCATTCCATGGCCTATTCCTTCGTCTCCTCTTCTTTAGTTGGTTGATGCTAGTGAGTTTTGGTGATTTTAATAGAACTAGTTTTAATATAAGATTTGGTTTAACTTATCTATGCAATTTTAATTTTAAGTACTTTAAATAGATTATGGAGATGATATCTCAATTTAAGCAAATCGTGGTTTTGAAACCGAACCCAAACCGAGTTTTATGGGTTGATTTGGTTCTTCAAATTCATAGTCCGTAGATAGTGGTTTGATTCTTGGTTTACTATGAAACCAGATCAATTGGGTCCATGCTCATCCCTACTTCCAGCTGTTGGTTGACAATCCATAGATGGTGGTTTAATTCTTGGTTTACTATGAAGCTAGATCAATCTGGTCCATGTTCAGCCCTACTTCCATCTGCTGGTTGACAGTGGTTGGTTGGTCTCATGCAAGAGCATGTAACCGGATACCTATTTACTCCCACTGTCCCAAAGTGTCTACTACGATTCTGCATGTCATTTTCAATTGTTTATATCTCTCGGTGTATGTTGCTAAAAATATGCAATATGGATCTTGTTTGATAGATCTCGATTATTTTTATAAGAAAATGATTTTAAAAACATAAAATATAATATATGTTGAGAGATATGAGCAATTGAAAATGGCACGCAAAACCGTAGTTGACACTTAAATTGGGATGGAGTATTATTTTTGAGTATTTATTTTCAATTTTTTTAGTGTTTATTTTTGGATGTGCATTCGTGTAGCAAGGCATTGTTTGATAACCCAAATTCAACACTTAAAACTGAATGGATTAAGTAATAAGTGATTAAGTAGGTTTGATAACCCCATTTTATGTTGCTTAAAAGATTAAGTGCCTCTTCAAATTTAATCTAAAATATAAAATAAAGTAGCTTTGAGCTACTTATTTCTGTCTGAATTCATGAGTGCTTGCATTCAATCATTTCCTCCACACCACCGCCACAATCATTGCCCGTCACCACCACCACCACTCTGCCATGACCACCACTATCACTCCCATTGCGGTCACCACTACCATCACCACTCCACCACTACCACAAACGCTCCGTCTTTGCCGCCACCGCCACCACTCCATCGTCGCGCCATCACAATCACGGCTCCACCACTATGACAAATACATGGTGACCGTTCGTAAATTTAAAAGAGAACCACTAGAACTAATGGAACTAAAATATTCAATTTGTTTCAATTCAGTTTAGCTTTTCAGCTTAAAAATTTCAGCATTGAGTTTTCAGTTTTACCAAACAGCACCTAAGTCAATCTGTTAACTCTGATATGAGGCTTTTTTATCAGGAAAAAGTGAAGTATATGATATGAAGATTATGTGTCCTAATAGTTGAATTATGATTTCGCTGAAAATTAATTTGATCTTGTGAACCATGGTATGTGACAGGTTAGGAAAGTTGGCAGGGTTGCAAGGGCAATTGCCATTATGAACCACCCAATCCCGAACACCAATGATTGTCATTCAGTGCAGGTTATTCTACCACAGAAGCAGTTGGGTCGCAAATCAGATATGTGAGGACCCTCCCATCTTTTATAAAGGACTAAATTTCGAGATTCTGCGCCCTTGTTTCTTAAATTAGTTGTTTTTATTGTATCGTCAATGCTTTTTACATAACAATAGGTGTAGTTCGATTCATGTTTCCGAAGGGAAAAAATTAGATCCTACCAAGAATCAAATTCCACCAAACCAAACCTAGTCTTACTTACTGATAAATTAGGGTCGGCTGCATTAATCCCTTTTCTCTATTGAGCTTTGTTTCTCCACTTAGATGACCAGTCATACAGTTTAGCAATGAGAAGTAGTTAGATTAATGGGGGAGGAAGCTGAAATTGAGAATATGGAATTTTTAAGATTCCTCATAGTGGAAATCCTTCATTGAGTTTATGATCGGTACTGGAGGAGTGTGGCTGATGGTGATATAGTTGATCGATTGGTAGTCAAATTCATTGGTTCTTTTCTGTAATTGTTAGGTTTGGAGAGGAACTTAAAGCAGCTGATGTACCGCAAGTTACATTGTGTCTTTTATGGCACTAAAGAATGACTTGAACAATTTCCATTTGTTTAGACTACTGTGTCTTTCCTGTGATTGATGGTAATCTCTATATAGCAATTTTGATCTTTACCAACATGTCTAGGTGTGTGATCTTGGAGATATTAGAACAAATCCACGGAGAGAGTTGACCTCCTACTCTTATTTCCCTTCTGCTGGAATTTGGACATGAAGGCTCCACATTGCCCTAGCGTGTTTGGATTCTATTGGCTAACGATGTTGTGTTTTTAAAGGTTCTTGGAGTCTCCGACTCTAAGTTGCATGGACACTATGACATGACAGTATGACACGGACAAGCTGCTTAAAAAATTGAGGACACAACACGTTTGGGACATGCTAAAAATGTATAATTGTATATAATGATATATGTTGCACTTATGCACGTGTTATTAATGGATAATGCAGCATAAGACTAGGTAAAAGTCCCTATATTCTATTCTATGACATAAAAGACCGAGTGGTGGATGGAAATTTATGCTTAAGTGTTTTGAGCTTTGCATTTCATCGTTGCCTAAGTAGTGGGGATTTGCCTTCCGTTGTGTAAATATTGTTTTGGTTCCAAAAATGTTGGGAAATAATAAAGTGTCTGGCAATTTGTCATGTCCGACACAAGACACAGTCTTCTTAGAAGTGTTCATGCTTCTTTGCTCCGACTATTGCTTAATAGTTTGAACTGTAATGGTCTTGATCTCTGTATGCAATTGTTTTGAACTTGATATTGCAAATTGTTGAAGACAATATTTGGGGTTTTGTTTCTTACTTAATTAGCTGCCTTGTCTGAGCCCTCTGTGGTTGTTGCAGGTATCTTTTTTGTTGTTCTTATTCTCACAATGTTGCCCCAAAGGGAAAATTCATTGCATTTGTATCGACGGAGGCGGAGACCGATCAGCCCGAGATTGAACTGAAACCAGGAATTGATCTGTTGGGACCTGTGGAAGAGTTGTTCTTTGATATTTATGACAGATCTGAGCCAGTCAATGAACCTTCTCTCGACAACTGTTTTATATCAGCGGTAGGCTTTCTTAACTTCAACTATTGATCCCTTAGCTCAACCTTTGATAATCTTGCTTAATCATTGCTCTATGTTAAACAGAGTTATGATGCCACAACTCACTTTGAGTCGACTGTCATGGATGTGCTCAACATGTATACCATGATTACTGGAAAGGTAATTTTTTTCCAAGTTAGCAATATTCTGTCCATAAAGATATGTTGCCATTGCTCCAGATGTTTTGTCACTAGCAAGATTTCTGGCTTTATTCATGGATGAGATGGATAGTGACGGTTATTTGTTTTGTTTCGTAGGTCTTGTAAGTCGTGACATTGGTGTCCACTTAATTATTGTATGCAAAAAAATGGAAAAGAAAAAGAAGCTGTTGTGTCCACTTAATATGCAAATAATACTTTATGATGTATCTGGTCAAAAAAATGAAAAAAAGAAGAAGCTTTATCATGGAGTTTTAATGAAGTACTTGGAATAACTGGTCCATCAATCTATGTTCTTTATTTATTCTTGGTCAAACTTTTTGTGTTGATGGTAATAATTAGCAAGTGCTAGATGAAAGCCTCGAGCCGGTTAATTTGCCTGTTTTAAATATCCTGCCATGTACAGTGAATTTTTCAACGTACTTGTTTGTGAGCCGACCAATAAAGATCAAGTTGCAAGTTAGAGGTCGTCGTGTATGTTGTATCATGTACGAGTCGTAGATGTTCATCTGTGTGGACAACATTGAGACAAGGATAGAAAGAAATCAAAGAATTTTTTGGTTTCCCCCTGTTCTCCGTAATAAATTTGGGCTTTTAACTTGACAAGTATAAGTTGGTTGGGTCACATTCCAGGCTGCTACTACATTTAGGAGCATTGTCTAGTCAAAGAATGTTTTATGTGTTTGGTCTGCGTGTTTGATGATATCAAGAACTACATGTTCAAGAGTGACAGAAATTCCTCGGTAAACGTTTTTTGGATAATTATGTGTTCTTTTAGTAGATAATCCTATGTTCAAAGATGTTTCCATGACTAGTAGTGTGGTAGTCATGGCCTGTTCCTCTCTTTTAGTTATTATTCTCTCTTGAAGGCTCGAGTATTAGTAACTATCATCTATACTGTTTGCAGGCTGTTGACCTCAGCGTGGATCTAAGTGCTGCTAGTGCTGCAGAAGAATGAGAACTATTTTTAGTTTGTGCATGTGCGCATCTACCTCCTTGTGCTTTGTTCTTGAGAGGGGTCATATGCTTATGCTTTGGTTGGGACTTTTTAGTGAAAGTTGGCTCGGGTTTGATTACGTTTTGTGTCTAATAATGTACTTGTTTCGTGCTTGTGGGAACCTTGTGTGTAAAATTTAGAACTTCATCTTTGTGCAATGCGGATCTCGTAACTGGACTGCAAAGCTGACTATTTCTACTCGTTCCAACTGAGATATTTCAGCCATATCTATTACTCCTACATTGGGAAGATGCAGAACAGAGAGCTTTGACCCAGAGTTGTGGGAAAAAACAGCCGAATATCGGTTGAAATGTGGTATTTTGTAAATTTCAATCTGTCACTAACTAGTATTACATACTAATTTCTAGAGGTGGCAATCTTAATCCATATTTTTTAATCCGTTCAAATCTGCCCATTTATAAGCCAACCCAATCCGCCCATATTGTATAATGGATTGATACGGGTTCAATCCATATCAACCTATATTTATATGAGTTTAGGTGGGTAAAAAATGGGTTCAATATGGGTTGGGATTAAAAAAATAGAGCAAACTAACTCACTGCTCGAGAGTACGTACTGGAACTCGAAGATGAAGGGTTGAATTATGTCCCTGCTTGAGATTTTTCCGTTGCTTGCAGCAGCCATAACATAAAAAGTCGGGAAATTAAAATAAATAAATAAAAAAACAAGAAACTACTTCCAAACAAATTTAATTGCCATTTTTATGTCGCCATTTTGCTCAACGAAAAAACTAAAGAAATTGACGGGGCAGACTGACTGTGTGTACTAAACGTGGGCTCTGCAGGCTCTGCATGGATGATTCGAATAGTTTAATACTTTTTGCTACCGCTTTAAAAGCATACATGCAGAAATTGAGTGGGAAAGTTCCATCGAAACTAAATTATTAATTTGAAGGTCCAACTCAAATTCACTTATATACTACTCTTTCCGTCCCAAATTGTCTCCCCCTATGAAAAGTCGTGTAATTTTTGGATTGAAAAATAAAGTACTTTTGAGCATCATTTTTATAGTTTCTTTACACCAAATTAAAGTAATTCATGAGCTCTTTAATATGATGCGAAGAAATTCAAAAAATCCCGGCCAGACGTATTTTATTTTTTAATCTCAAAATTGCAGGTCTTTCTGTAAGAGTCCCCCAATTTAGGACAGAGGGAGTAATACTCTGTCTTGGTTGAAGAAATACAAGACAAAAATAAGTGAACTTATGTCATAATTATTTTTCTGTACGGAATTACTTTTTATTTTTTGAAAAGCAGAATTGCACGGTACTTGTTTATCATGTTTATAAAGGTATTGTTTCAAAAATTTTGAAATTTTGTTTTAAAGAACGGAGCAAGTGGAAGAATATAAGGCAATTATTTATTTTTTTCCATGTTCTCTCTCTTTTTCCATTGCTTTCTGAGGATCCAAGCAGGAAAAAAAAAGAAAAAAGCAGAGGGTTTCCTGGTTGTATTTCTAAAATTCAGTTCAAAAATTGTAGTAATTGCTTCTTAAATACTTTAGTCGAGTAATTTCAAGAGCTGGGACATATGTATGATGGGGAGGAAAGGGAAGTGTGAAACAACGGTTTTTTCTTTATTGAAAATGTTTTAAAAAAAAAAGTGTCTATTAAAAACCAATTGGGTTATATAGCCGAAAAACCCCACGAAGTTTTGCCTATTTTATGAACGTGTTTCAACCCAAGGGAAGACAGTGGAGAAGGCGGAGGGAGAAAAGGGGTGGGGGGGGAAGGGGAAACGGGGCGGGCCGGACGGGTTTGGGTTTGACTTGACCCATATTTGACCCGACCCATTTCAATCTGTTTACTATTTGACCCATATTTGACCTGCGACCCATTTTCAACCCGCTCAGACCCGTCCATTTGCCACCTCTACTAATTTCTTAAACAGAAAACTGACCGAACTAGGGTCATTTTTAGAAATTACGGGGAGTATGTGAGTTTTGTACATGATCAGGAAGAGATTCTTTTTTAATCATAGACATAGAAATCATGGATTAGGGCAGTGATTTGTAATGCGGCTAAGTTTCGCTAGACGAATCAATAATCTATACAAGTTAGTTGTAAAATTAATAAATTCAGAAAAAAAATTTAAATAAGGACAAAATGAGAAAAAGCCAAAAATTCCTAAATTCCCTTAGCGGAACTTTGGGTGTTCGGACAAATAAGCCACTTTGGCTTATTTTTTGTCCTTATTCAAATTTTTTTCGTATCACTTGGTTTATTGTCATTTTTTTGGGGATTATTGCATCCTCACGTCAAGAGGAATCTAAAAAGTAAATTTTTTTGACCGAAATCCATTTTTTTTTGAATAAAGACGAAAAAAAATCAATAAGCCACTTTTTTCGTCTTTATTCAAAAAAAATTGGATTTCGGTCAAAATTTTTTACTTTTTAGATTCCTCTTGACATGAGGATGCAATAATTCCCAAAAAAATGACAATAAGCCAAGTAATACGAATTTTTTTTGAATAAGGACAAAAAATAAGCTACCGTTGTTTATTTGTCAGAACGGGTTAGCCGCCTTTACAAGCTTATTATTATGCTCCTAAGGGCATCTCTAGTGCTTGAGTTAGCAAGTGCATTTGCTCAGAAAATTAACTGACTTAACAGAAAAAAATAAAAAATAGAGAAATCAAGTTTGTGAAGTTGGTTGTATCATTGGCTCCCACATTGGGAGTTTGGGTTTTTGTGTGTGTGTTTAAAGGGTTCACTCTACCTCTCCCTAGTCAGCAATTGCTTATGTGAGTTTGGTGGGTGAAATTACCCACTTGCCCTCCCTAAAAAAAAGTCGTGCCCACCCATTGTGAAGGGATCCGACCTCTGTTGTAGGCCCCTTGGGCCCGCTGTCGTTGTGCTGCGTTTTGCGGCGAGGCTCTTGGGCCTGCGTCAGATGGGCTGGCTCCCACATCGAGAGTTTGGGTTTGTGTGTGTGTGTTTAAAGGATTCACTCTACCTCTCCCTAGTCAGCAATTGCCTAAGGCTCCGTTTAGTTGTCGAGAAAGTTGTGTGGGAAATTAGTTCCCAGAAAAAGTGAAGTGAGGTGAAGTAAAAGAAAAAGAAAATTATTTTCCTGTGAGTGTTCATTTGACAAAAGAATTTTGCAAGAATAATTAAGATTTAGTTGTTCATTTGTCAGGAAAAAGAAACTTTCGGAAAAATTTTGTGAGTGTTCACTCATTTTCCTTTTCCCGCGATGCAAAATTCTGTGTTTTTTGCAGGATCACTTTTGCAGGAAAGTAATTCCTGCAGGAAAACTTAAAAACATGTTTCCTACTACTTTCCTGCTAACTGAACACTACAAAAATCATGGAAAATTTGATTTTCCCATCCTTTCATGTACTTTCCTGGCAACTGAACGGGGCCTAAGTGAGTTTGGTAGGTGAAATTACCCTTTTGCCCTCCCTCAAAAAAAAAGTTGGTTGTATCATTTCTTTTTTCAGTGGTGACCTGAGTTCGAGTTTCACGGGAAGCAGGTTTGGGGTTCAAGGCTATAGATAGTCTCTGAACCCCCTCTTGACTAACATACTAACACCTCGCTAATCCCCTCGCGGGGAGCAGGTTTGGGGTTCAAGGCTATAGATAGCCTTTAAAACTCCCGTTGACTAACATACTACACCCCGCTAATCCTTGCTCATGTATACCGTATGACAAAATAAAAAATTGCATCTAGTGCATGGGGATTGGGGTGCATAGCACTGTGCTGCATGGCTCGGATGCCGTCCGTCGGCAATCCAACGGTTCGAATCTTATCTCCGCTCATGTTGCATCTGAGCCGTTCATTGCCGAAATGAGATTTGAACCATTGAATTACCGAACGGATGGCATCTAAGTCGTGCAGGGTGCTGTGCAGCTACTGCACAGCACTAACCCCGAATCCTAGGTTAGTGTGTTGCTAATTGACCAAGCCAGCTCTCCTTTGCTTGCAGTGCACCTAACTGTAATTTGGAGCTGCGGATCAAAAAAAAAACCCAGTAATTTGGAGCTTTGGATTTAGTAGAATTAATCTCAACCGTTCACTTGGCCAAATGGGATTTTAGTGTATTGGAGACATGAGCCGAACTCAAGAGAGTGATAGGGGAAGTGAGAGAGGATTGAGGCCCCGTTCTAGAAAGCCGAATAAGTATTTATTTTTTAAAAAGATAATTTCAAGTTCAAAAATAATAGACTTATTGAAATCTAAAATATGCAATATGGATCTTGTTTAAGAGATCTCAATGAGATCTTTAATACGGTGCAAAAAAATTAAAAATTTATTTTTCGTTTACATTATTTTTAAGTTTAAAAATGTGAAATAAGTACTTATTTTTTAAGAAGATGTTCTGGAACGGGCTCTGAGTGGTGGGCAAAGGAAAATGATTTTGACACTTTAATTTTTTAGTAGCACTATTGGTACCGACGGGGTCGGTACCGAAATCGTAGGGACGGCTGTGCCGGGCCATCTCCGGTCACTAGACGGCCGATCCGAGCAGTTCAAAAAAATTTAAAAAAAAAACGAGGGGGCCTTACGTGAGAATCAACGGTATCCGAGGTGTGTAGGGTGCTTGATTCGAGCACCCATTTTTCGTGTATATATGCATATATACAAGAAAAATGGGTGCTCAGATCAAGCACCCTACACACCTCGGATGCCGTTTATTCCCTCGTTTGGCCCCTCGTTTTTTTTTAATAGAATTTTTGGACGACTCGGATCGGCCGTCCGGTGGCCGGAGATGGCCCAGCGCGGCCGTCCCTACTATTTCGGTACCGACCCCGTCGGTACCAATATCATTTTCGCTAGTTTTTTATGATGACACTCCAAAATTTGTCTTTTAATATATCTTGCTATGCATAATTTTTACAATAAAATACAAATTTTAGAGTGTCATCATAAAAAATTGGAGTGTCAAAATTATTTGCCGTGGGTAAATAATACAAACATATTTTTATACACTACCAAACATCTTAACTACATCGCTACAACACACGTCCACTTCCTAAATTTACACTCTTAAAAAGTAAAACAGTAAGTTTAGGACCACAAACAAAAAATGAAACCCACTTTATACGTGTGTCATATAAAGACACCATTTTTAACCAATGTGCTGAAGTGATATAAAAACATGAGAAGGGGAGTGATCTTCACACTTTTTTTTAATTTCCACGCACCTTTTTTTTTTAAAAATTTTGAAAGTGTGAGCATTTTTTTCACTGAAAAACAAAAAAGAACATCAGTTGGAGTTCAACTTATTTGATTCATCTTGAAATCCTACCTTGAACGAACTTAATTTGGTTTTTACTGAGTACTTGTAAAACTAGTTTTAAGTGATTGCATAACCAAACGGGTTTTAAACGGAAATCAAGCAATTGCTAACGTCAGAGAAAAGGAGGTCTAGATTGACATTTCTTTGGTCATTTGACATCTTTATAGATCAACTGTTCCCGACGTACGTATCCCGTTCCAGTTAAAAGTTCTTTTTTCAAAAGTTATTTTTCTTCAATTTTCAAACTCAAATATAATGAACATAAAAAATGTTTTTTCAATTTTTTTTGCACCGTTTAAAAAATCTTAATGAGATCTATCAAACAAAATTCATATTAGTAGAAAAATTATTTACATAAACACATAATTTTTGAGTTTGAAATTATCTTTTTTTTATAAAAAGTAACTTTTCCACAAAAGTGGAACACCAGCTTAAAGTAGCATTTGGCATTGCAAGCATAAAACAAGAGAGCTCTGTTTGCTTATTAGTTAGATTTTTTGATTATTGATTATTTGCTTAAAAGACTTAAAATAAGTTGTAACCATGTTTGATGTAGTTTTTTACGAGCTTAAATATAAGTTCAAGCTGTGTGGTTAGATAATTTGTAAAATAGCTTATTATCGCATGAATGTCTAAATTGTCCTTATTAATTCTATAAATATTAGTCAAGAAGTTTTTTTTGTTCATCTGTTAACTTTGTCAACTTAAAATAAGCAACAAAAAAAAAGTTACAAATCAAAGCTTAAAATAATCTCACTTTTTTAGTTTGATAAGCTGAAAAAGCTAAATAAGTAATTACGTATAATTGCCAGCAAACACTTTTCAACCGTTTGTTTTCAAGCAAATAAGCTGAATAAGTTAACTTGTAAACTAATGGGCCCGCCATATATAGGAATTCAGTTTAGCTTAGAGAGTGGCGAAATGGGTGCTATAAGGCGAAATCGTTAATATTAATAGCAGGTTATAACTATGAAGTCTGATTTTTTGAACCACTAAAAAACTGAAACACACTTTATCTAGTTTTTCATACAGAAATATTCTCTCCAAATTTTTTGACTATTTCGTTATCCGTATTTTTTTTTTTGTCTTTAGTGATATTTTTATCAAAATTTTAATTATTTTTTTTCCAAGTGTATATAACGTACTTCTATTCAAAAAGCATAAGAGTTTATTAAAAAGTGATTTTCACATTTCTCTTGTGATGTGCACTGACATTGTTGCCCTTTTAAGTATGAAAGAGTATACAAATAAAATGTTGATTTTGCAAATTCACATCACAAGAGGACAAATAAGGGAGTACGAAAATTTACCTTGTTTAAATGTTAAAAAAATTTGACCAAAGACGAAGAAATACGCAAACGGATGACTTTGTTTGGGAACTTAGGAAAAGTGATGTAAAGTGAGAAAAAAGAGAATGAGAGGAAAATTTGGAGAAAATGGAAAGAAAATTTCATTATTCTCAAAACTTGTGTTCAATTCTCTCCTCTTTCTCTCCAATCCAAACATTGGGGGGGGGGGGGGGGTGGGGGGGGGGGGGGTTTGGGATTTTTTAGTTTAACTTATCTTTTCTCTCATTTTCCCTAATTTAAACTTTTTTTTTATCTCGAGAATTTATCTCAGAAACAAACAAACGCGAAAAAACGAAGTCTGAAGACTCTTGAACCCTAGTCGGCTCGGAGAAAAGTCCCCCCCCCCCCCCCCCCCGGCTCTCTCTCTCTCTCTCTGCGAGCGTGCGAACAACCATCACCCACAACCGGCACCACCCAGGAGACGCGCTATAAATCCTCTGAGTTTTTTTGGCACAAGAAGAAGAAGAGAGGAAAACAACAAGCAGCATCATGAAGCTGGATGTGGACGTTCTGAGGTACCTCTCCAAAGAGGATTTCAGGGTTCTCACCGCCGTCGAGATGGGCATGCGAAATGTCTCTCTCTTTCTCTCTCTCTCTCTCTCTCTCTCAATTATTTACTACTACTCCTACTACTACTTGTTTTCAATTTCATTCACTTATTACGGAGTACATACTTCCCCCGTATTTGTAATTTCCAATTTTTATCAGTGTTCAAATTTTTGTTTTCCCACTTTCTAAGCATTGACTATTTCTGTTTTTAATACTTCGTCTCCATGTTTTGCCTTCAGCATGAAATCGTACCTTCGGAGCTCATCCACCGCATTGCCTCTCTCAAGTATGCCTCTCTCTCTCTCTCTCTCTCTCTCTCTCTCATATAGTCCACGTAAGTCCTTGAAAATTTACGATCTTAACTATACAAGTATAGATATTTATATGGTTCTGATAATGTTCAGATGTTATGTTACTAAATTTTGTTATATACCCATATGAAAACTGCCATCTTTCTTTATGAACTGTCTCCGTGTGTATTTGTAAAGGCATGGAGGTACTTACAAGGTGCTGAAGAACTTGCTCAAGCATAAACTGTTGCATCATGACTCTTCCAAATGTGAGTCATCGCGGGTTCACCTACTCTTCTTTAAACAACAATAACTAAAATTTAAAAAACTTGCATATCCTTGTGCGTTGTCAGTCATGCTTTAATCGGTTCTCTGTTGTCCAGACGATGGGTTCCGGCTCACCTACCTTGGTTATGATTTTCTTGCAATTAAGACAATGGTTAACCGTGGAGTTTTTTCTTCTGTCGGTCGTCAAATTGGCGTTGGGAAAGAGTCTGGTAGGAGAGAATTACTTTCACGTTCAGTTTATGGTTTATATTCTGTAATTTTGCATGTTGTTCATGTCACTTAGCAATTTCAACATTTGTGTGTTCCAGATATCTTTGAGGTTGCCAAGGATGATGGTACCGTGCTTGCAATGAAGCTGCATAGGTTGGGTAGAACTTCTTTCAGGGCTGTCAAATCTAAGCGTGATTACTTAAGGCACCGAAGTAGTTTTAACTGGCTATACTTGTCCCGCCTTGCTGCTCTCAAGGAGTTTGCTTTTATGAAGGTTCTTTTATTGCCATCTTGTGCCGTTTCGATTGCTTTGTGTTTGGTGATTGTACTATCAGGCAACACCTTTTTGAGACTTCTTCCATGCTTGAGCAGGCTTTGGAGGAACATGGCTTCCCTGTTCCAAATGCTGTGGACTGTAATCGGCATTGCGTGATTATGTCCCTTGTTGAAGGTTATCCACTGTAAGATATCTCTTGCTACTGCTACTGCTTTTGCACCGTATACTTCAATGCATCTTACTTATTGTGTTTCTGTAAATCGAGTATGGTAGGTATGAAAATTTATTTTGTACTCCCTCCGTCCCCATTCTTTTGTCCCTTGTCCTATCCCAACCGGATAAAAAACTAATTATAACTTTGAATTGGTAATACTATTTATATGCAATATGGATCTTGTTTGATATATCTCAGTGCGCTCTCTTTTGAACTATGTTTTCAAAATCACCTAAAAAATTATAGATTGCAAGATATAATCAATTGAAAAGTGGCACTCCCAAAAGGGACTAAAGAATAGGGACGGAGGGAGTATGTTGTTCTCATGTAAGGGCCAGTCCATGTTACATCTTTGCGGTTAGGATATAATTATATGATTCTATATTGCACTTCTTTTATTTTTTGAGCACAATAGACATTCAAAAGAATTTCCACAAGACTATTGAGTATTCAAGAGACGAGGAATATCTCTCTACATGAGACCAATTACGCATAAAAATATGCAAAGAAACTTTCTTGGGGGCAAGCGTTGATCTTGAAAAGTTACTGCAAACACTGACGGTAGAATTGTAGCATTTGTCACCAGTTATCTGAAATTTGAATATGGAGAGTAGACAGACCACAAAAGACACTTCGATGTTTACATCACATGAAGCTTGAGTGTCAACACTTTGATGTTTACATTTTCTTCCTTTTTTCTGGTCTCTTTATGCAGAATTAAACATCCATAATTTGCTTAGATGAGTTGCAATTGTCATTACATTATCAATCAAATGGCATTCAATGTAGTGTGCAGGTGAAGGAATTGCAAAATCCAGACACAGTTTTCGAAACCATCCTTGGTCTTGTTGTTCGGCTGGCAGAGCATGGCCTCATTCACTGCGACTTCAATGAATTCAACATTATGGTATGCCATGAGTTTCCATTTCAATACATCTTATGTGGCGATTTAGAGTAATATTTTTGTTATTCTTATAATCCACCCTTTTCTCATGAAGTTTGTCTTTCATACAGCTTTTTTTGCGCTCACAGCATTGTTGGATTCTCACTGAATATTTTACTATTTTCGGCGAGAACTCTCTTTCATTTATTTTTTATTTGCATTTTGTTGACAGATTGATGAGAATGAGAATGTCACTATGATTGATTTCCCGCAAATGGTATCAGTATCTCATCGTAATGCACAGATGTATGAAGTATTTTTGGTTGATGCTTCGTTAATGCTTCATCTTCCACAACGTATTCCATGTCTGATCCGCTTATACTTTATCATATCATATACTTGTCTTTTAGGTACTTTGACCGAGATGTTGAATGCATCTTCAAGTTTTTCACAAAGAGGTCAGTTGTTGGTTTCTCTTAGGTGCTTTTCTTTAGTCCTTGAGATCTTCAAAAGTAGTGTGAAAATGTTGTTTAGTTGAGCTTATGATACCCCAGATGATGAAATTTTGAAGGCTGTGCAACTTAGGTTGTGTTTTGGATGTCTAAGAGGTCAAATTTTTTCCCCTCCTTTTGCTGGCTTTTGCTAAAAAGGTAGCCCTAGATAGCTAAGTAGTTTGAGCTAAAATGTCAAGCTTTTTGGCTCTTTTGGTTTTTGAGAAAGAAGTGGGGCTATTAGAGATAAATTGTTTGGATCGAAAAAGTCAAGTTCTTTCTTTGTTGGGTTAAGTAGGGAAGGCAAACATGTGGTCTTTTTTTTTCACACTCAAGTAAAAATGATTAATTTAGACATTCCAAACATCGCTTTAGTTAGTAACTCTTTTATTGAATTATGTTTTAATAGTTGTGGGTGCGCCTTTAAATATTTATTCCTAGTGTTTTTGAAGTCTAACTGATATTTACGAACTTGAATTGTACTATAAAATTATCTTCTGTTTGCGTGTAATCCTTGTTGAATGTTTGGTTAGTTGAAGTTGCCTTTGATGTGTCGCTTTTGCAACTCACGGTTGCTTCTTCAAGTTTAAATCTTCGCTAGGTTTTAGAACATTTGTTGAATTGATCATCCACTTCCAAGGTATAATCTGTTAATAGAACTCTGTTGATTTGATAGAGGTAAACTGTTGTGTACGTACTTATTTGGATTTTGACCAGCAAAGTAACTTGATTCCAGGTTCGAAAACCTAGAGATTTTGATTCGCAAAGTCAAATAGATCTATTACAGTCTATATGAAGTAGCCAATATCTTAAATTGACCAAAGAAAGATCCTTGAACAAGGTCTTGGCAGTTCATAAATGTGCAAAAAACGCATACCTTTTATAACATATGATAAACGTGCACAAGGCTGATCTACTTGCAAGTTAACTAGAAAAGAACAAAAGTGCTCTTCTAAAGCTAAATCCGCTTGTGGAAATTCTGTAGTCTCCCCTTTTTAAGGCAAAACAATCCCATGATTTCCATTTCTCCCTATTAAAAAAGCTAGGAGGATCTATGGAATACATTTAAACAAGACATACCAAGTGTTCGTGAAGGTTGTAGATGTCCTGGGAGCAAGACTTTCTGGCAGAGGGCTTTCGTATGACTTTGTTGGTTGGTGAAGAAAGACGTAAAGATTTTGTGGCATCACAAGAGCTTTATCAAGTAAATTTGGGTGTTTTGGCATGTCCAAATTTCCTTCTACTAGATCAACCAGTGAAAAGGCAAGCTTATGCCAGAGAAATCCTTCAATTACGGTGTAGAATTTGATTAAGATTACTGCTTTTAGATTGCTGCCTACTATAAGGTTATTACCGAAACTGATCTTCATGCATAAGCAAGCCAACAATGGTCGTATACACACGTACATATGTTTGTCAGTTTCCTTTCTTCAGCTAGCATAGTCTTTCTAATCATGTGTATGACAGTAGTGGAAACTAGACCACGAATCACATTGTTCCATGGATTGTGCAGATCTGTATGTAATGTGCTTTCTCATTGTACTTAATGCTGTATTTTTTCTTTTCTATAATTTTTCCTCCTTTTCCCCCTGTACCTTCCAGGTTCAATGTATCTTTTGAAGAAACACCCGAAGAATCTGATGGCTCAGATGTGGATTCAGATGAAACTGGGCGGCCTCGCTTTTCATCAATAAAGAAAGTCACTGGTTCCCTGGACAAGGAACTTGCTGCCAGTGGGTTTACCAGAAAGGATCAGGATGACATTGAAAAGGTTTGATGCCAATTATAGCTGTTCTCTCTCTCTCAGCTGTTCTCTCTCTCTCTCTCTCTCTCTCTCTCTCTCTCTCTCTCAGCTGTTCTCATCGTACAACTCGTATGAGAGTGCATAGCAGTATTGATCTAGTCTTAGCATTTTGCTTAGTTTCTTAGCTTGTGTTGAACAGAGCATGGTTTCAATTTCATGTGATTTCTCTGGGTCTAGTTATCCTGAGACATTGACCTTAAAGCATTTGTTGTAAGTTTAAATAATTTCTGGAAGTGGAAATGAGGGGCCTGGGGAGCGAAGGGAGTGCTCGCAGGAGAGTCGAACGTTGAGAGGGCCTATGTAGCATCTATATTTAGTTCTTGTTTTTGTATATATAAATATTTCGTAGGAAGTAAGTACTAATATGTGTGAACTAAGGGATTCATACGGTTTAGATGTTCCATCCTGGTTGTGAGCAAGGTCCCGACTCCCGGCAAGGTTCTTCCTTTCAAGCGTAGAATCAAGGTTGTAGAGGGGATTTGTCACTCCACATAGGAGGTAACTGCAACTATTGAGTCTGCCTCTCCTGTTAGTTGGTCTCATCACTTGTGACAATGTCTTTACCAGAGGAAAGACGCCATGGCTTCCTTTTGGAAGTTTAACCAATTCCTTGATAACCTGCACTCATAGTAGGGGGCTTCTGAATCTTGATTTGAATTCTTTTACTTCTTTAAACTCATTTGTGTCAGGAATTATCCACCTATTTCCTATGGTGTGTACGATTTGCTGAAATATTCTTAGTGACTGTCTTTTGCTTGTTCCATGTTGGCCGTGTTAGTCTAACTACACATTTGAAGCATTATATTGGCTTGATTTGGAGTAGATTATTTCTCCTCTCTCCCCTAGAGAAAACTATAGCTGTGTAATTGTTTAGCCCTGTCATAAATCATGCTACATGGACTCAGGTATGGTGTTGCATGACGTTATAGGTTTGGATTCCTCTAATTCTCATGCCCGAGGACACCAAAACAAGGCTAAATTTCCTTTTTTCATAATTTTTTTTAATCTTCTTTTTCATAAATGGTTATTTAGGATAAACCTATTTTGCAAATTAGAATAGGGCAGTACTCACAAATACCTAAACATACTTTGGGTTCATGTCGAACTTGACGTGTTGGATAATGCTGACCAATTGTCATGTGTCTGACCTTGGGTACCACATGAACTTTTATGAGCCTGTGCAACATGGGATTTGATAAAAGGTTCTTTTTCGCTGACTTGTGCAGTTCATTGAAGGAGATGTTGAGAAGGATTTAGATTCTGATGGTGAAGGAACTGGAGATGAAGGACATATTCTTGAGGCCTCACCTGATGCCAATATCAAGCATTTTGATTCTCTGTGCTTAGTGGAGCAGGTAGGTTTCAACAAGTATTTTACTGACTTAAAATTGTCATTTTACCACTGTGAGTCATCAATTTGATATTGTGATTAAAGGGTATAACAGTTGGATTTAAGTCGCTTGAACTGCAATTTTGAGATTGAAATCCCGTAGCCTAAGTTCTACCTTTTAGTATTGGAATCTGGACCTGTCTTCTTACAAGTACACGAGTCCTGCTAGAAGATAGAACAGAAGTGCATGGCTTACATACGAAAAATGAAAGCAGACAGTTTTCCATCACTGATAGCCGCGAGGTTTTTTTGCTGCTACTGCTGCTTGCAGGCAGGAGAGTGGTAGTTCTAGGAATCTTACTACAATTTTTTTCTGCTTTTGGTGAACAAGTATGATTATGACTCTTTTTTACTATTAATTGATATGGCAAGCTGTTTTCTTCTTCTCTGATACCAGTCTTCATCTCTGTTACATTGCACAAATAATAATTCTATAGTATCGTGCTCTATTCTAGCCACAAGCATGTAAATACCTCCACAACTCTGAAGGTGCTTCTGTCTGGTTCCCCCTTACATGCAGCTCTTTGTTCACTTACTATAATGTAACTGAGATCCTTTCTAAAACTGAACTGGAATTGCTTGAATTTGACAACATTTGAGATGCCAAGCATTGGGTAGATGTTGGTTTAATGTCTCAGCTTCTGTCTTCAGTTCGATTTGTGCCCAATTTGATGCTGCATGTAGGGCTGCAAACGAGCCGAGCTGAGCCGAGTTTAAGAGTGTTCGAGCTCGGCTCGCCAAAAATTTAGTTGGCTCGAGCTCGGCTCGAGCTCGTGACGAGCTGCAGAACTCGAGCTCGAGCTCGGCTCGAGAAGTATTTACAGAGCTCGAGCTCGGCTCGTTCGGCTCGTTTATGAAACAAATATATATAATATATATATAAATATATATATAAATAAATATAAATATGTAAATATATATATATATATATATATTTAAATATAAATATATATAATATAATTGAGCTCGCGAGCCAATTCGAGCCGAGTTTCGACTAGCTCGAGCTTGGCTCGTTTACGAAACGAGCCCAGGACTCGAGCTCGAGCTCGTTCGTTTGTGTCTCGAACCGAGCCGAGTCGAGCCGTTGTCGAGCCGAGCTCCGAGCCGCTCGAGCGGCTCGGATCGTTTGCAGCCCTAGCTGCATGTATTAGTTTTGGTTCTAATCTTACATGAACTAATCTGCCGACTTACATAGAATTGTCTAGATTAGTTTTGGTCCTGACATACATAGAGATAGTTATGTATCTCTGTTTTAGCTTTGATCATGATATCTCTCGTCTCTTTTGGAATTCAGCATGAGCCAATTGCGACCTGTGATGATGGAGATGAGGAAGAGAAGCAGCATCAGTTTGCTGAAGCAGGGCAGAGCAATGGAATGGAGAATTCTGAGGCGAGTGATAAGGTAAACTTGTCATGAATAATATTTCCAGTAAACACTCCAGTCTCTTCTGTGTTTTTCCTTCTGACTTATTACACCTGTTTGTGCCGGATCCAAGATACTGTATCCCTGATTTCAGCTGAATCCATAGAAGAAAGTTCCCTTACTGCAGCATGGAGGAAAATATGCTAAGTAGCATGGGTATGGACACGTTGAACGCATTCTTTCAAAAAAAAAGTGGACGCACCACAATATTTTACTTTTTACGATAAGGCGCATGCGTGAATTTGTTGTTTATGGATAATAGGGAAATTCTACATAACACTAGGTAAATTATAATGATGTGTACCTTGCAGCTTACAAGACAGTGATGGATGAAAACGTAAGCTTAAGCTTCCAAATAGTGTATTTCATGTTTACCCAAGTAACGGAAATGTGAATTCCAAAGGGTTTCCAGAAATGGAAGAAAGACAAGTGTCTGCATGGCGTCCTAGAGTTTCTGGTGAGTGTTGGTGTCAGACATGACATGCAAGTTGCAACCCTCTTAGAAATGTCGGTGCTTCTTTGGCAATGGGTGAAAGGCAAGCATGAAGCAAGGAAAGATGTGTATGCCACTAATTAAGCACCAATTGCTGTGGGATCTGGTTTCTATTGGCTATTGAGCTTTGAACCATCTATTTAATGCAATCCCTTCTAGATAAGGATTAAGCTGGTTGTCTAATGGGGAAGATCTAAATGTCATCTTGTCCTATAGTTCTTTGCAGAAGTTCACTAACGATACTCTTACTAATGTTTGTGGTGTGGTGGTTTTGGATGGCTGAATGGATGGATCCGACCGTTCCTTGCCTCTCCCCGAGCTTAAGGAACAACCGTTAGTGCCACCCTGCTGTAGCCAGCCAGAGGGCACTTCGATGCCTAAGTTAGTAGTTGGAGGAGAAGAGGAAAGAGTACAATAAATCTAGATCTGAGGTTGGTAGTTGCTCCCCAAGTCTCCCGTGCCCGGCACGAGTGCCTAACGTCACTTGTAACCATTTTGGTTAGTGACGTCATTGATGATGCTCGGTGGACACGTGGTCGGCCCATAGGCGTTCGGCCTCAACGAGTCCCCTGTAGGGCTTGGGCTGCCCGTATTGACAGGCCCTCGTAAAAACGGGTTCGGCCCACTACAATGTGGTCCTGGGTATCCATTGGATTTTCTGAATTTTCAGCCATCTATGATATCCCATCTCTACAATAATATCAGGTGCTGCGCAAAAATAATAATCAGTCAGTAAGTCAGAAAAATAATTATTAAGCACATATGGCTGGGGAAGATCTGTCATTCATAAGCGTAAATTTCAATTTGTCCTGTCTTTTGGCCCATGACGTTTATAAATCACCTCATTACACACTATGACGCCACTTTCTTACTCCAACCTTACCTAGTTTAGTACTTTGATATTATCTCATCCCAATCACATACGTCCCAAGAATAACCCATCTTCAACCTCCCAAGCCGTAATCCTACATCCGACCCACTAACCCCTCCACCCAAAACCTGTCAGTCAGGCCGCAGCCTGCCCCATCCCTGTCCCACGGCAGATCCTCGAACCAGCCCCCGAGTCCCTAGTTCAAACAAGGCTGAAATTCCCAGATCCCCACTCATAAGCCCAAGTTATCGTACTCCATTCAATCATGCGTAGCCGGTCTTCATTCCATTGTTTAAGAATGAAGATATGGTTTGGCAAAGAAGACATGAATAATTCCAATTCATGATGTTCTGCAATTGTTTAGCAGGCAAAGTTCATAGTCCGGCAATATGTTTGGTACTCTAGACAGCAAGGTGCAAAGTGGAAGTTGCCCTGTTAGTAATTCATAGTTTATTTTCGATATCTGGTTATATTTGTGTCTGAAACTAATTGGTCCTTTTTGGCTTCTTTTCCAGGAGCAAGAAGACAAACTTGAAGACGAAGATAATCCTGACTTAACAAAGCGCCTTAACAAGCAGAGACGGCGAGCCATAGCTGCAGCCCATGGTGGTGGCCGGAAGACTTCTGCTTCCAGAAATTCGTACAAAGACAAGGGTGGCAAGTCCTCTTGTAATTCCAAGATCCAAAAGCAGTTGGGCAGCTGGTGAGGTATGCTAAGATCCCACACAAAAGTTAGCGAGAATGTTTTATAGCCTGGTGTGATCCTGCAGAAATGATTATCTTTAGTAAATTGACGAGAAAAATAGCTATGCAAGATTGAGTTATCTCAATTCCCTATGTTGTTTTCATCTGAGGCCAAAGTAGGACAAGTTGCTGGAAAACTACCATGATTTTGTGTTGTAGGACGTTGAGCAACATTTCACATCACAATCTGCATCAAAAGATGCTTGGGACAAAGTGGTGAGTCGGTCGGGCTGCAAAATAGGTCATATTTATGCTTTCCTCTCTCTCTCTCTCTCTCTCTCTGGGCTGCAAAATAGGTCATATTTATGTTTTCCTCTCTCTCTCTCTCTCTCTCTCTCTCTCTCTCTCTCTCTATATATATATATATATATATATATATTTATTAAAGTTGTCTTTTTCTCTCTTGTTCTCAAAATTGAGAGGCTGTATTTTGTTAATAGTCCTCCTGAAACAGTATGTCACGAAATCTTTTTATGGCCGTGCCCGTTCTGAACAGGATTTCATTGGTTTTGAGCAGCTATGTTTCTTTTGATTGATTGTCATAATTATTGGGGGAGGAATAAAAGTTTTTTTGTTTACTTGGTGTAGACTGTAGACTCTGAAATATACTTGTTTTCATGTTTGGCCTGTTTGATATGACCGACTGTATTGTAGATGCCTTTTCTTGGATATTACCTACAAAGAAGTGGAACAATGCAAACTACCCTAAAGCAACGTACTTTCTGGTGCTATTTATTTGGCGAAATTCAGAATTCTCAGGGTATGATTTCTATTGGTGCTATGAAAGTGCTTTCTGAGCATCAATACAGGATTGATTTGATAGTGTTCGTAGTTTTAACTGAAAATACTTAATTTCTACATTATGAGGTCAAACTTTGGAACTGTAACTGTGAAATTAGGAATGAGATACAAACAAACCACTTGGATTCAAAATAAGCCCAATTATCAACCAGATCTGGTTTCAGATGGAGCTGGACTGAATATGCAAGGTCAGAAGACAGAGCTGAATGGTGATACAAAGATTTGGGATCAAGTGATCCTGGAGAGAATCAACTCTTCTGCTAAAGCACATTTTAAGTACATGCTCGCAATCCACACGGACTCACTTACTTTCATGTGAGAGCCCTACACACTCGTGAATGTGAGTATGTGTATAAGAGTGGCTCTACAATTTTTCGGATTTGAATTGCAAAGTTGGGAATGACAATGAAGCTTAATGGTGTCAGGGGTGGGGAGTAGGCCCTTGGTTCAATCCCCATTCACATACTAGAGACCTTAATATTTTTAGGGATGGCAATGGGGCGGATCGGGTTGGATTTTGCGTCCCCCAAACCCGCCCCGTTCTATATCGGACTGGAATCGGAGTGGGGGAAATCGGGGAGGTGTCGCGGTCGGGGAAAAATCGGGTCTCCATTCACCATAATAATTTGACTAGTTTTGTTCTTTTTAGAGTGTTTTGAAAAAAAAAACAAGATATTGATGATTTATGAGAGTTGAAAAAAATAGAAATAAAAAAAACAAAGACATAAATTAGTGTTTTATTAATTGGTATATTGCTCTTATTATATCAAAACAATAAAATTTATTTAGACATATACATACAAAAATATAAATATCTATAATCGGGTTCGGATCGGGTTAAAACCGGGCGGGGGAAGCAAATATCATACCCGCCCCATTTGCCTATCGGATCGGAGAATATCCGCTCGGATCGGGGTGGATCAGTCGGAGGCGGGGGCGGATCGGAGGTAATTGCCATCCCTAAATATTTTGAGTGTTGGTTTTACGATATATTTTTTGGTTTGACTTTGAAGCAACTTGTTTTCCCCTGACTTGCACAAATTGTTACTCCATCTCTCTGAATCACTAGGGGAGTTAAATATGGGATTTTTTAAAAATACAAGAGAGTGTGCAGGAAAATCACTGACGAGAGAAAGACAACCACTGGGGTCAACGCAGAACAATTTACAGGAAACCAAAGTAGCCTTGCTCAGCTGCCAACCATTTTCCGTGCAGCGTATGTAAAATTATTAGGACAAAATTATACGCAAGTTAAAGTGCAAAAAACATTTCAAGGAGATGATAGGTGATGGGAGGTTGCTCATTTCTGTCCAAATGAGATGCTCCCTACCTAGCAGGCTTAATTTCTCCTGCTGCTATAGTATTGCCCTCTTCCACTTCTGATTCTTTCTCCTCAACAACTCGAACCATCTGAATTGCTGCGGGAGAAGGCACTTTGGGACCCACTTGTCTAGACCCATTAGTTGCTTTCCTTAAACCCTTATTCCTGTGTGCCCTCTGTGCCCAATCATCAATGCCCTCTAGAACTGGTTCTACAAATATAGCCTTCTTGAATGAAGTTCCCATCTTTGTAGAGAGAGAGAGAGGATAGATTGTCAGACTGGAACTTCTAGAAGCTATACAAATATCAGAATTAGGGTTGAAACAAAACTTACCTGTGTGACTAATGCATAGAGTGGTAGGGTACTATAACTGCAGAGGAACTGGACGAATATCCTACACAAGGAAAACGAACAAGGCAAGCGGAACACTTAATGTTCTTTGTTGTTCATCAGTGAAATTAAGGAGGGGAAAAAAACAACAAAATACCTCCAACAACAATCTGCAGACGTGATGAAAATAAAATGGAAGAAAAGAAGAGAAGAGATGAGCAGTTTTACCCAATGACAAGTCTTGGGATGATAAAACCAACATTCCCCATTATGCAGGAGTCGAAAGTATATTGGTACTGTCATCCATTGAATGCAATCAGTCTAAAGTCAGATTATTAGTACCTTAATTTTTCAAAAACTCAATCAAATGCCAAGAGACGAGACATTTTCCCATACCAAAATCCATAAGAAAACAGCAAACTCAAATGAATTCTGGAATAGGATGATATGAATCAATAAAAGGACCAGGCGAGGTCTATGGAACCAGAAGTGTTCATCCGAAGGTTTCACCACCAAGTCCCCTTCTAAGGCTACATGTTTCTCAGCAACCTCATGTGCCAGTTGACTTATAACGTGTTCCAGTTTAGTCCCAACAGAAAGTAAAAGCTGCAAAGATTGAACAAGTACGTTTCATGAGAGATTATTTTCCTTAACAAGTGCGCTATTGCATTCACGATAGTATCAACTTGCTATAACCATCAGGTGCTTGAATGAAATTGAGTATCGGGAATTTAGTGAGGGTAAGTGTTAAAGTAACAGTGGGGACAAGTTTGAAACTTCAATCGTGATTTAGTTCATCATAAAAAGAGGGGACTCGACTCTTACAAGAAACATGTTCTATATCTTCTCATCCCCCCAAAATGACCAAAAAGCACTGTTTAGTGTTTATAAAATCGTAGACCATAATTCATTGAAGTTTAGGATCAAACTAACTTAAATAGTAACGGTAAGCCTGCCTGCCTACTACCTCTAGATCCTAGACTGTAATGAGAATCCTTTTGGGTACTAGTATCTTTTTCAGAGTAGTTAGGATCAAGGCATTGTAGTGCCTTTATTGTTTAGCTCATTCTTTTGAAAAATTAGGCGGTGATGCATTCTACATTTTTTGTGGATGGAACAGGCTACTAAACCAAGGCAGGTACATAACGAAGACAAAATTTAACAAAAAATTGTACGATGAATTTGCATCTTCTTTGGTCAATAAGATGTGCTGACTGCATGGTGTAATGAACTAAAGTCCTTAAACCACTTGTGCATATAGCTATTACGGAATTAATTGAATTGGTACTACTTACGATCAAGGGAATGAAAGCTATCCAGAAATAAGCATGCCAACCTGAGCAAAAGAATGGGAACTCTTTAGAAGAAATATCCTGTTTGTGCAAATTTCAGAATCGAATTCAAAAACAGGCTGCAACTTTTATTGAAATAACTCACAAGTACATTGATGCCTCGAGTCATGTAACTGATATGGTGTTAAATAAATTTTATACAAAAGAATCATGGTTCATATTTTTCGACCAGGGACTATATATATGGAATAGACTAGTGGGCAGTATAATGTACTCCAATAGTCCCGTGTCAAAGTCATAATTGAAAAAAATTAAGCTCTTGGAGCACTATATATCTACGAGTTTCAGCTAGGAAAATATGTTACATGAGGTGGCTCTTTTGCCCAGCGGTGACAAAGTAGACATGAACTCTTTCCTGCAAAAGAATCTATGGGAACTTACTTGAGCAGCATTGCGGTTTAAAGGAGTCAGAACAAGTAGACATGAAAGAAGAACAGCTGACTAGTTGTGTACAAAACTAGAAGAATAGCTTACCATTAACGTTCAGCGACAAGAAAACAACCACAAACAACCAGAGATACCAACTGCAACAATGATTTTAAAATCAGTTGAATCCATGAATTAAGGTGAACCTAATAGGCAGTTTAGAAAGCTTTGTCAGGGAAAGAATTAGGCAACATAGGGGATACGAGAAATACAAGCTATAACCAGTTCAGAAAAAGAAAAAGAAATACAAGCTATAGTACTATAATGTCAAGCCATCCACGTTTTAACTTACTTTATACCGACGACTTTCTTGAAATCGGCTTCAAGGGCACGTATCATGTACTTGTGGAAATTAAACTTTGGGTTCCCTCTGCAATGTGTCTGCAACATAATAACAGAATAAGCAAGAAAAACACCAAAAGTACAAACTTAATGAATGAAACTTATAAAAGGTCCAAAGATTGCGTATTACCATAATGAAGCCTAGTCGAAGAGTGGTATAGTCTGATTTGGTCACAGATCCATAAAATTGCTTGAAAAATGATTGCTGAAAATTCAAAAAGAACAAGAAACCAAAATGCACTCAACACAACAGTGGTTCAACAAAGGACAAAGCACCAAAAGCATAAACCAATTACTGTTAAGGTCAAAGGACCCTAAGACATTTCCATTGGCTCCATGTGACACGAAGAAAACACACGGTGAGCTGTGGTTTATTTTTCTTCTGTCAGTTAGCATTCTAGCTGTGAAATAAACGAAAGAGGGGATTAGGGAGGCTTCAATAGAAGAGAGTGCTTGTTGACCGACTTACCAACCACCCTAGCAAAGCTGAATTTTTACCAAGCCCTGAGAAACGGCCCCTGATAAAAGAATGGTCCTTGACCTGTGTAAACTTCAACTTGTTTTTCAGAGCTGCACACACAAAATCACAACACAATTCCCATGGTAATACAGAAATGGTCCAAATGGAAGGCGGAAGCAACCGGCTGTCGAGTCATTTCACTGACTAAGCAACAGTATACAATATGTGATGGGCCTGGAATGCACTCAGATTAATTGGACAAAAAGTATACGTTACCTTCTTCTGGATTATATTCCTCTTTCAATATAGAATCTTCCCAATGCTTCCATTGACGTATCTATAAAGTAAAAAATGGCAAAAAATGAAAAACAAAGCAAAAATGCAAATAGACCAGTAAAAAAATAATGAAACAAGTTTTCTTTTTTGGCCAAACGGAAAGGATGAAACAAGTTTACGTGAGCAATTAAGCAAGAATGTAAATATACCTTTACTCCTCCAAAGAGTATTGTTAGAGCACAAAAAGCGACATGCACAACAGCTAGCACAAAGATAAAGATGTGAAGATGGTGCAGTGCTGTGGTAGATAACAATGGGACCTTCCCCTGATCAAACATTGCCAAACAAATAGGAGTAAATAGAAAAAAGATAAAGAGAGAGCAAAGCAAAGCAAGATGTGGCGAGAACAGATATGTTGTTCCATATATTCGAAGAGTGGTAGACGTTTGCCATGTAAATTATTGTAATTAATAGTATTCCTTAATGCTGAATGTATGCTTTCGGAATGTGATTTTTGCATTAAGCTTTAGACGATTGATTGGAACATGGGATTAAGCTAATGGCATTAGAGGATTTGATAGAACAAATTAGACGGATTGAGTGAGAATATTTAATTTAAATTAACTGGCGGGATGGGCCGGGATGACTTCACTTGCCTAAATTAATTTGGTCATGTCGAAGTTGTTAGGAATGCCTTGTATTCCTAAGTCCCACATTGGTTAATTATGTTGTTCCTGTTTTTGTAGCCTATTATAAATAGGGCTTTTGGGGAACTTCTAAAGTATCTTTTGGGCTTTCATATTGTGGCCTTTCTAGAGTTATGGATTATAGCTGGCTCTTTGTATCTCTTCTTCACGTTGGTTAGTGAATCCTCTCTCTCCTCGCCCGTGGACGTACCCATTTTGGGGAACCACGTATATCTTGTGTCTTTGTAATTTCTTGTTTAGTTTTCAATTTCTCGTTCTTAACTTGCATTCATAGCGTTCGTTACAACAAACTGGTATCAGAGCCTTAAGTTGCAAAAACTAGGGTTTCATTTCCGATTGTGGCTATGGCGGCTAAATTCGAGATTGCGAAGTTTGATGGGCAGAGCAGCAGTTTCAGTCTTTGGAGAGTAAAGATGAAGGCGCTGTTAACCCAACAAGGATTGCACAAGGTTTTGTTAGGCAAGACTAGTTCTGGAATCAAAGAGGAAGATTGGGATGATACGGATGCCAAAGCTCTGAGTTCTATTCAGTTGAGTCTGGCAGATGACGTTCTTCGCGAGGTGGAAGAAGAAACTTCAGCAGCAGGAATTTGGCTGAAGTTGGAAGGTATATATATGACGAAGTCGCTCACCAACAGGTTATATCTCAAACAACGTCTTTATACGTTTCGTATGCGAGAAGGTATACCTGTTAAAGATCATTTAGACGAGTTCAACCGTATTATTATGGACCTGAAAAATATTGATAGTAAAATTGAGGATGAGGACCAAGCCCTAATTTTGCTATGTTCTTTACTACTTTCGTATGAGCACTTTGTTACAACTCTATTGTATGGCAAAGACACGATATCCATGGAGGATGTTAAGGCCAGCCTATATTCGAAAGAATTGAGGAAAAAAGTGTCAGGTGAGGGTGATGCACATGCGGAGGGTTTGTTTGTTAGGGGAAGAACAACAGAAAGGGTGGAGTCGAGTAATAGGGGAAGATCCAGATCATCAGGTAAGAAGAAGGGAAAGTGCAATTATTGCAAGAAACCCGGGCACTGGAAAAGTGACTGTTTAAAACTCAAGGAGAAGGAAAAAGAAGACCAGAAAGGGGGTAAAGTAATTGTTGGAATTGCTGAAAGTTCAGATGAGTCAGATAATGTGTTATCAGTTACAGAGGGCGATTCTCGCTCTAATACCGAGTGGGTTCTAGATTCTGGATGTTCATACCATATGTGTCCGCATAGAGAGTGGTTTTCTACTTATGAGGCGGTCAATGGTGGTACAGTTTTGATGGGCAACAACATGGCCTGTAAGACTGTTGGTTCAGGAACGATTCAACTTAGGATGCATGACGGTATTGTTAGGACTTTATCTGAGGTTCGACATGTTCCAGATTTGAAGAAAAATCTTATATCCCTGGGTGCTCTTGATTCTCATGGTTGCAAATTCCTCGGTGAAGGTGGAGTTTTGAAAGTCTCAAGGGGTGCATTAGTACTGATGAAGGATCAGAAGCGTGGTAACCTCTATACACTCCAGGGCAATACAGTTATAGGTGCTGCAACAACGGTTGCTTCATCCAAGGTTTCAGATTCAGACTTGACTCGTTTGTGGCATATGAGCCTTGGGCATATGAGCGAGAGGGGGATGACAGTTTTGAGCAAACAGGGTTTGCTATGTGGCCAGAAAATTGAGAAGCTGGATTTCTGTGAGCATTGTGTTTACAGCAAGCAGTGCAGGGTAAAATTCAGTACAGTTGTTCATCGCACCAAAGGCACGGTGGATTATTTTCACTCGGATCTTTGGGGTCCCGCAGAGGTAACTTCTAAAGGTGGTTTTCGATATTTTATGAGTATTATCGATGATTTCTCTCGTAAAGTTTGGGTGTATATGTTGAAACATAAGAGTGACGCCTTTAATACATTCAAACAGTTTAAAACTTTGATTGAGAATCAGACTGGTAAGAAAATAAAATGTATGAGAACTGATAATGGTATGGAGTTTTGTCTTGGCGAGTTTGATAGGTTCTGCAGTGATGAGGGCATTGTGAGGCATCACACAGTGAGAAAAACCCCTCAGCAGAATGGTGTGGCTGAACGAATGAACATGACTCTTTTGGAGAAGGCACGTTGTATGTTATCCAATTCCGGATTGGGCAAAGAATTTTGGGCTGAAGCCGTTTCCACAACATGCTATTTGGTGAACAGGTCTCCGTCGACTGCTATTGAGTGTAAGACTCCGTTTGAGGTATGGTCAGGTCATCCAGCTGATTATTCCGTGTTGCGTGTTTTTGGGTGTCCAGCTTACGCTCATGTGAATGAGGGTAAATTGGAGCCACAGGCCAAGAAGTGTATTTTCTTGGGTTATGCAGCAGGTGTCAAAGGGTACAGGTTATGGTGCTCTGATGATTTGAAGTTTTTGATTAGTAGGGATGTGACTTTTGATGAAAATTATCTAATTAAGGGGTCTAAGCAGGTTGATGATACAGTTCAGGAACAGAGTGTTCCAAAGCAGGTGGAGTTTTTGAGTGAATCTTCTGACTCAGGGAAGAAGCACATTGAGAAGCCAATTGAAGAGGAGTTCAAGATTTCAAACACAGAGGTTGATGCGTTAGTTGAGCAACCACGCACTATTGCTAAAGATAGGCCAAGGAGGGAGATTCGGCCTCCTGAAAGGTATTCGGCTTATTCTGAGATGGTGGCCTATGCTTTATCAGTTGCTGAGACAGTTGAGTATGAGGAGCCTTCAAGCTATACGGAAG
This sequence comes from Rhododendron vialii, assembly GCF_030253575.1. Taxonomy (NCBI): domain Eukaryota; kingdom Viridiplantae; phylum Streptophyta; class Magnoliopsida; order Ericales; family Ericaceae; genus Rhododendron; species Rhododendron vialii. Next base: position 289,410 of record NC_080565.1, on the reverse strand, counting down.
CTGTTTTGAGTGCTGAGTCTGCACAGTGGTTTGTTGCTATGAATGAGGAGATTGAGTCTCTTCAGAAGAATCAGACATGGGAGTTAGTAGAACCGCTGAAAGGGAAGAGGATTGTTGGGTGCAAGTGGGTCTTCAAGTGCAAACCAGGTATTCCAGAGGTAGAAGATGCTCGGTTCAAAGCTCGGCTAGTGGCGAAAGGATATAGCCAGAAGGAGGGTGTTGACTACAATGAGGTATTTTCACCAGTTGTAAAACATAGTTCCATTCGCACTTTACTTGCTATTGTTGCATGTTATGATCTTGAGTTAGAGCAACTTGATGTCAAAACTGCGTTTTTGCACGGCGAGCTTGAGGAACAGATTTATATGCGTCAGCCTGAGGGATTTGTTGTTTCTGGTAAGGAGGATCACGTTTGTTTACTTCGTAAGTCTTTGTATGGCCTCAAACAATCCCCTAGGCAGTGGTATAAGCGGTTTGATACATTTATGATAAGCCAGTCATATTCAAGAAGTGAGTATGACAGTTGTGTGTATTTTCAAAAACTTCCAGATGGTTCATTTGTTTATCTACTGTTGTATGTTGATGATATGCTTATTGCTGCCAAGAGTGTGTCAGAAATCAACAGGTTGAAACAACAGTTAGGTGGTGAATTTGAGATGAAAGATTTGGGTGCGGCAAAACGTATTTTTGGTATGGAGATTTGCAGAGATCGAGTAGCGGGCAAACTATTTTTGAATCAGAAGTCTTATGTTCTTAAAGTGCTTGAGCGCTTTGCCATGCAGAACTCGAAGCCAGTCAGTACCCCTTTGGCAGCACACTTTCGACTTTCAGCTGAGTTGTCACCACAGTCGGAGGATGAGGAGAAGTATATGTCTCAGGTACCATATTCGTGCGCAGTTGCGAGCCTTATGTACGCTATGGTATGTACTCGTCCTGATATTTCACATGCAGTTAGTGTCGTTAGTCGTTATATGGGGCGTCCAGGAAAGGCACATTGGGAGGCTGTGAAATGGATACTACGGTATTTGTGCGGAACTGCAGGTGTTGGTCTATTGTTTGGGGTTGCCAATTCTGGTGATCAAGCTATTGGTTATGTCGATTCAGATTTTGCCGGTGACCATGATAAGAGGAGGTCTCTGACAGGTTATGTTTTTACTCTGTCCGGAAGTGCCATTAGTTGGAAAGCTACTTTACAGGCTACAGTCGCGCTGTCTACAACAGAAGCGGAGTATATGGCCATTGCTGAAGCTGTGAAGGAGGCATTGTGGATGAGAGGTTTGCTTTATGAGCTTGGTCTTGCACAGGGTGTGAATTCAGTATTTTGTGATTCGCAGAGTGCTATACATTTGACTAAAAATCTAATGTATCATGAGAGGACCAAGCATATTGATGTCAGGTATCATTTCGTTCAGGATATCATCTCACAGAAGCAAGTTGAGGTGAAGAAAGTGGGCACGGCAGATAACCCAGCAGATATGTTGACTAAACCGGTTCCGGTTGCCAAGTTCAAGCATTGCTTGGCTTGCTTGGTATTTGCAGTTGATCGCCCCTCGGGGGCATTTGGCGAGTGAGAGGTTAGAAGGGGATAGCTATATTTGGTGATTTGGTTCAGTGGAATTCAAGTCAAGGTGGAGAATTGTTAGGAATGCCTTGTATTCCTAAGTCCCACATTGGTTAATTATGTTGTTCCTGTTTTTATAGCCTATTATAAATAGGGCTTTTAGGGAACTTCTAAAGTATCTTTTGAGCTTTCATATTGTGGCCTTTCTAGAGTTACGGATTATAGCCGGCTCTTTGTATCTCTTCTTCACGTTGGTTAGTGAATCCTCTCTCTCCTCGCTCTCTCTCCTCGCCCGTGGACGTATCCATCTTGGGGAACCACGTATATCTTGTGTCTTTGTGATTTCTTGTTTAATTTTCAATTTCTCGTTCTTAACTTGCATTCATAGCGTTCGTTACAACAAACTGCTGTTGGTGTTAACTAATTGTTAGAGCAAGACATTATTGGCAAAATAGTACTCCTACATACAAAAGGAAAACAAAGCAAAACAAAACAAAATGGCTGACAGTAAAAGTCTAATACTCCACTATTTTCTTGATAAAAGTCTAGTTAAAGACCAGCGAAGCAGCACTTGTGGTGTACGTCGGATAATTCTTCGAGTACTCAACATCGTAGTTGACTAGTACTTTACTGAGCCGTCCGTCACTCTAATATTCCCTTCTTTCTTTCTTTCTTTCTTTATTACTCCATTAGTGGCAGGCAATTAGTCCTGTTTAAAGTGAAAAGAAGTCCCAGGCATGCCGCGTATTATTACGGTGATCATGATGACTTTTCAAAAGGGTAAAGCTCTCGGAGGAAAACAGCTAGCTAGCGTTCCTTATTACTATAAAATTAATGTACTGTATGATCTAGTAACAGCAATTACTACTAATTATTAACATCCCGATCTATCAGTAAATGAATCAAACCAAAAAAGAGTAGGAAATTAATTACTTACGTTCTGGGTGCAGAAATCAGCACCACCAGAAGCCTCGGCGAGGAGGTGGCGGTGAGCGGCGGTGATCTGGAAATGGGCAGCAGTACTGGATTCTGATGATTGCGCCTCCTCCTTTTTCTTGCAAGGGAGCCACTCATCTGCCAAATGCTTTGCCATGCATATTTCGTTAATCCTATCTTGGAATACTGTCAGCAGCAGCGATATGAACCCCAACAACATCAACTCTGCACGCCACGCCGCCATATATATAAATAAAACAGATATTACACATTTACACACACATACACAGAAAGAGAGCGCCTTGGATAATAGAAATATTTTTACCTTCTTTGATTTTGAGCAAGGCTTCATAAAGAGGATTCTGCTTTTTCTTCTTGAAGTACTGCGCTTCCGCAACAATTGATTGTTCCAGAATAAGTATATACTAGTATAAATCATCTCTCTCTCTCTCTCTCTCTCTCTCTCTCTCTATATATATATATATATATATATATATATATAAAAGTACATAGATGATATATATAGATCATCCATGATGTAAATAAGGAATCGAGATTTATGATCAGAAACAGATGACAACTACTGTATGTATATACGTACTCCTATACAAGTAGTACTAAAAAGTAGAGCTAGATTAAACTAACAGAGGATGCAGGAGATGAGAGAGAGAGAGGGAAATTGTATTGCCGTATTGGGGGAGCTCGCTATATGTATATATATAGCTTGCCTCGTGGTGATTCAGTAAGTTAATTAATTAAAGTAATAGTAATACCTTGCCAAGATAGTGGAGGATCCTTTCAACAGCCAGAGAGATGGAGACGATGACTGTGCACACAAGTGCCACCACCCATGTTGGTGTGTATTCTAGTGTTGTTGCTTCCCCTCCGCCTGCCATCTCTGGTCTCTCTCTCTCTCTCTCTCTCTCTCTCTCTCCAGCTTATTATACTGGAGTACTAGCTAGGATGTTTATGTTCCCTTTCTTGTCTTAAAGTCTTAACCGCGTACGTACATACGCAGTGTGTACAAGGCCAAGGGGTATATATGTCGATACGTATATATATATGTACATGTAGTTGGAATACCAAGTAAGTAGTACGTACGTAAAAGTGGAATAGGTAGATATACACTCCTTAGTCCTTCCTTCTAGAAATAGGTGTTGATGTTGGGAATTTATTTTTCATTTATTTTTGTGTCAAGGAGCGATTGGGCTATGGATGGAGAAAAAGAGGACAGGGCCGGGTATCTATCAGCCTCAGGATATTCCCTTTCTGTGGTCGTAGTTTGGTTTGAAGAATGGAAAAAATGGACACACATACACCCACATGTATTTTGTCAATGAAAATACCATTCCTAATACATGTATTTTGTCAATGAAAATACCATTCCTAATAATAAATAAAAAAACTTTCCCAAAGGGGGTGGGTAGAATTTTATCCCATACTGTATTTCTGTAGCCTTCTGCGGTTTGGGACAATTCAACTCCGGACTGTACGTTTTGTAAGATTCTTTAGGTAATATTAAATTGTACAAAAAAATCAAGTTGATCAAACATTGAATGTCACAAAATCATATTATATATTTATATATTTACAATGGTGGTGGTTAAGGGGAAACATATTTAAACACATAAAAAATAAGAGTCACGTACTAACAATCGGAGCTGTTCAATTTGTTTAACCATGTTTTTAAGAGTTCCCGTGAAAAATCAATTTATTTGGGTGTCGATAAGAGCTTTATTGATTTATTTAGTACCCTAGTTTTTATCCTATCAAATTTGGGGACAAATCAATCAAGCATTGCCGATATCTGAATGAGCTAATTTTTCTTAATTAGGAACTCTTAAAAACGTATTTTAAACAATTGAAGGGCTCCAATCATTTGTGTAGAACTCCAAAATGAGTTTCACACAAATTATGTATAAAAATATGCATGCATCCCCAAAACTGCCCCCATAGATGTTATGAGGTGTGTGTATAGAGAGAGAGAAGGTGGGTGTTTTTCTACGACCTTGCCTGATTGGCTTCTTTGCTACATGAACAAATGCTAGTAAAAAGGTAGGTGTAGCTTCTTAACGCTATACAAGCCTGTAGTGCATTATCCCCTAAAGCGGGCATTCTCTAAATTGGAGGGGAGAGAGAAAATTCATTTGCTTTTTTTTTTTTTTTTTTGAACACATTCAATTCATTTCATAACAAAACCCGAAGGTAATACAGATTTCATCAAAAGATACAAGAATGAGCCAAAACTACCTAGATTTCGACACAGGCACCCCCTGCAGAAGCAAGACCGGCGAAATCGCCAGATGAGAACCAATCTAGATCTAAATAGTAGAGAATCCCAAACGGAACGGACCCCAGCTCAAACCCGAGAAGCGCATATGAAATCTGGATGGTTTCACGGCCTTGATACCAGCACCCGCAGGCGGACCAGCGCACGGTGTACCCACGGCTACTGAATACCACAACCAAAAAACCCAATTCAAACCAACACCACTCCAGGAACACTGTCACCGGGACAAGTCCGGCCACGGCGGCCACAGATGGCATCCAAGCACCAGCCCAACTAAACTAAAAAAAACAAGAAAAACAAAACAACAGGAGCGGACCATTCCTCAATAGGCGCCGAGTTATTGCCCACCACCAACACCCACCAGATCTGGAACACCCAGACTGGTACAGAAACTGGACGGGGAGACCCGCCAGTAGAAAACACAGAAAAAATAGAAAAAAAAAACTCACATCCCGGAACACATCTCCTTTATTCAACCGCATCGACATCCACCGCTGGGCCGCCCACCACACGCCGCTTTCCTTGCTCCGACTTGAACCAGGAGAAAACGCCGGACATCACGGACGAGCACCGCCACAAGAGCCGGATCTCTGGGTCAAGAAATCAGAAAACAAAAACAAGCTAAACAGGGAGGACGGGATAACAACGGGGAAACGACAGTGGAAGGTCAGGAGATGGGGGAGGGGAGGAGGAGGGGGGATGGAGGAGGAGGGGCCAGCCCCCACCCCCCAGGAGAGAACCCTAGCCGCTGCAAAAGTTAGAGAGAAGGCAGAGGAAAAGTTAGAGAGAGAGAGGAAAGTTTGTCCCAAAATTCATTTGCTTGATCCCTCAAATTTGCTTGACATTTGACTTTAGACGATGTTTTTGAAAGTTTAATGTGTAAATTTCACTGATCTCTCCCAAGGTTTTTGACAATGAGGGCGATTATTCGCAGCCCTCTATTTTCTCCCTTAGCCCACTTCTTTATATAATTCATCCCCAATTTTTTTTTTTTTTTAAATTCTCTATATAACCCATTAAATGTATCAGATCTTCCCATTATACCTTTTCCCTCTCAAAAATTACACTTTTAACTCCCACCCTACCCAAATCCAAATACCAAACCTTAAGCCCTCACCCCCCATTTATGTCTCCCACCTCTCCCATCATCTGACCTCCATAGCCACCACCTCCATCGCCCACACCTCCATAGCCACCACTGCACCTCCGCCACTCCTGCCAGAACACCACCGACGTACCACCGCCACCCTTCCCTCCTCTCTTCAAGGTGCCATATTCTCTCTCTCTCTCTCTCTCTCTCTCTGAGTGTATGTATGTATATATACAATAAGAACAATTAGATCCCGTATTTGTGTAAAAATTTTGGTAATTAGATCCCGTATTTGTGTAGAAATTTTGGTAATTAGATCCTGAAATTGGTTGCCAAAAACCATGAATGTTGAGATATGTACACCGTTGTTTTCGAAAACGATAATAACGCGATATTTGTGTAGCGATTTCAGTAATTAGATCCCGATATTGGTAAGAACTTTTTGTAACAGGAAACCGAAAGATGTAAGAAGTTTCGGTAACCAAAAACCAATTTTTTTTTACCACTTTCAGTAATTGACAAATTTCCATCAACTTAATTCCTTAAAAAAAATGCAGAACTACTATAAATTAAATCAGCAAAATTACCTATGGATGAAGAAATTGAGCATGACACTAAGAAACAACTCCGTCCTATATATCCGCATTTGGCTTTGTAGAATCCTGAAATGCTAAAGTAATTTGGAGAAACCAAACAATTAATCAATCAAGATACCAATCTAAATAACACTACTTTCCATTTGGAACCGGAAAATTTTTTCGACTTCTAACACAGTATGAAATGTAGGCAGCAGCATCGTACCAAGTTTCCTTGTACTTTTAGTTTTACATATCAAGAAAACAAACACTTTGAGAAAGTGTCGAACACTTATCAATCTCATCAACAAAACCACTCATCACAAACGTGCAACTGATGGTTTTTCCTTCCTAAACACTTCCTATCCCAAGGCAAGCAGGCTATAATTTATCTTCCTAAATGTAAAATATACTGCTAAGTTAAAGATCAGCACATAGTTACATGTCCAACACAACTTGAAGCTATTGTAGGATGATAAAGCCTTGGTAGTTTGCACATAGAGGCACAGAAGTAGGCCAAAGAATCTATATTATAACTTCTTTTAAATGTATGAAGATGTTTTCTACTTTTTACTTTCCACAAATGCCTCTAGCACTTACAATTAATACCTATCATCTTCCCAAATGACACAATACACCCCAAATGACGTATCTTTTCTGAACGCTCCACCGGTTGTCAACTACAAACACCCCTCTTTCTAACTCTCCCTCCATCTACTTCTCCCACCTTCATTCCAATTCCGTCTTCCTCTGAGTCTGCCTACCCCCTCTGACATTCAATCCGTTTGTGGACTGTTACTCAGACCCTATCCTCGCGACCTCCAACGAAGTCGAGTACGGTGCCCGTTATAGCCATCTTGATGACCTCTTTGGACTGCCAAGTTTTCTGCTTCCAATAATATTTGCACAGTAAGTTTAATTTTTCCCACCCTCTATTTCCCCATCTTCATCGACTGTAAACATTTACATCAACTATGGATATCTCTACTTTCAACATCAAATTGGTATCCCATAAAAAAAAACTGAATTGTTGATGTTATGCACACCAATTGTTCGATGGAATTACTCAACATTCCTGGGTGTTGTAATAAGGCTTTCTTTTCCTTGTAGACAGTTTTAGTTACTTGTGGTCTTTGGGTTTTGGGTTAGTGTCGAGCAAGTCGGACTCCGTTGCCCCAAATTCATAACAAGTACCATATATTTGTATCTTCTCTTTTACATCATTTGGGGTGAGATTGGATAAGGGGCTGATGTCCTCACAACAAGGTGTTTACATATTTTGTACACAAAGTTTGATAAGCAGACTCAATTCTTTGTCCCATGGAAACAGGCATCAGTTTATGCAATTTCGTATCATTTATTTTTTTGGTCCCTTAAAACTTTTGGTGCATATTTTGTAGTCTTTTAATGCTTCATATATGAATTTGCGACTTTTTGGTTTCTTGATTGAGGTTTGAGCAAAGAAAACTGAAGGTGAATATGAAATTAGGAAGTCAGGCTTCATTGAACTGTTGGTGTTTTTTTTATTTCAATTGGTGTGTGTTTTTCCCTGAAAAAATATTGCTATAGTTTTTTTCCCCCTTGAAGCCAAGGAGGATGGGGCGTGGGGTTTCGAGATTCGGGTCTAATTGCTCAGATTGCGGGGAACATTTGAAAGTTTATGAACAATTGTGTTTTTAAAGGAAAGAAAGTCAATCCTCTAGAAACACTTGCCTTCATCAGGTTCAACAGTTTGGAGTTTACATCTATTCAAGAGATATCCCAAGTCCATATGGATAGCCCAACAAACCAGGCGGTCTCACGTCACTGGAGGGCTCCGAACTCTGGTAATTTCAAGATAAATTGTGGGGCAGTTGTTCCTCTCAACAAAAAAGAGGGCAGAATTACAGGGGTCTTAAGGAATTGTAGGGGCTTGGTGCTCAATGGCTTTGCTAGAACTGTTAAAGTTTGTTCCAGCCTTCGTGGAGAACCTTGCAACCAGGGATGCTTGTCTTGTGGCAGTAAACCTGGGGCTTAAAGGCGTGGAGGTGGAGTCGGACAACAAGCAGGCCATACTTTTGAGTGTTTCCGAACTGGTTCCTTCTTGGGATTCAAGAGCTGTGGTTCTAGACAGTCGCCAACTCGCGACAGATGGTAGTTTTTGTTTCAGTTTGATCAGCAGGGCTGCCAACAAAGTTCCTCATGTAGTTGTTGCTTCAGCTTTATGTAATTTGCTTCCATGTAATTGGATTAGTAATCTCCTCTCAATCTTGTATCAGTTTCAGAGATGAATATTAATTAAAAGGCTATGATACGTTTTTTGCGGATAAAAAAAAACAAAATGAGTTAATTAGTTAAAAGGCTATGAAACTGTTGTGGTTTCTTGCTCCTTCCTTTTCGACTTCTTTGTTCATTCACATGATTGCGCACGGTCCATACTCTTAATAGTAGAAATGTTTTCTCAATTAACCTACTGTGTGCATATTTTGGAATGTAAGTCTAACATGAGTTAATTATCTTTCACTCACACATTGAGAAAGAGAGAGAGAGAGAGGGACCCAGTTCAACTGACAAAGACTCATTTTATCTCATCTCCTATATCTGTTTCATTTCCATTCAAAAGATACAAGAAAACGGACATAATAACAATGAACAATAACAAGAAAATACCACATGCAATGCACGTGCACTTGCACTGGTATAATAAAAAAGCAGTGCTATTAGATAACAAAGGAGGAGAGGGAGGAGGGCAGTGCCTTAGGAATTGTCATCTCTTCTTTTGTAGGACAAAATTTTATGAGATTCTCCACTTGGTCAATGTCCAGGGCTAAAGAATCCAAAGCAAGAATAGCATTCTTATAACACCCCGACTTTTTAGAACAAAAAAAAATAAGGAAAAAGTAAGGGGGTAATCATTTAACGGGCCGCTTACCGTTAGGATCTAGAAAGTAAATTGTTTGTGACTTAAGGTATAAAACAATTAGAGTATTTTCTGCATATGTGTCAATTTTTAAAACGTTATTGTCCCAACCCTATTAACGACATTGTGGCCAAGGGAAATGACATAAGTTCCCGTGAGGCAGAGAACCGAAAAAAAATAATCCGAAAAGAGGCGACATCTCATTATAGGGAGAATCGGATCAAATCCTATTAGAATATCCCTAGATTTTGTGGGATATACTTAGATTTTATTAGATTATATATAGATTATTCTGGATATTACAAGATATGATAAGATTATAGTTGGATTTTATTAGATTACTCTAGATTTGAATAGATATTACAAGATGTTACATGAATTTTTGTGAAGTTTATATTTTTAAATTATGGTTATTTAACAATAAAGTTCTTTTGTAGCAAACATACCGTGGAATTATGATGTTTTGACAGTTTTTGGAAAAAAGAAGAAGGTATTATCGATACATATGAACGATGTCCTTGAATTTAGGGGACATTAAAGATACAAGTTAGAATGGTGTTATAAGGACGGAACGGAAAAAGGGGCACAACCAGGTGTCCAACTGAATTGATCAATTCATCATGTTATGTTGGGGGTCGCTCCCTCGTTACTAACTGTAATCGTTGGATGGTATATCATATTATTTTTACAGCATGTTATGTTATATATGAACTTGTTTATGATATTGGTTAGAGTTTAAGCCATAAAAAAACTGAAGTTATGGTTTTGGTTACAGTTTAAGTCATGAAAAACTAAAGTTATGGTTTTGGTTACGGTTCAAGCCATGAAAAACTGAATTTATGATTTCTGTTTTTCTTTGATAAAAAGAATTCCATGGTAGCTCATGTAACTCTGGTAATTCATAATTTCACACAAGCAGTGGCTTATGTTATTGAAATCTCTTCTTTTCAGGTAATCAAAATTAGAAGGATGGGCCAAATATAAGTACTATTAAGCTTAAATCATGGATATGTACCGGATAAGGGAGGATGTAGCCATGTTTCTGTTGGCAATGAATTAATCCAGTAGTTTTTATTATTATTAAAAATAGCTTCCGTAAATGTTAAGTTTATTTCTATTTGTAAAAAAAAAAAAATAGAGGCCTTTGGTGAGATAAACTCACTAGCCGGTCACGATTTTCAAATCCGCTTGATTTGGGTCATGACAATTCTGTAAAGAGAACATCTTTAAGTTGTAGCACACCGAAGTTTGATTGCACAAGTGGGAGCAGGGTGGAGTAGCGAGGGGCACATAAAAGAGTCTTAGGGTTGGGAGTGCTTGTAGAAGCGTTCATATTATATACAGTTATAGTTTAAAATAAGAATGTTTCTCTTTTAGGTCTACTTCCACGAACATATTGAGTGAGATGAGGTTGGGCTAGTAGCTTTGAGGATTAGAGCATGTGGCTACAAACCACAGTGTCATGGGTTCAAATCCCTCCTCACCCACAACCTTGAAGAAAAAAAATTATTATAAATGCTAAGTTATATGTTTGAATAAATACTGAAGGTTGATGTCAACATCCTTTTCTTTGAACATTTTAGAAGATTGATGTCTACAAAAAAAATTGTTCTTTTTGTGCAATTATAAACCAGTGATATGCTCTTACTTTGTAGCTTTTCTTTTGTCTCTTTGAGATTTATTTGCTAGAGGGCCACTGGACTTTTGTGGCTGTCGTGCGTTGAAGTATCACCCTAAAGAAAGTATCAAAAATTCAAAAGCCCATTAAAATAAGTTTTCTAATTCTCTAGATCTGTTTCGGTAAGTGAATATCGAAAATATACATAGAATTCGGTATATAACTGTTGCAAATAAGTATCACTTTCAGTAAGAACATGTCGAAAATATGTATAAAATTCGGTAACCAACTGCCGAACACTATATACGAAAATCATACATACATTTCGATAAATAACTGTTGAAAATAAAATTATATTTCAGTAACTATATGTCGAAAATATGTTCAAACTTCGGTAAACAACTGCCGAACTATACTATATACGAAAATCATACATACATTTCGGTAAATAGCTATTGAAAACAAGATTATATTTTGGTAACTACATGTCGAAAACGCATACACATATCGGTAATTAACTGCCGAACTTCAGTATAACAAAAACAAGATACATATATTTCGGTAATTTGATGCTGAAAATGTATCTCAATTTCGGTAACTAACTGTCGAGTATGATAGTATTTTACAGTGGTTAGCTACCAAAATTACTTACTTTTATTCGAACCCTAAACACCGAAAAACTGGGTTAAAATTTTGTAAATCAGATGGACAACAACAACAAAGTAGAGGCCATCACAGTATTTTACCTCTTCCACAAACAAACGGGAAACTTACCTCCTCACGCGGCTTCCAAGATACAATGTCCATCACAGTATCTTTCTTCTCCTCTGCCATCATATAGTTGCCAATAGAATTTGATTCAATTTCAATTTCAAAATCCAAACATACAAGTGGGTCAAAAATTGTATCAATGGAAGGACTTGAACCTTCCATTGATACAATATTTGGCTCTTGCTCCTCACCCGTTGGAAAATTTGAGAGAGAGAGGAGAAAAGAGAAGATGAAGATGAACAAGATAGAGAGCTTAAGATAGAGAGGAGAAGAAGAGATGAAGAACACGCCTGGTGGCTTTTTTGAAACTTGAATACTGATTGTTAGGGAAATGGGGAAGAAGATAATTTAGGGTTTTGGTCATAAGGGCATGTAGGTCATTTTATGTATATGTATAAGGTCCAGTAGGTCATTTTGCATTGGGGGTTATGTTGTAATTTGTTGAAATTTTTTAACGGGTTTTTAACGGGCTAAGAGAGAAAATAGGGGGGCGGCTATTTGCAGCCCCGTATTTTCTCCCTTAACCCGTTAAAAATTTTCAATTATATTCGACAGTTAGTTACCGAAATTGAGATACATTTTCAGCATACAATTACAGAAATATAATATTTTTTTCAACAGCTATTTACAGAAAATGTATGTTCGGCAGTTGTTTATCGAATGTTGAACATATTTTCGACATGTAGTTACCGAAATATAATCTTGTTTTCAACAGCTAATTACCAAAATGTTATGTATGATTTTCAACAACTATTTACCGAAATGTAGTAGGCTAAGGGAGAAAATATGAAACTGTGAATAGTCGCCCCCGAAAAATAGAGGGTTGCGAATAGTCACCCCCTTCTGCATAGATTTTCTTTGAGGTTTCTAAAATTACATTGTACTCCCTTATTTTTAATACTACTATGCAAATTCTCCCTTCTGTTAATTTATGTTTGGATGGTGTTAAATTTGACAAAAAATGACTACAATGCCCTCATTTTATCATTATCTTCCTATAATTTCTAATTATATGAATTCCCATTACACCTTCTTCTCCGTTTTTTTCTCTCCCCAAAATCAATATAAAAAAAAACTTGTTCATTAGTTAACTAGTAATTCTTGAATTTTTTTTTTCATGAAATAAGACTCGAACACTATCCTTTTATTATTCACAAATTAGCAGTGGTACATAGTCATTTTTATCTCTTAAAAGGTATAGATTAATATTCAAAGTACGTAATTTGATTTTTGAAACTCAATTACAATACGTTTTGTTTCTTTTTCATTCCCGCATTTTCATAAAAGTTCATGATGTGAAGGAAAAAATTAGAGAATGAAAAAAAATAAAAAATAAGTCAATGAAAATAAATACTACTAGTAGTTTGTAAAATAAATACCAAGGAATAAAATAATCAAAAAAAAAATGACGTGAGGACTTAAAAGTCTCTTGTAACTAAAAAAAAAAAAGAAGAACCAATAATTCAATTAATGAAAACTAGTAGTTAATACTAGCCAACTAAGGAAATTGAAATTGGAAATGACAAAAACAATAGTGAAACAAGTTAACATATTTTGAAGACATTTATGTCATGAATTATTTTAACTTCTGTCCAAAGGATGTAGGATAATAGGTAAAAAATGAATTGATATTCAAGAAATGTGTATTGATATTTATGAAAGTGTATTAACATCCGTGAGATATATATTGTTATTTGAACTTGCTTGGAATTATAGGCATATTATCATTCGCCTAGTAGGCGGAGGTTAGCTAGACCGTTATGTCACTTAGGAACTAAAATTTAACACAGTTAATGAGTAAATTAACGGAAGGGAGAATATGTAGAATAGTTCAAAAATGAGAGTGGGAAGTGTAGTTTAAGAAGCCTCAGTGGAGGTATATGCAGTTGTCGGAAACCTCATGGAACCAGTGAAATTTACCCAATTTTGAAAGAGTGTTCTGTTCTCAGTTCCCACATTCTAGGGTTTTTTTCCTAACCCATCATCCGAGACTTGTCCCTTCTCCATCAGTTCCCCCATCGCGTTCCATCACCGGCGACGGTAACCCGACCATAAACCGGCGGCCCTCGCTCCGATCAGCCCTATTTTTCTGTACCTCTCGGTATCTCGCCCCGTCGTTCTCCCTCTCGATCACAAAATGTCTCTGTCTCTCTCGATCTCTCTCTTGACTTCGTCTCTCTAACATTTTACCCAGCCATAAACTCCTTTCCTTTCAGAAGCACTCATTCAAGCACTGGGCACTGGGCAATCGAAGCCATCATTCTTACAGAAGCCCCTACTAGAAAATCACATTTCGAGATTTGGAGGTAGTGTTTCATCTTGTTTTGCCGTTTTTTGCTTCATTATTAAATTAATCTGATCCCTCTAGGTTTTTTTTTTTTTTTGATTCTATCTTTCAGTATTTTCGTAACGCGTCCCCGTTCTTCTCTCGTCTTGGGGCATTTCGGCAATTGGTCAGTTATTCCTTGGTTGACGCCTTTCCATTAAAATTCTTTACTTGTAGTAAAGAGAACTCACTTCCTCTCGTTGCTTGTGTAGGCAAGTACTGCTTACTTCGGTGAAGCTTACAATGCAATGCCTTCAATGAAGAAGGTTGTGTCTTTGCTTTTCTATTTTGACATTTTTTCCCTCTTCGATTAGCAACAAAAAGAGATTTATTCTTTATTGTCTTCATGCATCACTTGTTGTAATTCTAATTCTAATTCTATCTGAACCATGTGGCCCATGTTTTGTTTTAAGTAGATGAGATGAGTTTTTGTTCTTTTTCATTGTTTTTTTTTTTTTTGGGGGCGGGTGGATGGGTTGTTAGGGCTGAAGACAGGTTGCAAATGAAAATATACAGTAGTGAAAAAGAGAAACTGTTAATATCTTCATCCCATGGAGGGGTGTCAGCAATTTTCATTCAGGGATGTGTTCAGTATTTACTATGACATGATTTTGCTGTGGTTAAATAACATGATGATGATCATTGTTTCAATGTGAATGTGGAGCTTGAACATTACTGTTTTCAGACACTGAATTCCTCATGCTTCCTTGAAGTCCCTACTTTTCAGTAATCACCATAAATGTGCCTGCCGAAAGGCTTACCCTTTCCAAAGCTTACCTCATTTTTTACTTGAAAAGGTTTCGACTAAGCTTATGTTTGGACTTTTTACCTGAAACCTACTGAATTTGCTCCCGGGACGCATGTTCATTCTCCCTTGCGCGCACGAAAGCACAATCCCTATTGTGCTGATAACTAATATTTTATTTTCTAGAGAAGGAGGTTCGGACTTTGATCATGTGATTCACGTCAACAAATTGTACTGCTCTCTCTCTCTCTTGATGATTTTTGTTCCTTAATCAGAAGGGTGAACACAGCGCAATTGGGAACACTTTCAACAAATTGCTGAAGGAGATTGGAAATCCAATTGAGTTTTCACTTCCGGAGTTATTTAATAATTGGCAGCCTTCCTACACCTCCATAAAGCGCAGTATCCATTTGACCACAGTACATAGTTCTATTAATCATTTAGTTTTATTGTCTCTCTCTCTCTGTTTCCCTTTTTTCCTCTTAGGAGTATTTTGTTCTGTTCTATGTCTGTTTGGCTCTTATGTTTTTTATTCTTCATTATTGGATATGCCTAACTTCATTTTTTTTCATTTCTGACATTCTCCTGACTCTGTTTCTGTGTGCTGAAAGAGCACAGAGCACATCTGTAATTTTCTTACTCCTTTTCTGTATTTTTGTTGCACTACATGCTTAAAAAACACTGTTTCTTGAATCATTTGGTTCTCTCTCTCTCTCTCTCTCTCTCTCTCTCTCTCTCTCTCTCACACACACACACACACAGAGGCGCGTGCACTCATAAAATGACTCAAATTGTGTGAAACTCATTTTGGAGTCCCACTCCACGCAATTGATTGGAGCCTTTCAATTTGTTTAAAGCATGTTTTTAAGAGTTCAAATCAACTCATTTGGATGTTGGTAAGGGCTTGGTTGGTTTATTTGGTTTATTCGTGTCAAATTTTACTTTATCTTGAATGAACCAATCAAGCCCTTACCGATATCCACATGCGTTGATTTTTTACAGGAACTCTTAAAAATATGTTTAAACAAACGGAACGGCTCTGATTATTAGCATGGTGCTCCGATTTTATTAGTGCCATTTTATGTGTTAGCGTAACTGGTCCCATATATATATATATATATGTATGTATATGGCTGAGATGGAGTGTCAAAAATTGTGTTAAAAACTGTATGGGTGGAACCGGCCCGTGTATTTATATATAGATATATATGAATACTTCCTATATTTATTATACATTATATATTTATCTCGTTGTGTTTTTGTCAAGATTAACCACTTTTAGACATCTATCTCACTAAGAAGATTAAGAGGCGTCTGGAGGATGATGGGATATTCTGTTCCTGCAGCTCATCAAATGGAGTTTCTGGTGCATGTGGTAGAGATTGCCATTGTGGGTAAGGCATTTAGTAAATCTCGATTTCCCTACCTAATTTTTACGACATGACTTCTTTGTGATGAATTACTGGAATCTGAATTGTTCTCTCTCTCTCTCACGCACACACACCCAATGTTGTGAACAAGTTTCTCTTATTTTGATTGTCACGCAGAAGATAGGCTGCATGGATATCATTATTGGGTAAATGACAATATATTTAAGTTAATTTTTAATGGTAGCTGATAAGAGTCCATTACATTGTAAAAATAGGATATTGACATTTGATATGGTTGTTTTACTAACCAGACTTTATTAACTTTGAATGTGATAGTAAACGGTTGTAACATATTTCTTTGCTGTTTCTGAGTCTTTGACTTCAAAAAAGATTTTTGTAGCATTTGTTGGTTAGTTTCTTGGACTTGAATCGCTGTGGTGTAGACGGTGTATTAAATGGCGAAAGGTGCAACAGTCCCCTGGGGCTTTAGCGCAAGGCGCGGCGCGCGCTTTATTGACGCGAAGCGCAAAAAAAAATAAAATCCTTCGCAACGAGGCAAATTTTGTTAGAACAAGTTTTCAACACAAACACTTGTAAAACTTTCAAATGTCATAAATCATAACATGTCAATGGTTAAACGAAAGTACCAAACACAAAACATAATATATCATCCATGAAAAGCTAACATAATAATGTTTAGCCTTAGAGACATAACAAAAGGATTAAAGGCAATAAAATCTAGAGTCATGCATAGACATTAATCATCATTCTCAGAACCAAGAACTTCATCCTCAATTTCATCATCATCATCTGATGCCTTCCACATCTTCCTCCTCCTCATCATCCGTCTCCCATTCTCCCTCTTCAATCACCTCATCTATAAGAGATGTCTTTCCTCTTGAAGCCTTAGCCTTTGGAGTTGGTTTTGCCATTTTCGCGATAGGTGTTGAGTCTGTTGACTTTGAAATTCATGCTCTAGTTGTTTTCCTTGGTTCTTCGGCTCCAGAAGCTAAAGCAACATCATCCCAATTCAAATCATCACCCTCAAACACAGCTTCTTCCTCCATCTTCCCAACCAACCATTCATTGCTCTCATCAATATCTTTCAAGGATATAGGATCAATTTGATCACGTTTGAGGTATCGGCGTCTCAATGCTCAATTGTACTTAACAAATACCAAATCATTGAGAAGCTTTTGAGCTAGTCTATTCCTTTTTTTTGTGAATCTGCATTAACAATTAATTATACAAGGGACTTAAATTCATGATCATACATAACTAAAGGAAGTCAATGAATGAACTTGATTATCATATACTCACATGCTCAAAGACACTCCAATTACACTCGCATCTCGAGGAACTACAAGTAAGGCTAAGAACTTTGACGGCAAATTTTTGCAAGTCGAGAGTGTCATGACCAAAAGAGGCCCACCAGTCAGCTGCACACCATAGCATATTGATATTGGAAAACATTCTTAAAGTGCAACTCTTAGGACTTAAATTAGTTACTAGATTAAGGTTAACATGGTGATACCTGGCGCCCTTGTATTTCTTTGCCTTATTGTCATTGGGTTACCGAAGAGTCCTTCAGCTCTTTCATACTTCATCAAGTCGGCACAAACAAGGTCTTGTGTATCATTATTGGGAATCAACTTTGTGATACATTTGTATAGGCCTCCAATGACTTTTGGAACTTTGCAAGCCTCTGGATCTTTGTAAAAACATTCAGGATTTAAGTAAACACCAGCTGCATGCAAAGGCCGATGCAATTGGGATTCCCACCTCTTGTCGATTATCTTAAAGACTTCATCATACATCTCCTTATTTTGATTGAAGGAATTTGCAATAGTTTCTTTAGCCCGATCCATAGCCTCATAAATGTATCCCATTGGAGGCTTGTCTTCTCCATCAACCAATCTAAGTACCTTAACAAGTGGGGATGCAAACTTGAGGGCAAGGAACACATTCCTCCAAAATGAGGCCATCAACATGACTTTTTCTACATGTTTTCCTCCTTGCTCTTTTGCCCATTTGCTATTGGTCCACTTCTCTGAAGTAAACATCTTCCTTAAGTTTCCCTTTTGTTCATAAACCCTTTGCAAAGTCAAAAAAGCGGTTGCAAATTGAGTTTTTGCTGGCTTAACGAGCTCCTTCCTCTGGGTAAATTGCCTCATCATATTCAACAAAGAGGGTCGATTATAAATATAACCATGAATCATTATTGCCCTTTCCCAAGTTGTCTTCAAATTTGGTAACTGAAAAATGTCTTCTAACATCAAGTCCAAGCAATGGGCAGCACACGGAGACCAAAACAAGTGAGGTCGTTTTGCCTCCAACAACCTCCCTGGTTATTGTTATAAATAAGTGGTGTTAGAAGTTAGAACTAGATGTCTAGAATAATAAGTGATTTTTAATTGTTCATAACTTCAAGTAAGTAACACAACCAAATAGCAAATTAAAATTCTCACCTGACGCCACATTTGCCGCGGCACTATCCGTAACAACTTGAACCACATTTGCTTCTCCAATATGCTCCACCCACCCATCAAGCAATTCATATATCATTTCTGCATCCTTTACAATTCCAGACGCATCCTTAGATTTAAGAAACATGGTCCCTCTTGGTGAATTCACCAAAAGATTCATCAATGTTCTATTTTTCCTATCTGTCCACCCATCGCTCATTAGCGTACACCCATATTGTTCCTGGTCTTTTTTGTGCTCCTCCATCAACTTGTTAACATGTTCTACCTCTTTTTTTAGAAGAGGAACTCGCACTTGATGATAAGTTGGTGGGGGCAATCCCGGATCGTATTGCCCAATAGCCTCTATCATTGGCGCAAAACTATCATTGTTCACAACATTTAGAGATATCCCACAATCATATATCCACCTTGCAATAGCCTGATGAACCCGGTCTTTCAATATTTTCGTATATGGTTCATTCTCATCAATTTTTGGCCGTTTGCCCCTGGCTTTTCTATTTTCTACCACCACCTCTGGTTCAGGAGTGTAGTAAGTGTCGAGAGGCCCTATGGTTCTTGGTTTTTTAGGCTTAGAATGAATAGATGCGGAGGTTGTGCTTTTGTGAGTAGATGATTTCTTAGAACGGGGATTGGATTCAATAATATCATCGTCCAGGTCCAGGTCATAATCATCATCATTCATTGCATCATTAAAATCTGGTATAGACTTAATTTGACTCTTTGCTTCATCCCTTTTATGTATAAACTCCCTCATCTCCTCTCTAACCTCAGGTGGGCATCGGCGACATGCCGCCGTATTCCTTTTAGCTCCCAAGGTGTTGCTTGATTCTTGACACACCTCCATTTTTCACTTCGTTACAAAAAATACATTTCAACTTGGTATTATTGTGTGGATCAACCTTTTCGCAATACTTCCAACCAGGGTCCTTTTTACTAGAATTTCCAGATGTCATCTACAATTAACAAGTACAAATAAATTCAACAAAGTGAACAAACTGAACAAAGACTGCCAACAATATTTATTTCCACTTCAATCGCTTCCCTGATGAGTACGAGTAAATGGGTAATTAATTACCTTTATCCTCCTAGCCTCGGCAGCAAAACCCAAGGCAGCAGATAGAAGCCCTAGAAACCCTATTACTGAGCAAATAATCACTTTTGCCTTCCTTTCCGTGACGTCCGTCGGTGGTGGAAGAAGAATCAGTGACTGGAAAAAAAAAAAAAGGTGGATATGTCCGTGACTGGAAAAAAAAAAAAAAAAAAGGTGGGTGGGTAGGTCCGTGCCTGGAAAAAAAAACAGGTGGGTCGTCGGTCCGTCGGTGGTGGAAGAAGAAGAAAAAGAAGAATAGAGACGGTAGAAGAAGAAGAAAGGAGGAAGAAGAAGAAGAAAGGAGGAAGAAGAAGAGATGGTGAGAGGAGGAGGACTGGAGGAGGAGGAGGAGGAGGAGGAAGAAGAAGAAGAAGTTACTTGGAGGCTGGACAGAGTCAACTGACGACGATCAGAGGGAGAAGAAGAACTGAAGAAGCGTCCTGGTCTCAATCGGCTGAAGAAGAGGCTGCTCGATGGCCTTGATTTGAAGAATAGGGTTGAGAACGACTTTAAAGGTATAAATTATTCAGTGCATCGCATCTTTGTGAGATCGTTTTTTAGTTCAAAACAAAAAGCGCGCGCCTTAGTGCCTCGCGCTATAGTGTGCGCTTCAGCGCCTTTCGTGTGCCTTTGGGTCCTGCGCTATAGCCCACATTCTCGAAGCGCGCTCCTTGCGCTGCGCTGCGCTTCGCGCTATAGCGCGCGCTTTTTAAATCACTGGGTGTAGATACAGCTTCTTAGTGCGACAAATAGATCTAGCAAGAATCTGCTCACTGAAGCCTAGCATATATTATGGGTACATCTTGATAAGTTACCAATTGTCCCCAAAACTTAAGTTGTTTCGAAATAGGCCTAACAATATATATCAAGCTATCGATTACCCTCCCTCACGTGCAATCCCGTCTTGCACATGAATATGCAGACATCCTGACAAAGAGCGAAACAGAATGCAAAGGGGAGAATAATAATGCATAATGGGGGACGAATGCTAATGGAGAGAACCGGATCCATGACCTCTGAGAAACCAGCATTGATATTTTGTTTGGTTACCAATTGTCTCAAAAGCTTAAGCTGTTAAAAATGGGCCCAATATTGTATAGGCCCAATATTGTATATCAAGCTGTCTAACACATCTATGCTCAAGATTTGATTTTTCTGGCATTTTAGGTTTTTAGGTTTCGACCTTGAGTCTTGGTCCTTTAAGTAATTAGGTTACCTGTTTGGTCGGAATAATTTGAGTTATCTAGGGCTGCTAAACGAACCAAGCTACTTGAGTCTGAGCTTGTGTTCGTTCGTTAAAAGTTGTTCAAGATTAGTTTGTTACATAAACAAACAAACCAAGCTTGAGCATTTTTATAAAGCTCGTTAAGATTTCAAGCCAAGCTTGAACAAGCTACTATTCGGCTCGTTCGGCTTATTATGTATAAAAAATTCAAGCTACTTGAGATTGGCTCATGTTTGGCTTGATTAAAGCTCGTTTGAAATCGGCTCATCTCAAAAACAAGTTAAGCTCAAACATATTTTTGAACCTCATTAAGTTATCAAAGCAAACTTGATCAACTACTTGCTTGGCTCGTTTGGATAGTTTATCACCCCTAGAGTTACCTATGGAAGGCAATCTAAGTGTTGGAGTTAGAAGAGTGGGAAAAATTGGAGGGTGGAAAAGGGCATGAATTTTAAGGTGAGTGAGATTGACGTTGGTTTAATCATATTTTTTTCAATGTTCCTCTTCCTTTACTAATTATGCCTATTTGGAGATCCGTTGAGCTTGGCTAACTGGATTCAAAATTTATGAGTGATTTTGCTACATGGTACTGATGAGGGAAGAAGACCGCTTTGTTAGTTGGGATACCATTTCAAAATTGTAGCTTTAAATGAGGCATTGTTAGCCAACTGGTTTTGAATTCCTTGCGTAGTGAATCATTTTGTAGCATTTTGTTTCCAAGAGCAAGTGAGCAACTATGGGTTCCATAACTTCCATTCTAATGGTTAATTTCTATCTAGCACAGATACATATACAGACATGGCGGGGCACAAGCACACGGCAGGGGTCACGACAATCATTTCTTAAATTTTTTTTAGCAAGCAAACCTACATTGTAATGACTAAATATTTAGGTTTGGACTCCTATCAAATGCATTATGGACTGGTGGTATAGGCCTATATACATACACCTGTTTTACTCTACACTTAGCCAATACTAACCAAACCGAACCGAGGCTTGTGTCCCAATCAATTAGGTCGGCTACATAAATCCTGTTTTTTTATTGAGCTCTGTCTAGAGCTACGTCTTCACTTAGGCCCAAGTCCTTCCGTATCATAGTATCCAAAGTCAGTTTAGGTCTTCTCCTAGCCCGACTATCCACTACTAATCTACTATCATGTCACTCATCTTGACTATTGCGTCTGCAGGTCTACGGTAAATATGTCCAAATCACCTTAATCTATTTTCTCTCCACTTATCCTGTATAGGTACAACTCCTACCGTCTCATGAATAGTTTCGTTTCTAATTCTATCACTCCTAGTCTTACCACACATCACCTCAACATTCTCATTTCAGCTACACTCATCTTACTCACTTGTTGCTTCTTGATAGGGCAATATTCCGTCCCGTATGCATAAGCTGGTCGGGTAGTAGTTCCGTAAAATTTCCCTTCCAATATGTTAGGCATCCTTCGATCACACAATACGCCAAAAGCGGTTCTCCGCTTGAGCCACCCAACATGGATCCTAGGGGTTACATCGTCCGTAATCTCACCATCCTTGCTAAAAATTGAGCCTAAATACCTAAAATGCTCACTTTTTGTTATCTCCTGATCCTGAATCCTCACTTCTATTGTCGCTAATCTTATAGTTTTACTCCTACTTATCCTAAATCCTTTGAAATCCAGTGCTTCTCTCCAAATTTCTAATTTATCATTAATCCCCCTTGCCACACTTAGCCAATACTTTATAAGTTAAATTTTTTTGCCCCTGAAAAGCTTTAAAAATTTTAAAATCACCTTGCTGTGCCCTCCTTTGTGTCCCTTACCATTAAAGAAATTAATATTCAATGGACATACGTGTCCCCAGAGTGTCCAACATTGATAGGGGGATCTCTAGGAGTGTCGGTGCTTTGTAGGTTAATCATGATGTAGTTTATTTGTACCTCCATGGAAATGCCTGCCTCAAGGTCTTGCTCATTTCCAAAAAATCAATGATTCCATTTTGGAGATGGCTGGACTATTTGGTCATGGGAGGATGTTTGGATGGGGGATTAGTCTTTTGATTCCATGCTTATATTCCATTGCTTGATCTCATGAGGCGCCTATGTCTTAGAATTATTTCATTTAGAGACCTTATGACTACGATGCTAATAACTAGCTTTGTTTGTTAAGTATCCTTAACTCTGTTTCTTTGAGGCGTGGATTGTTCATAGTAGCCCGTGGGCTATTCATCCAGTGGTGTTTTCCTCTTGGAAGTCTTTCTTTCACAAGAAAATTAATGATCCAATTTATATGTTTTCCTTGTGTACTCAATTTTCATCTTTGACCAAGCTATTGTTGCCGACCCAGAAGAAATGTGGGCAAATGTTGGCATGTTGAGATAATGTTATGAGGTTTACTCCCATATGGTTTGTAGTTGGATTTCGGGATCCAACTTATACACCAGATCCAAAAGGCTATATATATGACATCATTTGTTTCTTAACAGTTATTTCCAGCTCTTGTACAATGGTAAAAGATTAACGATAGTATTTATCTTATCGTCGTAATCTATGCCCTTCACATTACTGCTGTGCTTTACGGCAAACAAAATATGTGATCCCACTTTTCAATTGTTGTGTTTTCTCCAGCATGCTGCTATCAACCTGCTCATCGGGCTGTAAATGTGGGAGTTCATGTCTCAATAAACCATTCCATTGCAGGCTTCCGAAAAAGATGAAATTAGTGAAGGTATTATGTATGCTCTATTATTGTAGTACTAGGCTACTAGCTGATGTGTGTGGATGCCTCTCAATAGCCATTCCGGTGCGGCTTTAGATAAAAGATGAGATTAGTGAAGTTATAATCTTTGCTCAAGTACATGATGTGGATGTAACATAGATGATTAGGCATGTCAGACAACATAATAGAGATGTAAAATTGTGAGCCCATCTGAACGTCCTTGTTTCTACAAGCACTCCTGTAATATTTCTATTATTGTCCCACCTTTTGATCTAGGAAGCACAAACTTCTGTTTTATAGAGCTTCCCATTACCTTGGACAATTCTTCGCCATTAGGAAGCAGTTTACCATCTTACCATATAACATTATTTCTGCATAATCCTTCTCCTTAATCGTAAACTACTTCTAGGCTAAGAAGAACGGATATGGACACGGACAACGGATACAAGCATGACACGAACACGTGGACACATTATTTCTTCAAAAATTAGGACACTGGATATGTTGGGACTCGTCGAGTATAATATGTAGTTACACTGTGGATGTATCTTAATAATTCCTGTTAAAGGTATGAATATTGTCTCTGCCGAGTTAAGATTAATACTTGGAAGATACAAATCAAAGGTCCCTACATGAGTCTACATGGTCTGTACATCTACGGAAATTTTCGTTCTGCACTGAGTTTGAAAATTGCATTTTAACCTCTTAATATGTGCTTAGTATTTTCCAAGAGTGTCCACAATGTGTCTGAGTAAAAGAACTATCATAAAAAACTGGACATGTATTTAGGCATGTCCCGGCACGTGTCTGGAGGGTGTCAGTATTTTGTCAATGACAACATGTGTCAGACACGGATTCGTGAGGCTGATAAATGTGTTCGTGCTTCCTAGCTTCTAGGTGATGGATTCAGGAGACTGCCGCTGCCACTTTCAAACTTATCTTGGCAATCTGTATTGTACTTGTATTTCTCGTCATACTCCACTGGATTTTTCTTTGTTTCCCTTTTTGAGAAGTATCGCGAAGTCCATTTTCTAGTTTTGCAAATTCAATCGGTTTTCACACTTAGTTTCTTACAAGAAATTGTATTAGCGCTCGATTGAGAAGATTATCAACAAACTCAAGTTTTGGTGAAATGTTCGGCTCTCTCTGTAATGCTCAAGTTGTTTTCCCAGACGGGTCTACCTATAATTATTGCTGTCCATTTTCATTGATGCACTTCAGTGTAGAATAATGTTATAAATGTTATCAGGCATATATGTTTTTTTTATGGTTCTTTACGGGTATAAATATCTGGTTAAATGTGATGTTGAGGTGTTGATTGTAGACCGAGAAATGTGGATCAGGGATTGTGGCGGACGAAGATATTAAGCAAGGAGAGTTTGTCATTGAATATGTGGGAGAAGGTCATAATCTTTTGTGCTTTGTCGGTATTGCTTGTACTTTTCATTATAATAATGCTCTTCACTTGATAGACTCTTTCATGAAGAACTGTGTTTCACCAATGCAGTTATTGACGACAAAACATGCGAGGAAAGGCTTTGGAAAATGAAACACCGTGGGGAAACAAATTTTTACTTATGTGAAATAAATCGGGACATGGTGATTGATGCCACATACAAAGGAAACAAATCAAGATATATAAATCATAGTTGCTGTCCAAACACTGAGATGCAGAAATGGTCTCTACCGTTCCTTGTTGCTGATTCATATTGTAATAGTTGTTATCGTGGCCTTATACCAACTTATCTGTCAGGATAATTGAAGGTGAAACAAGGATTGGCATTTTTGCTACCCGGGACATAAAAAAGGGCGAGCATCTAACCTATGATTATCAGTATGAGCTTCTTTCTCTTCATGCATGCATCAGATGATGTGTACATGCTTCTCTTCTTTTTTCTTTTTTCTGGTAAGCTCGTGCGTTTTCCAGTTTTGTGCACATGTTAGGACATGTTGCCTATCACTGGTATATTTCTTTTATGTCCTGTATCTGCTGATGCCAATTTAATAAATTTGGCAGGTTTGTCCAATTTGGTGCAGATCAAGATTGCCACTGTGGTGCTTTAGGTTGCAGGCAAAAGCTGGGGGTTAAGCCTAGCAAGCCTAAGGTGCTTTCCTCAGATGCTGCATTGAAAATTGTTGCATGTCAAGTGGCTGCATTGTCTCCCAAAGTGAAAGCAATTCTATCCAGAAAAGATGTATGTATTGCTGCCTTTTGATTAATGATGTATGTATTGCTGCCTTTTGAATAATATTGATGAGTATGACTCATGGCATTTGATGACTTCTTTCAGTTTGTATTTCTTATCTAATTTACCGATGCTAGTGATTTATAGAAGTAGATTCCAAGGGTTTCCATCTATTCTGTTGTGCGGTTTGATTTTATGGAATTAGAAACGTTCCGTAGATAGGGCAACTGGAAATGATGGTTCTTGACTACTGTCATTGAGGGACATGTTATTCAACTTTTTTTTTTGACGTAGACCATATTATGAGAGAGTACATTTTTGTTTTTATTCTGTAAACTCATCATTCTTGCTCATGTTCCTTGAAAGTGGGAAGCTAAAGTAGTACAGACTTGGACACACAACACAGACCATGACCGGAGAGGAGAGGCCAAAAATGGACTTTAGAGAACATTCGGGACATGGCACACTCGAGACATTTTGAAAGTTTTTATTTTCATAGCTCCAATATCTGTGTTACATATAGGATTGATCCAAAATTAGTGGAAAAGTATGCAACATAACAGCGAATATAAATAACAAGTCGTTGCACTTAATTATCGACATGATTCACTCTCCTATTGGAAAGGATGCAGAACAATATCCAAACATCGTAATACATGAGGTTTATTCATCTTATAAATCATTCACGGTTATTCATCCTATAGGTGTGTTGTTGTAATTTCAAAGTGTATATGTTGTGCTTCAAAAAAGCACAAGTGAAAAGTTTCATTCCATCTGATATTGGCCATTTAGGTTTTGATTAAGACACGTTAAAGAAGTGTTCAACGCACTTGCTTTTTCAGAGTGTTTGGGATGACTACCTCCTCCAATGAAGTATTTTTTCTTCTTAGTTTCGCACTATGTTACCTGGAACAAAGATTGTTCTGATACAAGGAACGGGGAAGGGAATGTGGTACGGTAAATGCCCTGATTTATGTTACGGTTCTGGTAGGCTTTTATAGGTTCCTATTTGAGATTATGCTTATTTTAAGAGAAAAGCATCCTATACACTAGAGTTTCCCCCCTACAGTATTTAAGTTTCGATAGAATTGGTAAAACTTTGGGATTGCTTACCATTGCTTAACCCACCTTTATGGAACACACGTTATCATATTGCGGAGCACGTGGTCCAAACCTAATTCGCTAGGGTATTAGTGAGATCTATGTTCCAAACCTTGAAAAATAGATATTGCCATGTTGGCCCAGCGGGACATGAATATGATGCAACAATACTGAGTCAGGCATTTGGACGTAGGCTTACACAGTTGCACACAAATCACCGTCTTACAATATATCGAGTTTGAGTTTAATTTTGACCTCAATCGTTGTTTCTTTCAACATTGGCCATTCATTGCAAAATTGTCTTATTTTTCAAACTAAACATGTAATTGCATATGCTTTAAACATTTTGGCCAGTTTAGGAGTGGAAACTCAGGATACTCCCATTTATGAGTGGGATATAGTGGTAAATTGACAGGAGATGAATATGTGTAGAGACTTCTGAACTCATGATTCAGTAGTCTTGGAATATTTCTTAAGGGTCTCATAGTCATAAGGAATGGGGAAGGAAATGGAGTATATTAATTTTGGTAATGTGGGTGAGGCTTTGTTGTGCTTACTTGAACTGCATATACTAGAATTCAAGGCTGACTGGTAACATTCTCATAGTGCTAATACGTGAGATCTTGGCATCCTCGATCCATTATCAAAAGTTTTTGATA
The DNA here is from genome assembly GCF_030253575.1 of Rhododendron vialii. Classification (NCBI taxonomy): domain Eukaryota; kingdom Viridiplantae; phylum Streptophyta; class Magnoliopsida; order Ericales; family Ericaceae; genus Rhododendron; species Rhododendron vialii. The sequence goes on along the minus strand of NC_080565.1, from coordinate 261,780 downwards.
TAAAATGCAATATAGTATAAAATTAATTGAGTTCTGATAGGTTGACCAAATTATGTGAAGTAAGCTCTGGACTATGCTGAAATTAGCTTTGTGGAGTTGACAAGAAATGAGAAAGTAGTCTGGGAAAAAAGATGGCTGGAGTTTTCTAAATGATTACTTAAAAATCTGCGATATGTTACGATGGTCCATAAGGATGTATCATTCTGATGAAGCTGATGCTCTCCAGCGAGGCATGTAAATCTCTAAGATGGAACGGATTATGCAAAGAAAGAATAAAAGGTTAATCAGATTCTTATAAAAAAATTTCCAATGGAAGACACTTCTATGGACTTTGGAAGCTGAAGAAAAGGTGCTGGGTGAAACATCAAGCATTAGTGAGATCATAACTGTTTCTAGTGTTCTGTGTTGGATGTTCAAGTGATGTAACCAGTTGCCTATTAACTCTTTTTGTCGTGTTGATTTTGTGTAGAGTTGTTTTGAATAGATGAATAGTTGGGGTTGAATGAAGGTGCGCCTTTAGGTAGTTTTTTCTTCCTATAGATTCTAAGGCACTTGAGAATTGGTAAGCACTTGCCTTGGAAGTCTTACTTATCTCTTTCTTTCCCTTTCATATCTTCTATTTGGAGGAAAAGAATACCCATCTGTCTGTTTTGTGGGGTTTTTTTAATCATTGATTCAATTGAAAGAATGTGTTTTTCAGTGACAAGTTCACAAGATTGTTGTTTGTCTCATATGAATGTATCTTTTGGGAGTTCAGAGTTGGTAGTTGGTCTATTAATCTTAACTCAGGCAAACCACAGCTGGAGAACAATGGCTCATTCAGCGCCAAAATTCTTGAGTTGATGCTAAACCATTGAAACATTGTAGTTGGTTAATCTAATTTTTGTCACCTAATAATTCTGAAGCCATTCCAATTTCTTTTTGCTTAATTATCGTTTCTTTGTTTATTACATAATAATTGCTTATTGTGGATTAATTTGTGGAATTATTGCTTTGAAAGGTTGCTGAAGATGGTATTTTGGATATAGGTAAGCAAACTCTAGTTGTGTAATTGTTATGTTTTTTATACTTGCTTATATTTGAGCCTATATTTTAACCAATATTCTCCAGCTTGATGTCGCTCCTTCATTTTCCTGCTTAGGAACTTCGAAATATGATCCTACTCAGAGGAGATACGCTCGCAATTGCATTGGTGAAGTGATTAGATTAGTTCGCCCCACAGACAAGAGGTACTTCAAAATGCATATGCCCTTCTTTTTTGCAAGTTCCCTTTTTATATTGCAAAAGTTTATTGCGCCTGAAGTTGTCTCCTGAAATTGACTGTTTAAGATCAGTCCAAAAGGAAGCTGCATTATTTTTACAGGAGGAGGGCTTTCTGTGTTTCTCAACATGTCCTGCAATCTTTTCTTCCTAGTTGTAGTTTTTGGCTTTCTGTACTTAATCCTTTTCGTCCCTTTTCCTGTTGCTCCTCTATATAGGAAAATTTGGCAATTATACTTTTTCCTGGTCTTTTGATAAACTAAAATATAAGAATGACTGGTTGATTTTGTTCATGGGATGTGATATCTTGCCTGTAAATGCATGTTAATTTTGTTCCTATAAACGTATTGCTTGCTAGGTAATTAAGAATTCCGTAATCTACAGATACATGTTTTTGCATGTTCACACATGTGTAGTTAGTTTCTAACTACAGATACCACCGGGCTACAAGCCCCTGTTTGTTTAATTCATTCTTGTGCAGGAATTCGATGACTCGAGTTAGTAAGCTCCTTATGTGGTATTAATACACTCGGTTTTTGACTTTCTTTGGTTTCCTTTTCTCTTCGAAATTATGGTAAGAAACCACAGAATGCTATTTAAGTTAGAGAAGGAATGTATAACTGGAAAGATACAGAGACTTCTAGAGGAACAAGGAAAATGTTAACCATCTAAATGCAAATGAAAGCATTGTTATCCTCTGCATTTGAACCCTTGCCTTTTCACGTCTGGGGAGAAAGGTTGATGAAATTGTTGCCAAGATACAGAACTAAATGCACGGACAAAGGGAGTCTTAAGGTCACAAGTTCACACCATCCACAACAAGATTCCCACAAATCAAGGTGGGAAGAAAATGAGCCTTATAGGATCAACCTTAGAAGCCGAATGATTGGCCAAAGCCAATAGAATATTCCAGTTGGTTAAATAAGAATAGGTGGCAATCAAAGAAGAAAAAGAAAAAAACTTTGGGACAAGGTAAACCAGTATTTTGCGCCCATTGTATTTTATTGCCCATTTTATTCGTTATTTGGGGGCTCAATTGTTATGTATGTTTCACACTTCCAGGTCCTTTGGAGTCATCAAACGTTTTGAGAAGAATACCAGATTGCACATGGTAAGGGAAAGTTCCTACTTTTTTTTTTTATGAGTCTATGACAGATGATCTGTCTAAATGATTGTGTGATGTACTGTTTTCCTAGGTCATGTTTGAAGATGGAGGTGTCGAATTTCTTGACATGTCAAAAGAAGATTGGGAGTTCTGTACTTCCTGATGTTGTGGTTTGGTAGGTCCAGTCTCATCAGTATGATGTCCTGTGCTAGCCTTGGCTTATTATTGGATGAAATTACATTTTCGTCCAGTGCTCTTTGGAATTATGGTCAAAGTGTCGAGTTTCTTTTATGCAGAGATGAAAGTGATACTGTATCCTGTGCATTATCCTTAGCTTAACCCACTGGACTTTTGTTTAAGTTGATAGCTTGTTCTCATAGGAGTAATGTAGGTCTTTCACCCTTTATGGGCGGGAGAGAGGGAAATGCTTGTATACATTTTAACATGATTAGATTAGAAACTTGAAGTAGACCTTTACAGGATAAACTACTAGTCTAATAAGCAATTTGCATATGCTTGTTCATCACACAGTTTTTAATGTAGCATCGTGAATATTGGCCCGAGAAAAATGTTATTTGGTTATTTGCTGCTTTTTTACTGCACGGTGATTGTTTTCTTTGGTGCAAACATGTTTGGTTGAAGGATATGTTGTGGGATCAAAGTTTGCTGCTGCTGCTGCTGCTGCGGTGTTCCTGTAACTGTAACGTGGTGGTATGTCCATATTTCTCGTGAGCCTTTAAAAATGGCTTTGAGCCACAAAGACAAATAGGTTGGCGTATAACCATGTTATGTTGTGTTGCAGGTATACCACCAAAGTGTGTCAGCGGTTCTTGGCGAAGCCCATGATTGACTGTCTGTTGTGTACTTGATACTGGTCTAGTCATGTTGTACTTTGAGTAGTTTTGATTGATTCATAACTGAACTGTTCCTTTTCCCCATTTCTTTTGTCTTTTTTAAACTTGTGTTTTTTGCTCATTGATTCCTTCATGTAAACATACAAAGTGTAACTTTTCGGAAGGATCTTTATTTTAAGATCTTGACGAGACTGGAAATAATACTATCGTGCAAAACTTTCCAACTTGAGGTGTCTGAATTGATTCAATGTCCAATTTTATTAGAACAAGAAAGTCTTGTGGGTGTTAAGTTATTTTCCCTTCTCCCCATAATCTTTTTTGTGTTTCCTTTGCAAATTTCGGCACAGATGATTATATTTTTGCTGAATTTAATTCCGTCTGGTTTGCTAGTACTGCAAACAATAGACCGATCTTCCTAATTGAAAAAGAAGCAAATTTGTTTGCAAATGATTCTGCTCTGGAAGATAAACAAATGGGAGGGAACCACCGACGCCAGGGTAATCGGCTGTCACGAAAGAAATAGATTGAAAAAAGGTGTCTTAATTCTTTAGCTTCGTCTTATATAAACTTTTTGAACTCTGATTATGTTTTTCTTATTCTTCTTGTTAAAATGAACGATATGATGTAAAAATTACGACGAAAATTGAGAAGAAAGATAACTAAAAGTTGAATAATACGGAATGTCTTTAATACAGTAAGAATTAATTAAATCCAATCCGAAAAGTGGGATTGAGTTGGGGATGGTTGGTAAGGTTTGTTCCTGTTTGAGTATCAACATATCCCCTATAGCATTCACCAACCCCCCCACCCCCACCCACTCTTGGGTCCGATCGATTTCGTCCACATTTTACTTTATTACGTATTTTAGTCTGGATGATAGCTTGACTTGACGTCCACATTTTTGCTAGGGGAGGTGGGGGCGCTGGTTTGGAAAATGGATGGAAATGGGTGTTAAACAACAATGCTATAGGGCGTGGTGATTCATGATTGCTCTACACTTTCCATTAATTTGTACTACTACTCAACTCAACTCAAAAAGAAATACTCCTCCTACTCAACTTCGGGTTGCTTCTGTGTAGTGAGTGAGGTACACAATACCGTGCTGCGCATCTCTAAATTGTCGGATCGTGCATCCGACAGTTTAGATCTCATATCGACAATTAATGATCGAGAGCTGAGAGCCGTTCATTGCCGAGATGAGACTTGAGCCATCGGATGCAAGATCCGATGGCTCGGAGGTGCGCAGCACGGTACTGCGCACACCACCATCTCCCAATCCCCTCCTACTACCTAGCTAAGATAAATATTCATATTGAGAGAGGGGGAAAAAAAAAGATAATGGAAAGATTATTATGTTCTCAACCGTGTACATTTATTTATGTGTCTTCCGCTCATCAGCTTGATTACCAAAAAACAGTGGCGTCACCATAGGTATTCATTCATTAACATGGGAACAAAAATAACTTAAATATAAGTAATAAAGAGTAGTACAAGAAATCTAGACAAGTTTTAACGTAGCTTACTATTTTATTATTGAGCACTATATATCTATCTTACCCAATTTGAGCATCCAAACAATTCCACTACGTCAATTTATTAGCGTAATTTTTAGTGAGTGATTGTCACACAATTCTTGTTTTAAAATGTATATCATTTTCTGTCTTCGTTTTCTACATCTACAAATCATCATTTGATTCATTTCATTTGTACGAATTCTCAACAAGTAAAGGGACAATTATTTTGCTTCATGTGTGAAGTATAATTTTTTTTTTCTTTCTATTTTTCACAAAAGGAAGGTGTGAAATGTTTTATTATGTGAACATACATCATGTAGCAAGTGGAGTAGAGTGCAGTTAGCCTCCCTTATATACTCTCATATATATGGGCATAGTTCGATTTTCATAAGCCTATCCCCCTCCCTCAAGTCCTTTAAGATAGTGTAGATTAAGATTAAGGAATGACAAAAAAGAAAAAAAAAATAACATGCATCATGTATTTATCTCCTAGTTTCCTGAAGCATACTCTTGGAAAATACTAGTGCTACACTATTTGGTTTATACGTTAGGCTCCTTTTTTTTTTTTTTTTGAGGTGGCACTTGAAAAATATTTTCAAAACTATGATTATTTGTAATACCTTCTTGATACGTGTTTCATACATGTGTAGGTCCTACCTCATGGGACTTGGTCATTACAAATAATTGTTGTATTGAAAATGCTTGGGTTTTTTTTTTTGGCGGGGAGAGACTATTGAATTAATTAGTAGTCTTGGCACATTTCCGAACGTGAATATATACTAGTTTGCTTTGTACAGTACGATGCATTGCTGCTGAGTGGGTTTGTTTGTTTGTCAAAAGGCAAAAGCAGTGAATGGTCGTCGTCGGGGTGGGTTGTTGAAAGAGGTAGGTGAGTGGGACCCCCGAAGTAGATCTCGAATTTCCTCCCCTATAGTATTAATTACTATTTTTCTGCTGAGGATTGAAGAATCAATCACAAATACAATTGCGGGTTAGGTGCTTAATTAATTTATTATTACTGTATATACTCCTAATTACTAGTACTATTATTACTCATTGGAGTATTATATAAACAGCTACAATCGTAAATCTTGATTTGTGCATCTTCTATCTATCTATTCTTTCGTAGAGCGAGTTGAGCGGAGTGGCGTAGGAGCGACAGACATTTCTCTCTTTCTTTCTTTCACCCATTGTCTTCCTTCCTCTCGTTTATTTATATTATAGTAAAATAAAAAATAGTAGTGCTACTCATTTGGGAGAGAGAGAGAGCGAGAGAGAGAGAGAGAGAGAGAGAGAGAGAGAAAAGAATCCGGTGGAAATGAAAGTGATAGAGAAGATCCGGGAGGCGGAATCCGGTGGGAAGGTGGTGTTCTCGTTCGAGTTCTTCCCGCCCAAGACAGAGGATGGGGTGGACAACCTGTTCGACAGGATGGAGCGAATGGTGGCTCACAACCCTACATTCTGCGACATTACTTGGGGAGCTGGGGGTTCAACCGCGGATCTCACTCTCGAGATTGCTAACAGGATGCAGAACATGGTCTGCGTTGAGACTATGATGCATCTCACTTGCACCAACATGCCTGTTGACAAGATCGACCACGCCCTCCACCACATCAAGTCCAACGGCATCCAGAACGTCCTCGCCCTCCGCGGTGACCCTCCTCACGGCCAGGACAAGTTCGTTCAAGTCCAGGATGGCTTCGCCTGTGCCCTCGATCTCGTATGTATCTACCCTCTCTCGCGTTGTCTTTTTTATATAGTATAATTCCGTTTGATCTGATCTGATCTGATCTGATCTGATGCTATCCGATTTCATCCTGTCCAATCTCTCTATTTGCATTGTTTTCTACTACTACTTCCTTTTGTTTAATTGGCTTATTATATGTTTGGTTTTTTGCAGGTAAAGCACATTCGGTCCACATATGGTGACTACTTTGGCATAACCGTAGCTGGTTATCCAGGTTGTTCTTTTCATTCTTTTCTTGCTTGTCTTTATTATATAATTAAGATCTTCCCCATTACGCAAGAGATTGTGGGGTGACGCATTATTATTTTCGTAGTAAACGGATTAATTAGTGGTTGCATTTTTTACAATTCAATTTTGTCTCGCATTTGCTAAATAAATCTTAATGGACTGGTCTGTGTCTCTTCATCCATCCACAACGTTGGTTTTCGTTGTCATTTGAGGAGCCAACAGCTTTTTTGTGCGTGTCTGTAGTACATAGCTAGCTACTTATGTTGTTACTTTTCCTTTAGAGGCACATCCTGATGTCATCCAAAGTGATGGGGGTTTGGCCACACCAGAGGCATATCAGAGCGACCTTGCTTACCTTAAGAGGAAGGTAGTATTCAATATGGGGTTTCACCAAATATATGTTCGGTTAAGAATTAATTGCCTTTGTTAAACTTACACCATTGAATCGTTTGGAGTGTTGATTTTACAGGTTGACGCTGGAGCTGATCTTATTGTTACTCAACTTTTCTATGATATTGATATCTTCCTCAAATTTGTGAATGACTGCCGTCAAATTGGAATTACTTGTCCCATCGTTCCTGGGATTATGCCGATTAATAACTATAGGGGCTTCCTCCGCATGACTGGTTTTTGCAAAACTAAGGTAATGCAATTTTCCAACGTAGACTGTTTTAATACCAAACCAAACTGAGCCTTGTGTCCCAATCAATTGGAATCGGCTACGTGAATCCTGTTTTTCCATTGAGCTTTGTCCAGGTTTACCTATTCACTTATAGGTTGTTTTAATCATTACTAAATAAATTATTTATTTATGTTATGGTGTGCTTAACCATCCTTCGAATCTCGCAATCTATTCTATCATTTGTTCACTACTAGATAGAATATCGAAATTGATAGCGCAACAATTGGCTTACATTTGTGGACAAGTGAACTAGAGTAATGCATCTCTTGTTTAGCAAGTACGTTGGTGAAACACTTGACCGCTTGCCGAGAACTACACAAAGAAGTGTGTCATATGGTTGGTTTAGAAGGATTGGCTCAATCTGTGGATCCTCTATTTTTTTTTTCATCCCAGAAATGATAAAATGCGGTTGATGTTTTGCTGGGCTCTAGGAAACCATCAGTTAAAAAGATGCTGCAAGTGGCAATCCATGCCTTCCATCATTGCCTTCAAATGATTGTGAACTCTATTCCATGTATATTTGTAATCCTATAAAGTACTCGTATTGGACACTGTCACGGTGTGGAATACCCATTCGACATCTTTAGTTGGACAATTACCTAGTCAAGCCTATTTGGTTATCTTATTTCACCAGTAAACTATGCAAAACATGCCAGGGAGATGCCCTATGACACCTTGCAAGCACAGTTTTATCCTAGAAAACTTTATGCATACTGGAATATGGATATTTTTTCTTGTCCGAATGTCAAACAGTTAAGCACATATCCACATTCCAAACTTCCACCAAATTCTGTGCAACATAGATTGTTACATCACGAAATTTATGCAAGCATACTCGAATTTTAGAGCATCAAGTTCGAGGTGTAATCTCTAAGCATGGCTGAATGATGCCAGAACACTATGGACTCATCAGGAGAACTTACTTTTCAATAACTCCAAATTACTACTTTACCTTCTATTGATACTTGTGTCATTAATGATATTGGCAGATACCATCTGAGATTACAGAAGCTCCAAACTACTACTTTACCTTCTATTGATACTTGTGTGTTTAATGATATTGGCAGATACCATCTGAGATTACTGCTGCCTTGGAGCCTATCAAGGATAATGAAGAAGCCGTCAGAGCCTACGGAATTCACCTTGGAACAGAAATGTGCAGGAACATATTAGCTAATGGAATTAAGACAGTGCATCTTTATACCTTGAACATGGAGAAATCTGCATTGGCAATACTAATGGTTGATTCCCATATCATGTTAAAAAGTCATCAATGTTGTTTAATTAACCTGTGTCAATGTCTTAAGCTGTGCCTTACTGAGTACACTCACCTTGACAGAATCTTGGACTAATTGAAGAAGCCAAAATTTCGAGGTCCTTACCATGGAGACGCCCTACAAATGTTTTCCGTGTTAAGGAAGATGTCAGGCCAATATTTTGGTAAGCATTAACATCAAAACTGATATCATGTTCAAAATAGTTTAACACTGCTTACTCGTGCCCTTCATTATGCCAATTCTTAGGGATATCTCTCAAAATATCTAACGTGGTTCGGACCATGATTATAGGGCCAATCGTCCAAAAAGTTACATTTCAAGGACTATAGGTTGGGAACAATACCCACAAGGCCGATGGGGAGATTCTCGTAATGCATCATATGGAGCACTAACCGATTATCAGGTAACGATCATCACAAATTTTATATTTTCTTGTTTAGCTGTAAATGCTAACTATAACTTGATTTTATTATTCTGCAGTTTGTATGTGGACCTTCTCTTATTTTATTTGATGGTATTGAAATTATGCTTCATCTTCATATGTGGGTCTGTTTATCCATGACATCTTAGGCCTGCCGCATTTACTTTATTTATCTTGACTGCCTTTGATTTCCAGAAGGTGGTGCAGAAGATGTGAAGCCAGTGGTTCTGTAGGATCTATTGCTCCATTTAACTAGCAAACATACATGATTATCTTGGTAATCAGGAAAAGATTGTAACTTAAATGCTTATGTCACGTAATATGGAAGTCTTTTTTTAGGGAAAAAAGTTTTTCACTTCTTGCAATTTAAATTCCAAACATTATGAGAATGTGTCGCATAAGAGGCTCACAGATCTTCTCACATAGCTATTTATAATACTTTAACATGCAAAGAATTGTAAATGAACCCCTGTATGGAAGGGGAACTATTGAATGTTTTATGGTGCCTAAAGTCAGTAGGAATGGAAGCATTGAATTGTAGAGAGGAAGAAAAAAGAAAATGGCAAATGACAACTCGATCCTACATAGGTTATTGTTCTTCTGTTATGGTGCTCCAAACTGAAATCAGCAAATTTTTTATTTTTTATTACGGTTATGCTGACTCTGAAATTTGTGCAAATGAATAACATGTCCAAAAGTCACCAAATTTTTGTTTCAGAAACCCAAGCCCACACAAGCAGATGGGCTTGTCTGCCAAAGGAGCTCTTTTAGACATGTAACATGTTCTAGTGCTGAGAAACATTTGCTTTGGCTAGGAGCCAACTTTAGCCAGTCATAATGAAACAACCTAGGCATTTATTGGAGCTAGTATTATTTTCTTGCATATGTGTAAGCATGTTTAGGTGAAATTACATGGAGACCCCCCCATGGCCTCATCTATACCTTTTTCTTGCAGACACCCCGAACGTTTAAAATCGCCTACACTAACCCCCCATCTATAAACATTACCCAAATGGACCCCCTTTGTTAAATGTCGGTTAAATAATGTTGGATATCTAGGGCAAATGTTTTCGTTTGGGCGAAAATACCCTTTGTTGGTTACGTACAAACATAACCCTCTACCCCCCTCTTCTCCTTGTCCCCATCCTCCCTCTGGCTCTCTCTCCCTCATTCGACAAACCACAATACCTGTCTTCATCTTCGATTTGTCCATGGGCGCTTTCAATTGGCGAAACCTAGGTTACAGCTCTGATCATGAAGAACAGAGGAATTTTAAGAGAGCGAAACTGGGTTTGAACTTTAGTGATGAGAGAGAGAGAGAGAGAGAGAGAGAGAGAGAGAGAGAGAGAGATCTTGAATCCAACAAAGCTTCGTAGCTCTAGCAACTATCGGCGCCTTCCACATCCTTGTCGGCTTCACAATTCGCTGATGTTTATTGGCGAAATTGCTGACGGATTCCAAGTTCAAACATGAGCCGCCGCTGCCCGAAGAAATTGGAATCAACACGCCATAGATTGAACCCATTTGGTGAGAGAGAGGGGTAGATGGGTTATGTTTATGTCTTGTATATAATGTGAACATATATATTCATATGGCTAAATTCCATGGATACCCGTTGTTGCCGGCTGTTGGACCACTTTTCCACCATCTCTCCTAAAACCAATTGGTGTTAGTGAGGGCTTCAATTCAATCTTTTATGACATTTGACATCGCACCTGCAAGTCTATTTTTAGAGTGGTCACAGGGTGTAACATTGTGTAACCAAATCCATGGGGGCACTCCGGGCCCAACAATCCCTTCCTCACGATGACGCTCCCGTAACTCAAACCCATGACTTCCTGGCTCTGATACCACTTGTCGAACTGCTTTTCCACCATCTCTCATAAAACCAATTGGTGTTTGCAAAGATTTCAATTCAGTCTTTTATGGCATTCGACATCGCACCCGCAAATTTGTTTTTAGAGCGGTTGCGGGGAGTGGCATTGTGTAACCAAATCCATGGGGCACTCCAGGCCCAACATCGGCGATCTAGACGAAGAAGCTGTTGTGGGTAACGGTGGCGTTGTGGGCGAAACCGAGGGAGACGTAGAATTGTAGATGTAGTCCAGGTTTAGGTTGGGTTTGAGGCGTAAAGGTTTGGGTTGGGTTTGAGGGTTACAAATGGGAAATCGAAATTGGGATGAGGGATTTGGAACATGGGTTTCGAATAAACACGTATAGATGAGGGGCTCTCCGCGTAATTTCACTACATGTTTATTTGGCAGTGAAGCACAAGAACTACGTCGGATACAAAGAAGAGGAGAGGAGATCGAGAGGTGCAGTTAGGATGCGATTAGCCCATTCCGGGCTCTAATACCATGTTACAAGGTCTTGGGTAGAACTCAACCCCAAAAGCTAGATGTTGAAGTAAGGGTGCCCTCACGCTTATATTCTTCTTATTACTTTGGTACCCAAGCGATGTGGGACTTTGCTTCACAACTTTGGCTTCAGTTTTCCCTGGCGTTCTCTTGAACTATTTTACGCTCTTCTTTTTAATTTTATTTATACTTATGATTCTACGATGCCAGGTATCGCACCATTATCTTTTGCATGCGCCTCTTACTCTAGATTCTCCATTTTTTCCCGTCTTTGGCTGGTAATCTGTCTAGCAGTCTTTTTAATTTCGTTTAATGATGATATTCATTTCAACTGCCTTTAATTTTTGTATGGATTGGACTGGTGGAATAGAAAAATGAGTTTGGGTCTACGAGGCAGTATGTTTAATGGTTGATACTTGGGTACATAGAGCTGGATGTTCCGTCCTTATATTTTCTTTTTCCAAAATGTTTTTATATTGGTGGTAGTGTTAGTCTATGTGACGTGGATTTCGTCTAACTTTGGGTGTGAAACTATTAGAAACCACGTATGGTTATGGACACAATACAAGTATGCAATAAACAATTTGAGTCAAATGTTTTCCGTGATTATCAACGTTTTCCCAGATTGTCAATTGCTTTCCCTGATCATCTATGTTTTGCCTACAACCTTTTCGAAATGTCCACGAGACTAGCTCTCTCTCTCTCTCTCTCTCTCTCTCTCTCTCTCTCTCTCTCTCTTTCTTTATCCATCAATTGGTGTAGTTTTTTTGTTGTTTAAGAGACAGGATTAAGACCTTAAAGAATTGTCTTGCTAAAAATAGCTCCTCTTTATTGATCTATACTTCGTCATCTGACTAATTTGGGTTGATCCCAACAGTTCATGCGAGCCCGCACACGTGACAGGAAACTTCATGATGAATGGGCTGTCCCTTTGAAGGATGTTGAAGATATTCACGAGGTATGATTTTCAACTAATTTATTCCACCTTTATATCTCAATGACAATAGTATCGATGCTTATGTGTCCCTTCTGGAATTGGTATTCGTCAGAGATTCCTGAAGTACTGCCTTGGGAATCTAAGAAGCAGTCCCTGGTCTGAGTTAGATGGCCTTCAGCCAGAGACACAGATCATTAATGAACAGTTGGGGAGCATCAACTCAAAGGGTTTTCTCACAATAAATAGCCAACCATCTGTGAATGGAGCAAAGTCTGATTCCCCTATTGTCGGTGAGCGTAATCTCTGCAAAAGATGCACATGTGTATCCTATTCCATATGCTCTCAAAAGTCCAGTAAATGAATCCTCATAGTAGTTGCTAGCAATTCTCTCTTCACATTCATTTACCATCTCTCTTGGTACCCATTACGTATTGAGGAACTGATGGAGGATTTTGCCATAAATTAGCTGATGGAGAATTGACCAATCTGTTTAGGTTTATATTGACTTTCTGATCCAAATTTCTCTATCCCGGTGCCTATGCGACTCTGGACAGCCGTGCTTCTCTCTATGAACCTATGACCGTAATCCGACTCTCTTTACCTAAAAAATATTGAACCACTATATATAGCAGAATTTCATGTCGATTAAATTATTCAAGATTAAAATATAATATCTACCTAATTTGCTACACAAGAATAAACCTTGATGTCCTTTTTATATGCAAAATCCAATTCAATTCTGTTTGGGATGTAAAATTTCTTACCCTGCTGGCTTGATTACGACGACAATTTTACATTGGCATGTCGGCACATTGTGTGCATTTAAATGTCACTGTCCACTATCCCTGAAATGAGTATCGTCTGTTTTCTATAAGGAACTGATTGGCTTCTTTCCTGCCATGAGTATAGTGTGTAAATTTGGTGAGTACCATTTATCATAATGTATGGGATTAATGCCATTTACTCTCTTATTGGAGATCACTTTTTTTACTTTATGGGCAGTTTAAACACATGGACTGGTAATGTGTGTCAGGGGTGGCCCGGCGAGTCGGTCTCTATTGTTCGATATGGGTACTCAGAGAAGAGTCCATGTACCTTGGCGAAGCAATATCAAGATATTCGGGCACTGTTTTGATTAATTTATTTTGGGCAATGTGCCATTTGCAGGATGGGGGGGACCTGATGGATACGTCTACCAGAAGGCATATGTGGAGTTTTTCTGCTCCAAGGAGAAGTTGAATACTCTTGTTGAGAAATGCAAGTCATTCCCATTTCTGACCTACATGGCTGTGAACAAAGAAGGAAGCTGGATATCCAACGTCCGCAGCCAATCTGATGTGAATGCAGTGACATGGGGAGTGTTCCCGGCGAAGGAGATCATCCAACCGACTGTTGTAGATCCCACCAGCTTCATGGTGTGGAAGGATGAGGCATTTGAAATCTGGTCCAGAGGATGGGCTCAATTGTACCCAGATGGTGACCCATCCAGGAAGCTGCTGGAGCAGGTACAGTGCTGTGCTTCCCCTCCTCCCTATGCTTTATCCTTCTCTTGATTGCTCCTCATTTACCTGATATATACATATCGATGAATTGTGAAATTTTCAAGCGAATGACGTGGTTGGTATTCTTCTTGTGCTTGCAGGTGCAGAGCAGTTACTTCCTGGTCAACTTGGTAGAGAATGATTACGTTAACAGTGATTTATTTGCTGTTTTTAGAGATTTCTAAGATGAGGGGATTACGGATTACCCTTTGGTGGTCTCCTTCTAGTATCCACCAAAGCCATAGGAATAAAATCTTTGGCTTCAGTGGGACTTGATTCTTGCGTTTTCTGTTTTGCTGGATTATTCTATTTTAATGGCTATGTAATAATGCAATCCTTGGGCTTTGGGTACCTTCCCAATCGTAGTTGAAATTGCATATGGTTTGGCAGTTGATGGCATTGTGAATTTATTTATGACCAATCAACAAAATAACAATCTGAGATTGAGAAACTGATTGACTACTAATATCAACAGTCAATGCATGGTACCCTACTGCTCATTGTTGGAGTTGTGTATCAACTAGATGCTGCATTACTTTATTTTTTCTTTTTTGGTACGCCGTAATTTTCCATGTCCAACCACTGTTGCTTCTCGATCATTGCTAAACCAGGTGATGTCTTTGTTACTAAGATCATCTATTTGTTAATTCGTAACACGAGTATGATTTTCTGGCCAACAGTGTTTAACACTGGATATGACATCAAGTTTGAGAGTCAGTACCCCAACGGACTCCAGTGCCCTCTCTCTCTCTCTCACACACACACACACACAAAAATTGGGAGCTCATCTCCCGCACTGACCCCTTCGTGCACCTTCCCTCCCTTGGAAAAATTTAAAAGATGGTGATATTGAGGTTTTCCCCTACCATCTTCACTCTTCCCTTGAAACATTAGTTTAGGCAATAGAAATACATTTGGAGGTGGTACCCATGGCATTCAGGGTTTTTCAAAGTGGGGTTTCTGCTTTCCAACGAAGGCTTCTTCACATTGACATGGGCAGTGGCCATGACTTAGAGTCCCCTGGGACAGTGCCCATTGTTCCCAAGCATTATATAGGTGGTCAAGGTTTACATCGTCCAAAGGGGACTATGGGTTTTGGGCTGTGTGTGAGAGAGAGAGAGAGAGAGAGAGAGAGAGAGAGAGAGAGATGAGCCAATGAAAAAAATTGCAGGGACGGGAAAACATATACAGTGAACAGGAAGCTAAGGTTTTGATGTACAAAGACGGGTGATTGGAGTATCTTCCAACTCACAACTCACATCTCACATCTATTCATTGCTTTCCATAGCAGATTTCTCCTCTGCTTGCCGTTTTGAAGTAAAAAGACGGGTGATTGGAGTATCTTCCAACTCACATATCATTGCTTTCTATAGCAGATTTCTCCTCTGCTCATATTCATTTATTGGTGGGTGCTTGCCGTGGGCATTAGATGTGCTAATCCTAATTATCAGAAGCCTTTGACTTGGGTCTCGACAAATTTCTTGGACTAGCCATAACATAAATCCATAGCAGTTCCACTAAGTCAGCAACAAAGTTAGGAATAGATGTCGAGATTAATCAGAGGAATGCATACAAGACTGCCAGATTCCTCGAGAAGAAATTCTAGTGCAAGCAGCATACAAGGCTGATGCTATTGCTTGCTAAAGATGCATCCTTCCGTGTAGAGCAAACTCGCAGCGATGTGACTTTTGTCCTAGGAAACAAATAAAACAATAATGGAGCTGCAATATCTTGAAGATCATTACCGAGTTGGCAACCAATTAAGAATGAAAATGAATGTTTTAGAAGAGCCTGAAGTAGATGAGAGCTTGTAAATGTGCATATATCAGGTAAAGAGAACTAGAGAAGCACAAATACAAAAGGAGAATGAGAATGATTAATAATTTGGTTCTTTGTCCCCAAACTCCACTTCTTTTTCATCAGCCTACAAGTTATTTTTTTCCTTGAGAAATCGATACAACTCTTAACGTGCATGAGACTAGATAAAAACATTGACAAGTATACAATTACGGAACAAAGTGTACCATCAATTCTCCAACATCAGTAATATAACGTAATTGAATTCAATACAGAGTGCAAAAAATCTGAAAGGACAGGGGTAGACTGCACAAAAAATTCTAATAATGCCTTTATCATAACCCTGATCAGAACGTACAACCACCATATACTGGTATCCATCAACGGTCTACCCAACCCAACACGTCAAGTCTCTCCAAAATCAATAATCATCACCTCTTGAAATGACCTCTTTGCAAGTTGGTCGGAGTAATATGGTATGCTCAAACTGAGACACGTAGCTGCCTTTGATGTCACAGAGAGGAGGGTAAGGCTGTAAAAGTAAAGGTAAAGGCTCTTCAGGCTTAATATCTGAATTAAGATTGGCGTATAAAATGATCACACCTTACATCATTGCAGAATTTAGACCAACAAATTGACAATATTCTGAACTATGCTTTGTGGTCCATTGGCATCAAGAAGTTGTTGGGCCTTACTTGTGGATCTATTTGCTTGTTTTATACGCAAGATATCATTTGTATACATCTTTCGTTCTCCAAAAAAAAAAGGATCTAGAATATACAAGAGCAACGTAAACCATAATAACTGCATTGTGTAAATCACACGATTTCCAAACGGCATGTTATAGATGGATGTACAAGTTACAACAAAACAAAAAGCATTTACAGAATTTCGATTGGCATACCATACAGATTGATTTAAGAGTGAGATATCGAAAATTACAAACATTAGAAACAGATAGAAGCATGAATTTCTCAAGGCACAAATAAAACCCGGCATCCTTGGTAGAAATTCGAGTTTAACAGGCCTTGAAAGATGAAAGCTCTCTTGATTCGTCACTCACTTGAGGTACTTAATGCTCCATCATTTCCAGGGGGCATTCCCTTAATGCCTTTTCTCTAATATAATTATTTACTTATCAAAATAAAATAAAATGTCTGGATAGAGGTTCTTCTATCAAGCTAGTGAACCAGTTCTCCATACTACCAGTAAAAATCAGTATAGGCTTTCTCTCAAAGTTGGTTTCCCTATTGAAGGAAAAGAGGAGATTTTTCAGTCATATTGCTCCGAAGGTGGGACTTCCAAGGGTGACTGGGATTATATCTGATGGAGGACAGATTTGGAATTGGATTAAGGATATGCTTAAACACACAGAAAGGGGCTGTTTTGGGGGACTGCGAATAGTGCACGTGAACAGAAGAAAGAGAAGAGAAGAGAAGAGGAGAAGAAGGGTTGTAGGAAGATAGATCTAGGCCTCACACCTAGGTTACCAAAGGCATCACACCTAAGGCCTCTTTAGCATCACACCAAAGAATGAGATTGCATCACACAATCATAAAAGCTAAAAAGCTCTTGCAAATTTTCATTCAATCATTCATAAATCAATTTATAGGCTCCTAATGTGTTAATGCTTAAGACTGTTCCTATTCCCAAGATGTCTGGATAGGATTAATTTGTTTAATACCAAAGAATTTTCTTCTTCCCTAGATGGCTAGATAGGATGAATGTGTTGTGTGATGAATACAATGAATGTGTGGTCAAAGCTCCCTAAATGAAAAGTCACAGGGCTCATGCAGTTAGATTTCTTGGAGGATTCCAATCTAAAACCAATTGGCAATAGGTGGAGTAGCCTCTAGAATATATTAACTAAGTTTAGGTGGCTTAAATGAGCGATGTGGGACAAGTTTAACATTCCCCCTCACGTGCAGCCCGGATGCACGCGGAGGTGACAGACCAAGAGCTGAGCGATTGACTCGGGCGACAGAGATGCCAGAGGCTTTCCTAGGAGGGGTGAGACCACCCAAGACTTAGCTCTGATACCATGTTAGATTGGTTCTGTTGCCAGGAACCAATCTAACATGATACGGAACCAATCTAACATGGTATCCGAGCAGGGTATGCCAAGGATGGGTAGGGTGCGTGTCCCTAGCCTGCACGCGGCAGGTGCTGCCGAGTAAGCACGCTGGGAGTGAAGCGAAGTCCCGCATCGCTTGGGTACCAAAATAATATGAAGAATATAAGCATGAGGGCACCCTCACTTTAATAGCTAGAGTTTGGGGTTGAGTTCTACCCAAGACCGTGTAACTTGGTATCAGAGTTAGGTCTTGGATGGCCTCATCTCTCTTGGAAAAGTCTCTGTCATTTCTGTCACCCGATTCAATTGCCTGGTCTGTCACCTCCAGGGGCTGCCCATGAGGGAGAATGTTAAACTTGTCCCACATCGCTCATTTAAGTCACCTAAACTTGGTTAATATATTCTAGAGGTTATTGCACCTATTGCCAATTAGTTTCAGGTTGGAATCCCCCAATACAATACACATTAAACCAAAACGTCAATCTTCCAAACCACCCGTTGCATTTAACATGGACTGCATCATTCTCCTTTGGTTGGAGAAAACTCGACCTCGAGTTTTGAAGAATGAGAATCCAAATGCTTTTCAATAGCAACGATGACTTCATATCACAATCTACAAAGGGAAATTGAAATCGCCTACTGTTGGAAATTGTCCCACATCGGTTAAATATCTCCTCCAAAACTAGAATATGAGCCCAGGCAGCCTCTCCACTCCTTGCCAATTGGGTTTTAGTTGGATGCTTTAATATGGTATAAGAGCTAGGTTTTTGGAGGCTTTTTCCCTTTGTTTGTGCCATAGTTGCACTTTGTTTCGTTGTGATCCGTGTGTTCCAAATCCTTTGTTGACCTCTCCACGTGCGAGTCGGGGGTCGCACGTGAGGGGGAGTGTTGGAAATTGTCCCACGTCAGATAAATATCTCCTCCAAAATTAGTATATGAGCCTGGGCGGCCTCTCCACTCCTTGCCAATTGGTTTTGAGTTGGATGCTTTAACATCCTCTTCAAATAAAGCAAGTAATGAGACTCCAACTCCTGTGGTGAATTTTCCTGGAATGATAAAATCAGTTGAAGTAATAGGAAAACCTCTGAATTCAACCAAATCTCAGGAGCAGAGTTAGGGCCCATTCATTCTAATGTCATCTGGCTCTATGTCGAAAAGCTTCAAAGGCAATTTGTTGCCTTCTGATGGTGTATTACTTTCTGAACCAGCAGCTGGTTGCTTCAGTTTGTCGGTCTCAAGAGCACAAGGAACACTAGATTCTTGGATTCCAACTTTAGCCACTTCAGCAACAGTATTGGCAACCTCTTTCAAGTCTTCTACTTCAAACATTGGAGCTTTTCAGCCTTAAAAATCTGATTTTCTTCCACCTTGGGCGGATTTAGGACATAATCAGTTTCTTTTACATAAGCTTTGGAGAGTTTGTATCTTTAACAACCCCTTTTGGTCTTTGAGTCACTTGATCTGCATACTCCATGCTAGCTTGTTTTGGTTGTGGCGGTTTTGTAATGGCCTCAACTCTGGTGTTCCGTCTAGCAATGTTTAGGCGTGAGTGTTCCATGACTCTATTCCGGAGACTAATGGCGTCCAGTCTTTGCATACACTCTTCAAACACGTTACTGAGAGCCCGTTCCGCTTTCTTTCTAAACCTTCCTTTTTAAAAAGAAGATAATTTCGAACTCACATATTATGAAAATGAAAAATAATTTTCCGATTTTTTTTGCATTGTTTAAAAGATCTCAATGAGATCTATCAAATAAGATCCATATTGGTATAAAAATTATTTGCGTAAACATATAATTTTTTAGCTTGAAAGTACCTTCTTTTTCAAAAAGAACTTTTAAGAAGAAAGTGGAACACACCCTGATAGGTCTAGAATTAACATGCTGCTCACAAACCTTTACAAGACAGTCCTTTATAGGATAATGAAAAGGCATA
This sequence comes from Rhododendron vialii, assembly GCF_030253575.1. NCBI lineage: Eukaryota > Viridiplantae > Streptophyta > Magnoliopsida > Ericales > Ericaceae > Rhododendron > Rhododendron vialii. The sequence goes on along the minus strand of NC_080565.1, from coordinate 242,051 downwards.
TACTTCTCTTGGAGCTTAGCTTTCATCGCTAGCCATGTGTTTATCCATGGCAATTCCAATCTTCTAATATGACCTTGAAGACCATAACACCACATCTATGTCAAGACCATAACACCACATCTATGCCAAGCCAACGAGTTTAATCTTCGCGAATCTTAATCTTCGATCATCCGTCATCTCATGGTATTCGAAAAAATTCTCAGTTGATGCCAGCCAATTGGAGAACACCCTACAATCATTTCTTCCATCAAAATCTGGAATTTCAATCGGATGGCTCAAGGCATATTGTGGCCCACAGGATCTCTCACTTTGTGAGAACATAGTGGAGAAACCGTAAGCTCTGATACCGAAATTGATACAGGACAGAATTTGAATGCGGCTAAGGAAGATGGAAATACTTGACAACAGGGGCTGTTTGGGAAGTGAACAGTAAACCATGAGAGAAGGATAGATCTAGGCATCACACCTAGCAAACCCAAGGCATCACACCTAGGGGCTCTTTAGTATCACACCAAAGAAAGGATTGCATCACACAATCTTCAAAGCTATAAGCTTTTATATATTCTTATTCATACAATCATTCTTATCTCAAAATTTTAAAGTACACCAATTTATAGGCTCCTAATGTGTTTAATGCTAAAGACGGTTCCTATTCCCTAGATGGCTGGGTAGGATTAATGCGTTTAATACCAAAGACTTTTCTCATTCCCTAGATGGCTAGATAGGATGAATGTGTGGTATGATGGTTGAATACATTGAATGTGTGGTCAAAGCTCCCTAAATGAAAAGTCGCAAGGCACATGCATCCCCCAATACAATACACATTAACCCAAAACTGCGAATCTTCCAAACCACCTGTTGCATTCCATGGACTGCATAAATATCAAACCAGGACGGTAGATTGCAACTGGAAAGAAAGATTGTGAATCAGAGCTGAGATTTGCATACTTTGCACATCGTGGACAGTTTCTGTTAACTCTTGGTGTGATCGTTTGAAATCATGTTGCTCTTGATAAAGCCATCAAATTTGGAGTTCAATTCTGCAGTGGTTACCATGGTTGGTGGAAGGTGAATTCACGGGCTGTTAGGGTTCAAGAGCAGATGATTTGTAGAGAGAAATAGGAATATGGTAGATACAGATAAAAGAAGAGGGAGATGTGGTTTAGGAGCCTAGGCTCTGATACAAAAATTGATGGAGGACGTGGAGGGATGAGAAGGGTAGCACAAATGGGCCACAGCCCTAACACAAGCCCACAACCCTAAAACTCAATTCTCATTAAAAACTCCCACAATATATCAAATAAGCTCTTATTTTTAGAACTAGCATCCTAACAAAAAAGAAAATAGAATCCTTACTAGAACTCGATAACATTCTCATAACAAACCATATCATAACTACTTATCATTATATTATATTAACATATCTTAACACTAATCAAGATATTATCCTACTAAATTATAATATCAACAATGGCTATAATAATAATAGTAATAATAATAATAACAACAACAGCTACTACTACTGAAACATTTCCTGGACCAAAATCTTCCTCCGGCGACTAGGACATTAACAGTCCACATCACTACCCGCATTAGCTTGACCTCTACGGTTCAATTGACATTGGTTCTCATGGGCAGCAATTTTGTTCTTTATACCTCTCTCTTTATAGACATCCATCTCTCTAGTTATCGATCTACCTAAATATGGTCTCAATTCTAAAAGTTACAATCTAACAAACCTAGAAACGATGAGATATATTATACATCTCACGGGCTCTCTCATGCTGGGACTACTAACAAGTGACAAAAAACAAATCCCCCGGCTCTCTCATGCCGGGACTACTAACAAAAAACAAATAAAAATACCACAGCATAACATATTGATGTGATCTACTCACAGAGAAACTAAATACACACCAAATGATGGAGATGAATCAAGTTCAATCGATTGATAACTCCTTTAGAAACTAACAAAGCTTTTGTAAAGGCAGACCTGAACAATACCAGCATCACACAAATTCTTTAGTGCCATTAGATATTTAGTCTCCCCAAGTCGGTCCAGATAACGTCTACAAAAGGCCAATGTGGAGAAGTTCTTGTTAATGGTTGCCAACAGTTGCTTTGCTCTGGGCAGCCGCAGTGGAATGTGGCCAACATCAAAATTTTTCATGTAATGGCTACATTCTAGATCTTCTCTGACAAATCCCTTGCCTTCAAAAGTAAACACAAGGTTGACGACAAAAAATAATTTTATGTCTGCCATAGAGAACACCTGCAGGTCAAATATCAATCTTCCCTACCAAATGAGAAACATTACCTGTTGATGCAAAAGTTTCGATTGCAAAAAATTCACCCTCTTCCATTTTTGTCTGCTCTCCTCCTTTAACTATGGGAACAGATTTTCCAGCATGAATTTGGTAGGGCCCAATGCTATGACCATTTAAATTCCTTATACTTTTAACTGCCAAATCAGCCAAATCGACGTAAGTGATTGTATGTATCATGTTCCAATTGAATAGAACAAGTTAAATTCATGATCCTACAATTATAGTCACAAGACATATGTAACTTTCTGGCTACATATGTGTAATTGTACACCGTTAAGAAGAATAGAACAGCATAGGCAATAATGCTAACTCCGGAAGATGTAGCATTCTTTAGACTAAATCTTTAACAATTATCATCTTCGAGGTCCTCTTCTTCCACTCTCTTCCATTTTCCTTTCTAAATATCTGGAAACAAAAGAAGGTAAACTAGAAAAATCAGTTCCTATATGTTACCACTGCAGAAGTCGGGACAGCATTGAAGACCATCACAAACGGCGTTCTATGAATGTTTAAAAGCATGGTGGAGTTCTAGGGATTAGATTGTAATTTGTATTGTTTGGTGCTTGATCTTATGAGCGTTGCTTACAGTTGAAATGGAAGATCAGTTGGATCTTGGTATCTCACTTTTGCAATTATGCATTGTTAGAGCTTGACCTTTAAAACTAGTACAAGAGCTTGGGCAGCCTCTTCACTATTTGCCAATTGGTTTTGAGTAGGATGCTTTTACATGGTATCAGAACTATGCTTTTGGCGGCTTTTGGACAAGACTCTCTTGGTTGATTGCCTCATTCTTTGTGCCTTAAGCGCACCTTGTTTCGTTGTGATCCCTATAGTATGGATACTTTATTTACCTCCCCATGTTGGGTCAGTGATCGCACGTGCGAGGGAGTGTTAGAGCTTGTCCCACTTTGGTTAAACTAGTATATGAGCCTAGGGCCTCTTCATCATTGCCAATTGGTTTTGAATTGGATGCTTTAACATGAATCAATCGATCCACAAACACTATAAATGGGCCTGATTTCCAAACCACTGAGAAACAGAGAGATCCTAGAGAGAAAAAAGTTTGGTGCTTGGTGATGAAATAAAGAGCAAGTTCTTATATAAAGTGTAGGGCAAAAAAGAGCTAGGTTACACACATATACACTATACACAAAGTTAGATTGTTGGTTTTCCTACTTTGGTACACAAATATCTGCCTCATCATATTTAGTACACCATGGCTTCTTCAATAAGGTCGTTTTGACTTTTGATTAAGTACCCAACGAGAACTGTCCGTGAAATGGATAGGTTCCTCAAGAGCTATTGCAGTTAAATACGGTAGCCCCATGGGATATTGTTTAGATGTGACAATTTTTCATGATCAAAGGCTCAGGAAATGGCTTTAGCTCTTGAAGGACTTATCGAAGTGTGTTAGTTTCAAAGTTGGAGAAGAGATAAGCATAGGTTCTGCCATCATAAATAGTGCTGTGATGAGCCTTTTGAGAGGGTATTTCATAACATGTTCCTTCCTGCTTCGAAAATATACTTTGAAAGCGAATCCTATTTGGGGATCACATAGTGTTGTTTTGTGATTGGTTTTGAGCTTCGTTGCACGATGCAGGAACGGAAGCAGGGTTATGTAGAAAATCCTAACTTTGGAGCGCCGGAAGGAGCGTGTATATACGTATTGATTATATATAAACTTGAGTGATAGCCCATTATAGTTTTTTTCCAAATCAATTTTATGGACTGAACAAATAGATAAGTCAAAAGTTAAGATTTTCAAACGATTTTGAACTCACCCATTTAAAACGCTTAGTAGAGACCAATTTTTATTGGGCAAGAGGGGTGATTTTTCAACAAACTTTCTCCTCTCGTAACTTGGCTCCTGAACCCAAGATTTTTAGGTTTTCCCCGGACTAAAAGCCTTTTTTCTAAACAAATCTTCGGTTTCTAGGATCAACCATTTCAAAAATCTGGGTGGCGACTCTCAAAACATCAATCCGGGACGGGGCGCCCACACAGCCTTACCCCTGCAAGTAGATAGGTTGTTTCCGCAACTCGAACCTGTGACCAATGGAACAACTTTATTGTTGCGCTAGGCCGACCCTTCAATTTCCGACATACCAAAAAAAAAGTTGGTCTTTGTACCAAAAAAAAGAAGAAAGCAAGCTTTTAGTCTGGACAGTCGACTGCTAACATCCCTTCCTTTAAGGACACAAGGCCAATCAGTAAAGTTCCAACTGAGATGAAGGCGGCAAGGCCCTTCTATGCACAGGATGATAATTTTTTATATATATTGGCACTTTCAAGATAAAAAGTATCGCCCAAAAACATATCTTCTAAGACTTAAGAAAGACGCAATACCTTGGAACACCTTTCCATTTATTTCAACCTCGTAAGACTCCATGACCTCTTGAATTGCAGCACCAACATCACAAAGACGCACATCAATCCCCGACTCCTGCAAAAGTATTTACACCAATGGTAAATGTTCTGAGCAACAAATCGTAATTTTTGTTCAGAAGTAGATATACAATGTTACAAAGCCATTAAGGGGGTGCCACTCGAATACAAACAGGCTACCTACCAAAAGTCCTAAAGGCACCACCGTGCCTTTAAAAGTTTGACTTACTCAAAAACAACACAGTAAGTGTACTTCTAAGCCTACCATAGATCCCCAATGCCTTCAAATTGCCTTCCAGATCCCTTCCCTCGCGCCAATTGGTCCACAACAAAGAGGTATCAAACTCCAAATTTTCCTCTACCTCTTCCCCATCCTAGCTTTACACCAAGTATGAAGTAACTCCGTCACACTCATTGGGAAAACGCAACACTCACAGAACCCAAAGAAAACCGTCATCCAAAGATCGCAAGCACTGTAAAATGCATAAGATGATCCACCGCTTCCCCACCCCGCTTACACATGCAATACCAATTTTCATTAAACTTTTTGATCCAAATTAAAATATAATCGTGCCAATCTGGCTCAGCATCGCACATCCAACAAAGCAAGTAAAGGGCAATTAACATTTTAACTGGGAGAGACCATTTATACCTTCTTTTTTTCATGCATTCATGCCTTTAGGCAGCAGGATTGATGGGCTTGGTGTCTTTCCATCCATAGATATTGGGAAATAGGGTGCTAGAGGAATCCCTTCCTAATCAAATCAGCCCGAGAAAATAAGGGTAAAGCGGCTAAAGCCGAGTTCCTAAAGGTTCCATTTGATCGTGTCTTGCCCAAAGGCCAAACCTAATGATCAACACAATGTAGAGTCTTTCCATAAGAGCCCTCAACTTGTCCACCGCCCAATCATGCACCTCAACACGAAGCAAAATATCCCACGCCACTCGATCACCATCCCTCTGAATACAGTCAGCTATGGGGGTACACCAATCAATTGTTATCTGAAAAAGAGAAGGGAAAACAACCCTCAACCTCTCCCTAGGTACCACACATTGCCGGCTAACTTATCCCACCACCAAACTAGTTATGAGGATACAAACACACACAAAAAAGGGACATATGAAGGGCCATCAAAAGAGTAGGCGGTATGCTCTAAAAAACAGTCAAGGATAAGCTTGCATAATGATGCTCTACCTCACTCGACTTGCACTTGCATTGTCAAGTATATGATCGATCATATATCTTAATTTTTTGTTACCACCAGTTATCTCGATCTGGCACCTGATCCGTTTATGCTTGACCTTTCGCAGCCCCTAACCCCTGCATGCATGAGTCACTACAAGTTCTTAAATTATGGGTAACAGATCCAGTGGGGTACGTGGGAAGAATTATATACTTAACCTAAGCTCCAAACGATCAATCCCTAATAACATCCTCAGATAAAGGTCTCACCGCTTCTCCTCCAACATTATAGCTGCTGGCACGAGACGAAAAATAAAGCCATAATAAATGTGTATAAGCTTAGTGTTGTGTCCAAGGACACCCAAAAGCATACACATGCACACACCCAAACAACAGAGAGTCAGAGGCAACAATTTTAACGTCGTTCGGTAAATCGCCTACACCATGAGTAGCAGATTTCAATATTGGGAAGAATTTACAAAGGCTTTCACTCACTTGAGCTCAAAACAGGAAACCCACCCAATATCTCTCTCCCTTACATTTTTCTTGCTACAATTTACAAGCTTACAACATAAGGTTTATATAGGCAAGTTCTATCATTCTAATCATTCATGTTCGCATCAACTTGAGGTTCAGTCATCAATGATGGATAAATTGAATTGGAGCCATCTATATATCGACTAAATATATCCCGTGTTTTCAACAGGAGCAATGCTCTTCCGAGGTTAACTATAGCCTCCTCCACCTTGCCAACCTTTTTTCTGGAATCTTTCACAACATAGTCTCACACTACATTTGGTTCAAGAGAACAAAGGCTGATCCAAACAACACAAAGCAACACAACACCAAAGTTGAGGAGTCAATGTTGGACACGACCTCAATGGGCAGATTCGACACAAATAGATATAAGGCACAAAACTGCCTTAATGCAAAAAAGAAAACATATCAGACAATCCATTTGAGTCACCTCTGCCCAATAAAAAGTTATATTGTCATCAGCACAAACAAGTGAGACTTCCCCCACTGACACATCAAGTTGACCAGCCCAGATTCTTTCCACTGCTTTGTGAATCATCCGGCTCAGTACCTCCATCCCTAAAATAAAGAGTAAGGATATACTGGGTCTATATGTACCAGCCTCCCTAGACGTCTTCTGTCGGACGGCTTTTCCACCATCTCTCCTAAAACCAATCGGTGGTAGGAAGGGTTTCAATTAAGTCTTTTATGGCATTCGATATCGCACCCGCAAGTCTGATTTTAGAGCGGTCGCAAGGAGTGACATTGTGTAACCAAATCCATAGGGGCACTCCGGGTTCAACACTTTCCATCACATTCTGGCAAAATTACTAGTTCACCTCGTCATATGCCTTCCCTATGTATAATTGGCAAACTACATCCGCCACGAAGAATTTGCACCGTCTATTTACTCTTAAAAAAAAAAGTTTTTGGTTTAGAATGTTTTATCTTTTGGAAACTATATTTTTAATAAAAGAAAAAATTTAATCTAGGATCAACAACTAATCCAATTCAATTAATGCCAAGGCAGATATTCAACTGCTTCAGCAACCCTAATTCTAACCTTACTTGTGAATTCTCGAACAATACCACGATAACTAAGCCCCCTCCAATCTACACGCCTCGAGGAATATGTCAGCCATTTCTTTATGTAAAATATTCAACAGTCTGACTGCAGTATGAAAAAATAAATAGCTTATATCTGTTATAGATCAGCTCAACCACCTTGATCCCGGTGTTTGTAGCTTCTCGTGAGGCTTCAAGCAAAGGATCAAACATAGGATTGAATGCCACTGTAAAAGCACAGTCAACTATGTGTCCTGCAAGTAAAAGAGTCCATTCAGCAAAAAAGTGGCACTGTATCATGATTTAATGTTCTACCAATGGTATATGCAGTAAAGTAAGATGTATGAAAAAGTGACTACCATCAACATGAGTTCCAAAATCCAATTTCATCACATCATCATACTGAAGCACAGTCTTATCTCCAGAATTTGGAGTCCAGTGAGCTGCAACCCTGGGCAAAAAGAACTTTATATACAAGGACGATGACAAATTAACAAGCGAAAAGGAACACACATGGATTTTCAGCTGACAAAATTTTACCAATTCAAAGAGCACCCCGTAGGAAATGCAACACCCGCTTCAAGACCATTCTCTGACACCAACTTACGGACGGTATTCTCCAATGTTTCACACAAGTCAATCATTAACATCCCAGGTTTCAAAATACCTTTGATGTATTTTCTAACCTAAAAGCGTGAACACAAATATTTTTAAGTAAATGTGATAAACCAGAAGCCAAAACTCACAATGAAGAATTTTGACAGCCACTAAAAGAAAGGAGATTATCTTCTTTTCCTATTACTAGCCTTTTTTGCATGTGAAAACATAGGAAGTATTAGAAACCTGGCGATGAACTTCTGCTGCTCGACGAACTGAGTTATATACGGGTTTCTCTAGCCTCTCCAACTCTCTCTTTTCCTCCGATGTAGTCCTCCAGAGGTTACTAAAACAGAAGTCAACATTCAAAATTCATCTCTAAAAGCAAAGATTACCAAAATATACCAGCACAAAAGTATGATACCATTCATTAGTGCAACTCAGGAAAGAAACAGGTAGATTTAGTTTATCATGCAGCCCAAAAAGATGAGCAGCAGGAGGATAATGACAAGACGCATGAGTATAGAAAAACAAACAAAATAAAAAATGTCAATCAGGAAGCTGTGAGAAAACAAGTGGAAAAAGCTAGCAAGAGACAACAATATTATACCAGTTTAAGACAATCCCAGAAAACAATATAAGAAGGTCATGCACAAAGGTTAAAAGACGCCACGAGAAAACAATTTTAGTCCCGAACTTTGATGTTACAATTTTCCTTCAAGAGAGAAAAGCGTCACATACAATAGATGTAAAGATCTTCGTTTTCTCTTCTAAGTACGACAGATGTGCACTTTTCCTCATTCCATTGATCTGTTTTGCATTAATTGAAGAATTTGTAAATGCTCTACGCAATTCTTTTATTCCCTTGATAACTGTTGAACCAACCCCCCTCCCCCCACCCCAAAAAAAACACAGATACAACACGGACATGCGGATACATTATTTATCTAAAGTGGGGCACAAACACGTGGGGGATACACAGAATAAACTTTCACCTATATAGTCAGGCATATACATGAGCATTAGTTTACATCACAAGTTACACGATAGATAGCACATGGAAAACAATGAACAATCTAGATGGACCCCAGACTGGAAAAATCTATTTTGAAAAGTAGGGTATGGAGATGGCTAGCAAATGCTACTCATGATAGGCTCTTTAAGCATGGATTGACACTGAGAGCGAGGCAGGCAAGAGAAGTCCCTTCCTAGACAATGTGGGAATTCGAGAGAAATTAAAGGCAATGAAGACCTGGGACAGTTGCTTGTCCAAGAAACTTTGTTTGTGAGCCTGTGAGCCGAAAAAGTTAGGTGAGTAGAAAAATTAGAATGAATATCATTGTGAGACTCGAATGCTTGCCTAACTCTATTATATTGGGCCAAATCTATATCTCAAAAGATTGATGACCTCTTTGACATCTGCGTAGAAAGTTGTGTGGTTGACACCTTAGAAGACTCTAATATGTAGTCCTCAGATGACATTTTGGTGGTCTAGAATGGCCATTGCGGTTGTTCAGCCATAAACAATACTATACAAGGAATTTTACGAGGAGGCCACCCCATTAGAAACTGGACTCCACCCCATTAGAAACTGGACTCCAAGGGCTTCAATACTATCCCAAATATCTGCCCAATCAGAGTTTCAACCAAAAATGTATGCTCCTTTGGTAGACCAAAGAAATCTGTCTCTCAAGAGGCAATCTACCCACTTGAGCCACTGCCCTCGGGGTTCGAGCGCCTACCTACCCTTTTGCTTTTGTTCACCCAAATTTTAGAAAGGAGCACTTGGTTGAAGATCGAGAGTCTAAACATCCAACTCAAAATCGATTGGCATAGAGTGGATAGTCCAACCAAGCTCATCTACTAGTTTCAGAGGAGTGACTTGACTGATCATGGGCAACCTCCTAAATCACTCCCCAAAGTGTGTGGCCCTTGACTTAGAGAGAGGTAAAAAATGAGTGCATTTCATCCAGATAACAATATACAAAGCGTATTCGGCACAAATAAGGAAAAAGGAATTACTGGTCAGTGATCAATGTGCTCAACCACCGACACCGATATATCCAACGACCTCCTTCACCAGCGACCCAGATTTGCATGTAGAGATCCAACACCATACATACAGGAGTAGATGGCAGTCATGGCGCACACAGAAAAAAGAATTCAAACCAAGACCTCTTGGAACCAAGGTCTGATGCCATATGAAATTGCTGACCACCCAAAAAAGGAAAGCAAGGATTCTCAATCAACAATGACCAAGTCTTCGACACCAAATCAGTACATAGCAGAGAAGTTGACAATCATGAGGACATAAAGAGCAACGACGAGGACTTTGAGTCTCTGACGAAAAGAAGCTAAACAGGAATTCTCAAGGTTCAGAAAAGCAGGTGTAAGGGCAAAAAAGTTTCTGCTTTCCCATTTGCCATAGTTGTCTTTCTTTCCATTGAGTTGTATAGGCCTCTTTTGTAAGGAATGGTACAGCTACTAAGCCTATTATAAACCTCGAGTAATGCATTGTAGGGCAATACCTTGCATAGATGTTGATAGAAAAATCAGAAAAACTGAAGAATGGGAAAATACAAAAACTATAAACCAACCGTGCTAAATCTGATGCTAGCCAAATGATATCCCAATTTCAAAGAAGGAACAGCTTAGAAAGCAACACATTTGCCTGATTTTTTAAGGTAAGGGAGCATGCATAATGGACTATGTAAGACTCCCTCAACTGATCAACAAGCTCTGACACTTGCAAGAACACTGTCATCATTGGATGATCCCATTCTAAAAATTCATGTGCCTCATGGAAGCCATGAACTAATAAAGAGGGAAGAGCCGATATGCAAGCCAGGCAATAAATTGATTGTTGAAATGAATTATTTTGACTTGAAAGTCATTATCTAGAGCTGTTTAAGAAAAAAAAATGATTATCTAGAGAGATGATATGTGCTCTCTGCTATTAGCATCGTGGCACAGCTGCAAGGAAAAAACGATTCCATCCATGAGGCATTGCTCCTTCACTATATTTTTGTTTGAATTTGAATCTATTTTTTATTTGAAAATGTACAGCGACTTTTTATCAATTTTAAATAATACTACAAAAAAGACATTATTTCAAAGGAAACATTCTTTATTATTCTCAATCTATTTGTTAAGTAGTATTCATAGGAATCAACTTCCCCATAGAAAAAGGGGAAGACTGTTTACCTATTAGCTTTCCTAAACCTCAGCTGTAACGCAGCCATCTGCACTAGTTACAACAGTTTTCGTGTATTACTTTCACTCATGGTCATTGACTAAAGGTCTGTTCGGGTAATAATGAAGTAGGTGTCAATGATCAAAAGCTTGCTTAGCTTGGCTGGAGCTATGTTACAAAGATAGCAACACCAACAACGACGCACATGCTTTATGTATGAGACTTGCCCTTGATTCTATGCCGTTGGTTTCACTATTGGAATACTAAGTAGAATATGATGGCCTAAATTATCAAAAGCATAGCAGCACAAAAACCAATTGGGTAAGATGGGCAGTTACAATCAAAGACGATTCTCTACATTTAGAGAAACCTGGAGTTGTAAGGAAGTTCATGCTCAAAGAAAAAGGACATCCAAAAATTGTAATGATTAGAAGTATGGCAACCTGCATCAGTCAGCGATATCCATGCACCAATAAAGAGCAAAGAACATGGACAAAGAAAAAGGACATACAAACAATTTGATGATCAAAAGTATGACCAACATGTATCAGTGAACAATATCCATGCACCAATGAAAAGCAAAGAACCTAGTTCAATAGAATTGCAAAACAAGAACTTGAAAATGCTCAAGACAAAGTTTATGGGTAATAGTAAACCAAAATTAGCATATACTCACTCATCTTTATATTGTTGAATTTCACCCTCAGGGAACTCTCCAGAGGGGAAAAGCTCAACAATTGGAAGGGACGGTGGATCAGTTTGCTCTGGCAGTTCTTTCTTCTTCCTGTGCATGGTAAAACTAGACGAGTCAATCAACCTTTATCTTCCAGAAATGTTGCCCTAAAGATGCTAAGCAAGTTGTGAATACTGAAATTGAATAGACCCTACTTGCTCTTGCTTTTCTTCTTCTTCTTCTTCGCAGCTTCCGTCATATCTGTTTGTAAGTGCAGAGGTCCATTTATCAGAACGGGAAATTATTCACATGTCCCTACAAAGAAAACAGCATTGACTGCTCTGCAGTAACATAAGGAATGTCGATGCACCCGTGTACAACCGTTTGAAGCATCACTTTCTTTGATGCTCTAAAAACAGTAAATTTCTTTCTTCAATCAAGTTTATTAGAAATGTACAAACATGAATCGAAGAAAAACCATTACAAGAAATAGAACTCCAATTGCAAAAGCCACACGCTTTGTCTACAAGACTACAGCTTAATTCAAGAATTATAACCTGGCATAAGACATGAGCTTTAAAGTCTGGTAGAAAATCAATTGTTCTTTACTTCTAAACACTCGAAGCCTGAGGGTCCACCACAAGAATCCATTACAGTCGCTCACAATAATAACTTAAGCAAGTGCCAGACAAGTTTCAAATTTAGGCCTCTAACTCATGCGTTCAACTTTTTGAGTTCCTTCTCTTGCTAATAATTGTAGATTTCCATTGCCTCCACAACTGTGAGTCTGTAATTTATTTTCACTTCTGGAACAAAACATACCGAGGCCTAGGATGATTAAAATTCAGTGTTTTCCCCTCCCCAACCCTATTCCCCCTTCCCAGGAGGCAAGACGAAAAAGGCACGCAATGCACCCATTGTTTTTTTTTTTTTTTTTTCCTTCTTGATAGGCAAGAGTAACATTTTATTAAGAGAAAGGGGGGGAGGGAGTCCAACCAAAAGTTGGAATAAATCCAAATGGGAACAAAGCCCATAACACCCGAAGGCCTAAAAGCCCAAATACAACAATGAAGCCCAAAAACACCACCAAAAGGTAACAAAGCCCTAGAAAAAGGCCAAAAAGCCCAGATATTACAATATAGCCCAGCCCAAAGAATACCCAAAACCCTAACCCAAACTACTGAACATTTCAAGCCCTTGCCTTCCACCTGCCGCCACCACATCAGTCTGACCACCACCCCACCGCCGAGCCAATCCAGACATCCGCTGAGCACCAAAACGCCACCACCACTGGAACACAAATCGACGGAGGGAAGCCCAAATCTCACACGTGAGCACTCAACCAAAGTCGTTAGGCAAAGACCGGAACCCCCTACGGTTTATACCGGCGGGAGGCCGCCAGCCAAGCTCCCAAACCAGTCGGATCTGCCTCGCCGTTAGGCAAAAGCACAGGAAGCCCAGGAACTACCAGGCCGGCAGATCCATTGGAAAAAAAACACAGCCGAGACGAGGAGCAAACGAGAAGACGACAAGAGATGAAAAGTGCAACCAAACATCCAAGAGGGGGGTCGGAAAAAAGAGGGGGAGGGAGAAGACAGAGAAACCGATGAAACTTACTGAAGCCAATCTCGTCGCCGTCCGAGCACCCCGTCATTGATCGCCGTGAAGCCAACGATTCGACCCCAAAAAACGATCCGGGGAAGCCCGGATGTCGAAACCCATATCACTGGTAACCGCATCCAGCGCCGCCGCCACCTACTTCACATTAATCGCCTATCGTTTTTGAATAAGGTGGAGGAATGCCCGGGGAGAGGAGGAGAGGGGCAGCACCAACCCCCCCAAGCGGCAGAAAACCCATGTATTTCCTCTGTACCCATAGTTTGTCCAAATTGTACAATACGCGGTTTAGTTCACAATCATGATTCATGCCAAATGGATACGACTCTGTACGCAAATATGCGGGGGGAGAATTGATGAAACTTACGCATCATGGTTCAATTAGAAAATTGTCACATCCAATGAAATTCAGAACCTTCTTAACCTTTTTATTGTTTTGTGAAAAAGCAAGAATACAGATTCGTAGAGTGTTGAGTTCAACATAACCCAATGCTCATGCAAACTTTTTAACACTTTCCTGATTAGAGTATTAAATTGAATCACGGTTCCAAACTCGTTTCCTATGTTCTCATGTCATCTATGTCTATGATATCATACTTCAATCGTTTCTCTTTTCTTCTCTCTGCTCCACAAGCACTCTCTATTCTTTAAATCTTTCAGTCAATTTCTCTGCCAAACCAATATTCTCTCACACCTGCATCTATATTTCATGGTTCTCACAATAAACATTCACTCCCCTCAATAAAATCTCATTACTGTGGTTCCAACTGATGCTCTTCAATGTTTGAAACCTTTGAAAACTCCAAATCTGAACTCAAAACCATCTGGCATGAGTAGAGAGACCCACCAGGATAAGCATCCTGCCATAGTTTGGGAGACATAAGATAACGAATGTGGACCAGCTCTTGACACTAACGCGCGTGCGCGTCTACCTAACGGATATGGAGAGGTAAAGAGTTCCATAACATACGTATCACAGATTCACAATGGAACACAGTGCACTAATGGCACAAATCATGACTCGTGAGGGAACCAATTATCATGAACCGAAATCTTATACAAAACAGCTAGCTCAAATAAAGTGTTAGATCACCTATTGTCCCAACAGCTTGAACTCTTAGACTAAAACTCTTAGCTTTATGATTTCTATTCTCAAACCTGCCATCTCTAGTGGACACTCTCGAGAAGTGAGCCAAACATGTACAAGTATTTTAGTTGAACACGCTATATTGTCTGCTCTGAAATTATGTTGCATTATTGACCACCCACTCATTCCATAAGTCAAACTGAGATTTTGATACATTAAAGTGTACACACCTGAGAAAAATGGTCCCCAACTCCATTTATTAAGTCTTAGCCACTTTCACAACATCATGAAAGCTCCAATGTACCAGCGTAAATGAAACAAAAAGAATGTGTGGGGCCAAGGTTTTAAATAGCAGTGTCGGGACATGTAAATTATAATCCTAATGCTCGTGGTGTAAAGGTATGAAATGGACTGATACGTAATGGGAACCGGCCAATAAGCGTGCAATTTTCTATCTCATCGGTATATTGCTACGTAACGGTCTCAGAAGGCTAAAAAACTGTTACATAACGGCCAGGCTGAAACGATAAGTAGCAGCCAATTTTTAAAACCGTCTTAGTGGGACCCACTTAGTTACTAAAAGGGATGAATTAGCCACTCTATTTTAGCAATAACTTTAGCTAGTCCCATTGAGCTTTAAAATGTTCAAGTTAGCTAGCTCAACTGGCTAGTTATGAGATACGACGCCAGGAGCTCATTAACAACTCCATTTGAAGATGCTTTAAGATATTAGAATATATGGGTCCGCTATTCTATATCAATCTATTCACATACTCTCTCACTGAAACCTCATCTTACATGTTGAGATAACAGTAATATGCAAAGATGTGACAACCCTCAAGTCCCACATCAGTGGTTTGTGTGAACAGGGAAGCAGTACATAAGAAAAATGTAAACTAGCTAAATAGTACATCTGAGCTATAGCTTTTGAAGCCAAATTGTAAAGGATTACCATGGACAAGTTGGTGGAGGATATGACTCATTGCAGATGGTATCATAGCACAATCTCAGTCCCACATGGGTGGGATCCTTGGTGCCAGCCAACCAAGGAAAGGTGGCTGGGCCATTTGGCGCAACAAGGACGTTGCTGACAAAGGTGGGGAGACTGTGACATCCCTAAAGTCCCAAGTCTGAAGAATGTGTGGAGTAAGTGGTATATAAGGAAAATTTACACTAGCTACATGTTACATCTGAGCTACTTTTGAAACCCCATTGTAAGGCTGAAGGAATACCATGGAGAAATTGGTGTGCGAATCAGGATCATTACCAAGAGACACAGAAGTTAAAAAACCAAATGCAAATGGATGAACTTGAACCTAACATCCCCCACCACAGCATTGATTCATGTCAGATCATAAATTGTCCCCAGCTTCCATTTGTATATTTCTTATGCGCATTACTAGATTCCGAGCGGGTCAATTAGACCTAGTCCTAATTATTCTCACACAATCTTCTACCTGTTTTATCTTGCATACAAATCAATTCTATCCAAAAAGAAATTCAAACCCGTTGTCAATTTCCCTTCAGATTTTTTGTTGTCTTGCATAAGTTTGTTTGTGCTTCAAAGCAAAATGTGGAATTTTGCCAGCTTTGTGACGTCATACTATGATCAAATTTTCTGCTCTTGTAAACTTCTTCGTTACAATGCACTCAGCAACACTTGTTTCTCTATAGTTTGAAAGGTACACCTGGTTGAAATGATATTTTATGCTACTTTCCATCTTGATTTGCAAGATTCACAAAGATGATTCTCATTCTGGATTCTTCATGCTAAAATGAATAAGGACAATTTTCCCAAAAAAACTATCAGGGCGAGCATTTCCTTTTGGTCCATGCTCATCTTGAAGGGGTGATAGAGGCAAGTACTCGGGTTGACAAAATATGACCTTATTGTTTGAGATTAGTAGATTGAAACAGTTTAAGCGATAGATATCCACTCAATCTTTCTCTATCTCTAGCAAGTCTAATCATATTCATGTAGCTATTCTAACCGTGAAAGTTATATTGTATTCTTAATTTCCTTCTGTATGTAGGCTACTATGGTCGAACCACATCAGATCATGTAAACCTAGTGTCTCCCCTCTGTATTAGATTTGATACATCTTTACTTCCTTAATGTTCCTCATAGTATCAAAGCCAAATCTTACTTGGTCTTGCCGTCGAAGTCCCAAGACCTGTTGTCTCTCGTCTTCTGTCTGTAAGCTCTAGGTATGGCCTAGTGCGAGGAGAGATAGAGACCCACCACATAACCCTTCTAAGCCACCCAAACTTGATTCATACAGGGGAGGACGCAAGGGGGTGCCCGACCCCTGCACAACTCCAAATGTTCATACTGATTGTACTAAACTTTCAAGTTAATTTGAAAACATTCTATGGGATTGGCCCCTATAAGTCCCTTGGGTGCATAAATACACTTAAAATTCCTATGTATATGCCGAAAAAACCCTAAAATTCAAAGGTGCGAACAATTTTTTGGCTAAAATCAAACGACAGTTATTGAGGGGGCGGAGGGGGGAGGAGGGGGGGGGAGGGGGGGATGATTCAGGAACGGGACAGATTGGATTTGAATCCTCCTCTTCGAGACATTCCTAAGCTTGCAAGATGAACCACCAAATACCAATTAGTACCTAACCGGCCATACATAGTCAGAAGGCACTCCGATACCTAAGTAAGTCTCAACTCAAGGGAGGAAAAGTCCAAAGCTCTAGCAAGATACTAACGGCCTACCTCTCTAAGGTTTGTTTTGCACCTTATATAAAGGAACTGTACTTGGGTCTTATACTAGGCACATGCTCATGACGCCACCCTTAACCGCCTTTGGGAATGACATCATGCAGACAAACCTAGTGCCACGTAGACGGAAGCCATGTCAGTGAAACATGCCACTCAGCACGTGGAGCCACATTGGCTGTCATACTATGTGTTGGGCTTAACCTGGTCTGGTCCAGTCACCAGGCTTCACACCCACCATTCCATGGATTTGGCCTCACGAACTCCATGCCTTTTACACCCATAATGGCCTAATCGTGACCCGGTTCCGGTTCAGCCCAACGCGATCTGTTTTGCGGGCTACCTATTCTCTAGGCCCAATACTTTCTCCGGTTCGGCTGTCTACATATACACATTTACGCTTATACACATAATTCTGTCACTTCGTCAAACCTAGCAAGTGAAAACATACACTGATGGAATACAATTCTTTGTTGTTAATGTAAATACATGTGGTTCAGGAAACCCCTAGATACAAATCTTGTGATCGCCAGTGGATACATACAATCTAGAGGCAATACCTATCTATTCTATGCGAAAATCTTTAATTTTCTTAAGATCAACGGGAGTTGTACTCAAAATATTCCATACTGCATATATATTGGATCTTTTGAGGCAATTATAGATTCTGGGAGGCAATCCTAATTCGTCAATCAGAATCAAATGAATGGTTTTAGGGAGATCGACCTCATCATTAGGAGCACCTTATTGAGCCTTCCAAACTACTTTACGCCTTTGCACACCATAGTTTCTATGGAGCCTGATCTTTTTGGGTGCGGTATGTAGGAGTTCCGGAAAAAAAAAATCTTAAGCACTAAAGAGTGGAAACTAGTCGTGCTTCTAACATCAAATATTGATGACAATGAAACAAATTTCCCCAAAATAGTGCTGAAAACACAACAAAGTATCCAGAACTAATGATGCTAATATGCTTACACTATCCTGGAAACTTTTAGACGAATACTGAAACAAGAGAGTATGCGCGCGCAGAAATAAAACATCATTATGCTCGACCGAATGAGATTAGAACCTTACAATGTAAAAGAATATCCAAAAGGAGTTCGATAAATTCTTTATCCATTTTATCGCCTCAAATGATTTGATTAAAATCTCGCATCAATTTAGCGACTAAAATGAAATATAAACAACAGCTAGTTCACGAATAGTACCTGATGGCTCATCTAAAGCCAGACTATTTACTTTCTCCACAATTTTTGATGTTCCGTTTTCTTCAACTGAAAGTACAGAATTCAACTCTCCGTTGTCCATCAGTAATGCCTTCCTGTATGTACTCAACCAACATAATCCTCCGACACATAAGCATACACGTAACAAGACACACAACCGTTATAATGAACTAATACCAAGCTAAAATATTAGAAGAGCAAAAAAAATTCCAAAGACATCTTTAAAGATGATATGAAATAGGTAAGGAAATCAAGATGATATGAAATATCAGTGCTTGTTTCTTCACATTATGAATATGTACAAAATAATTCATTTGAACAAGACTAAGACAAATTTGAATATGATATGAAAGAGGCACGGAAATCCATTAAACCATTTACAAAGAGACCATATTAAAGAAAGGAAAAAGCTTTCGCCGAAGTTCACCCATTTGACTTCAGAAACCTACTTTCCCCTCAACAAACTATAAGCTATCCTTACCACGCACATAGACTGGGAGAGAGGGAGCGAGAGAGAGTCGGAGAGGGAGAGATACCAGGACTTATCGGAACGATCGCCGCCGTCGTCTGACCGGATAGGAGCAGCCGGAACCTGGTTTATGGGTTGAACTGGTGAGAGTTTATCGTACCCTAGCCTGTGAAAGAAGACTTAAAAGGAGATTTATTTTCCAATAAGGTACTTATATAGGAGTAGTTATATTTGGGCTTATTGACATTTTTGGTCCCCAAAGTATTCAATCCGTTCCGTTTTGGTCCCCAACGTATTAATTGCACAGATTTAGTCCCCAACGTTTTCAATTTGACTTTAAAGGGTCCCTGAGGCTCACGCCGTTTACTTCCCCGTCAAACTAAGGGGCAACTATGGTATTTCACCACCCCTCTTTTTGGAGGGAAAACGTCTCGCCAATTGATCAGACACCTGGCATGAAAAAAAACAGAGCAAAACAGGAAGAAAAAAAAACAAAGAAGAAGAAAATGGAGAGTCAGTTTTGCTATTATGCTGATAAAAAAAAAGTTATGCTATTGTGGGAGCCTTGGGAAGATAAAAACTTTGACGTAGGACACGTGAAGACCCAATTTTATGATCAATTGGACCGATCGAAGCCTCAGAAGTCCAAATGTTACTTAATTACAAATTACCCAATTTGGCAAAATTTGGACGAGCTCCAATTAGGCCCAAACTTGGTCGGCTGACTTATTTTCGCTCTCCGGTCAATACTCACAAACCTTAAGTTGATGATCAATGGTGTTTTTCGGCCTATTTTATTCGTTTAGGCCTTCAATTTATGCTTTTGCCATTTTAGGAAAGTTTTGAAACGTTAATAACTCTTAGATCGTAATTTTTTTTTAGTTGGTTCTTTTTGGAAAAGTTTTATATTTCTATCTAGTTTTCAATTTTATTGTTTTCCCCAATTTTTAAAAAGTTTTATTTTTTGAGTTAGAATTTTGCTAGGGTTATGCATTTTCTCTATAAAAGGGCTTTAACCTCATTATGTAAGCCTATTTTATGTAATTAAATCCCCACTCTTTTGTTGCCTATTTGATGTCCCTAATGTGCCTGGACATATAGAATACATAATATGCACAATTGACTTATACAAAACCAATGTAATAAGTAACAACTATACAAGAACAATGCAAGGCCAAACAGACCACAAAACAAACCGGAGCAGTAGATGCATTATTGAATCCAAAAGGAGATTAGCTTTAACTATGCTAATAACACCAATGCCAGCTCAAGGACCGGGAAAACAAGTTCATTCAAACCATTGGTGCTTACAAAACAAAGCATAACCATAGTAGTTCCATCAAACCATAGCAGTTCCAAGCAGTTCCATCAAACCATACCAGTTCATACAAAAACTACACCAAATGTGCATAATAACACTGCACCACATACATATATCTGTGGACTGAAGATGGATTAAGTCTGGCCACCTAATACTATTTGTGCACCATACAAAAAGACAACTATTTGCGCACCATTAACAAAAATATGCAAGACACAACACCTGCATGCAGATTATGGCCTACTTCCATAATTTGAATCAAACCTCTTGTCATTAGTAGTTGTTGTGATAGTTGATATCTGAGAGGCCTGTGTTGCTTGATCGTAGTTTGTTGGGATATTGACCTGTAAATGGAATACAAAATTACTGAAATGTAACTAAATGAGATACAAATGGAATGCAAAATTACTGAAATGTAACTAAATTAGTGATATAATAGCATGATTAGGAGGTTTTTACCTGATGGCCTCCATTTTGAGCACCACCTCTGATTGGCACAGCAGCAGCACCACCTCTGATTGGCATACCAGTAGCACCACCCCACCCTCTACTCCCTTTCCCTCCACCCCTCATCTGCTGAGCACTCACACCACCTCTCATTGGCATACAAGCAGTCCCACCACCTCTCATAGTCACACCATCTCCACCACCCCTCCTTCTACTCCCTTTCGCTCCACCCCTCATCTGCTGAGCACTCACACCACCTCCCATTGGCAAACAACCAGTCCCACCACCTCTTATAGTCAAACCAGCTCCGCCATCCCTCCATCTACTCCCTCTCCCTCCACCCCTCATCTATTGAGCACTCACACCACCTGCCATTGGCATACCAGTCCAACCACCTCTCATAGTCACACCAGCACCAACACCCCTCCCTCTACTCCCTATCCCTCTCATTGTTACACTAGACCTACCACCTCTTATTGTCACGCCAGACCTACCACTTCTCATTGTCACACCAGACCTACCACCTCTCATTCCACACCTGAACTACACAATAGTCCCACCATCCCTCCCTCTAGTCTCACCACTTATCAATTGAACATCAATAGTACCACCCCTAACATCAGAACTAGTGCCAACCCCATCTGTCTCGACACTCCTATTTGGTATTGGTGCAGTACATGTCCTTCTATTATGACCATGTTTACCACATCTCCCACAGAAAACCGAATTTTGTCCAACTTTCCTTAACTTGTTTGGATACTTGGGATTGATGTACTCTTCTGCCCCAAGGATTCTTTTCTTCTTAGGCCTTCCTTGCTTTATCCTCCCAGATGGGGGTATAACTGGGGTAAATCCAGTCTTGGGCCACATGCTATACCCATTGATAGGGTTGATAAGTGGTTGGTAAGCATTCATATAGCTTGCCTTAGAGTACCAAGGACTGATATACCTTTCAACTTTATCATATTTTTCTTGGATTGCAGCAATAGCATGGTGGCATGGTATGCCAGTTAGGTCCCATTTCCTACAGGTGCAAGACCTTTTGCTAAGGTCAACTGTATATTGCTCCCCTTCCCCACACCATACTTGAAACTGAAGATCTCCAAACCAGCAAGATTGACATGTTGCTGACCAATGCAGGTTTTCCTCTAACTTAGTATAACAGTTAGGTAGCAACTCATTGGTAAACTTCCTAATCCAATCCCTTCTAATCAACATTCTCCTGCTAAAATAACATCTGATCCACTATAACATTTCTATTATGGGCTTTTCTCTCGCCTCTAATATTGATTCGTTAAATGCCTCACACAGGTTGTTGCACACCATGTCATACTTCACTATGTCTTTGAAATGAGACCTGCTTCAATACTTAGGGGGTTCTTTGGCCAACCAATTATAAGCCTCTTGGTTCTCAGCCTTCATCTCATCATCAACTACTGCCATTTTCTCATTACTCAACGACACTCCAACAAACTCTACTTCCTCATCCACAAATGCCTCATACAATCCATCATCATCACTCTCATGATAAGAGTGGTCACTGTAATATATATTGTCAGTTGAAGAGTCGGTGTTGTCTTCCAAATCTCTAGGTTCCTCCTCTTCATTTACATCATCCACTTTAATACCAAAATCAACATTGAACCCAATACCCTGTTCCATATTATCATGCTCCCACCCAAACCCAGATTCCAAACTAACAGGCCCTAACCCAACATCAACTTCTGATTCCAAATCAAAAACTTCAACCTGAGATGCTAAAGTAGAAGGCCCTATATTTTGGGGTTCTTGATCCAAATAAAAAACTTCAAAGTTTGGGTCATTTTCATGGGCTACACTGCAATTAAAACTACCCACTTGGCTTTCAATTAAGTTCACTTCTCCTACATGTTCCAGATACACTATTGCAATCCTATCCTTGTGCAAAAATTCCATCATTCCATATGCATCTTTGCTAGTGATAATTGGTACAAGCCCATTATCTAGATTACATTTGGGCTTCTTATAGTAAAAGGACACAGGAGGGGCGTACCCAAGCATCTGGGCCATGGCTTCCAATTCAAGCATTAAAATATAGTCTGGGTCTAGGCCATATATTGATTCTATTTTTCCCCCATTATACACTTTCATGGGCCTAAAAGTAAAAGTACCACCATGATGCACTTCAAGGGCAAAGTCAGTAGGTCTTTGAAAACCCCCTACATAAAAATCACATGTGCACAGATCCATAAATATACAGTCAAAACAGAGGAATGTGACCACATAATTCCATTTATGGTATAACAAAACAAAAGGGAAAGCAACATATTCCCAGAAAAAACCCTACTTTAATCCTTTACCAATAAAAAGATTCTTTTATGCCCTAAAAAGGCCAACAAACACGTGAAAAACTATGCATGCATATGGCGTATATGCGATATATATAAATGGTCTAAAGATTATTGAAAAATTAAGTGCTCTAATTTTTAATCCGTTTGAACCGGTTTGAAGATCTTATTT
Source organism: Rhododendron vialii (assembly GCF_030253575.1). NCBI lineage: Eukaryota > Viridiplantae > Streptophyta > Magnoliopsida > Ericales > Ericaceae > Rhododendron > Rhododendron vialii. Next base: position 218,716 of record NC_080565.1, on the reverse strand, counting down.
TTCTGATCATTTTATCCTAAAGGGTCATAATTAATTTTTGACTCTAGGGCTCTTGTTGGTTAGTCCTAATAAAGTCATAGAACCAAATATCTCTTAGGACTAACAAACGAGAGTCCTAGAATCAAAAATTAATTATGACCCTTTAGGATAAAATGATAAGAAAAACAAGATCTTTGTACTGGTTCAAACGAATTAAAAATTAGAGCACTTAATTTTTTTATCTGCTTTTCACCAAACAGGGCCTTGCAGCCCTTTTTTCCCTAGTTTTTCTTGCCACAAAATGTCGCCGTATTGAGGCACTACAACCCAGTGGTGACTTGGGCCACCACAGGCCCCCCGAGTCCATGTGTACATGGAGTCATGGACATAGATATTCACGCACTCATTTAGTAGACCATAAAAAAATAAACCAAACACAGTCAGACCTCAAAACTTTTTTATTCAGCCTAGAATCGTACCTGTTATTTCTGCATCCCATTCCTCAAAATCCATTCTCAGTTCAAGTTAAGAAGGCGACTACAGTGGAGTAGTCTCTTCCTCTCTCTTCCTCTTTACTACTATTTAGAGATTTTTTTAGATCACGTACAAAAAAGAGGGTGGGAGTGGGGGTGGGTAATCTTCATGCACGTGATATTCACGCGAAGAGGGGTGGTGAAATACCATGGTTGCCCCTCAGTTTGACGGGGAAGTTAAACAGCGTGAGCCTCAAGAACCCTTTAAAGTCAAATTGAAAACGTTGGGGACTAAATCTGTGCAATTGATACGTTGGGGACCAAAACGGAATGGATTGAATACTTAGGGGACCAAAATGTCAATAAGCCGTTATATTTGTATGTGAGAGAAAATGATTTTGGCACTCCATTTTTTTAATGATAGCACTCCAAAACTTGTCAGTAGCGTAAAAATTATACATATCAAGGCATATTGAAAGATAAATTTTGGAGTGCCATCATAAATTATAAAAAATTAGAGTGCAAAAATCATTTTTCATTTGTATACATCTTTTGTTAGCGGGATTCAAAGTTATACATAGGCCTGAACCCAAAACATCTCGATAAGGCTCGAATCGCTTTCCTTATAGAAAGACTAAGAGATAACCGCAGCTGTACATAGCCCTGAACCCAAACACTCTGACAGGGCTTGAATCGCTTTCCTTATAGAAAGACTAGGAGATAACCGATTGACTACAAGTCTGTATTGACTTGGCTAATTTATTTCAGAAAACCTATAGGGACCGACGGGTCCCTATCGAAATTGTACAAAGGGTCGTGCAGGGCCTTCTCCGGCCGCCAGACGATCGATACCTTACATTATTTATCATACCTAATTTATCACCACAAACTCTCTCCTCCCTCTTTATTATGCCCTAATTGCCCCTAATTTATCACTACAATCGTCTCTCTCTCTCTCAACCCTTTTAGATGGAGAGATTTCAAGAGAAAAGAAAAGAAATGGAGGGAGAAAGAAAAGAAATAGAGGGAGAAAGCTTTCTCTCACTTCTTTGGATGATTAAAGAGGTGAAAAAGGGTGAGAGATGGTGAAAATAAAAAACCTCTCATGGAGCCATTTTTTTTCACTAAAATTGTTGAGATTTGGTGAGAAGAGAAAGTTGAAGGTCTATCCAAATGGCATGGTGAGAAAACATACTCATTTCTTTTATTTTCTCACCATCAAGAGAAACCACTCATTTCTTTTCATTTCTCATCCAAGCAACAAAAGAGTTGTTAACGTTTAGCTCCATCGCCCCCTCCTCATTTTTTTTCTTCTTCTATCTCTCTTTCTCCTCCCTCTCTCTCTCTATTGTTGCTAGAAATAAATCGAAGGAGTAAGACGAGTCACCAGAATCAAAGAAATTAAAATGAAGTCACACTCTCAACGTGGACTAACTACACATCATGCCCGCCTTCGATTGTAAACGTAATATATTCATAATTTTTTAATAAATAAAATATCTCTGACTCAATACATAAATAACCAATAATGCCATACTCACACCATCCGTAACACCGTCAATGTCTCAAGTTTGCTTTCAAAAAGGGTTCGCGGCCCTACATTAGATAAGTAGTAGAGAGTGAAAAGAAAATTTAGGTTTTATGTAGAGACCCGTATTTTCGAAAATAGTTTAAAGGATTTATTAATATTAGAATATGGAATAAATGAGGGATTTGTTGGATTTATTTGATTTGGGGCTTAATTGATAAAGATTGAAAGTGGAGGGAGTGCAAGTGTGATAGTGTGTGTGTCCTAGTATATATGTGTGTGTGTGTAGGGGTGTAGGGGATTAAAATCCCCAATCCCATTCTCTCTCTACTCTCCCGATCTCTCTCTCCCCTCTCTCGGCTCCTCTCCCTCTCTCACTCTTCCACCCAAATTTCACCAAAACAACTCGAAACCCAAGACAACCAACCTCCAATCCATCATCTACGCGCGTATTGGAGCTCGTACATCGGTGGCTAGTGCTCGGTGGAGGTGTATTGCTCTCGGAGTCGATTTTGGAAGCTAGAGCTCGATCTCTCGTTGGGGTTCAACTTTGATGCTCGAGGTAGGGGTTTCTTACACTCTCTAAACGTTTATGAGATGAGTTTGTGCCATAAATCGTGCTTGTGGTTGTTATCGTTGTAGTTGTAGTGGGATTCCTTGAAATCTGCAAAAAATCTGCTCGAACACCCATCTGTATCGATACTGCTCTGCTCAGTATCGATACAATAATCTCTGGAACGAACTTAGTTATTGAAGTATCGATACTGATTAAATCAGTATCGATACAATCGCCTCTGGAACGTTTTTAAGGCCAGTTGTATGGATACTGAATTTCGTAGTATCTATACTTCAATGCCTTAAGGCCAAGTTTTGTTCCTTGTTTCGACTCCATTGTTTTGACCCCCGATCACTTCCAACACCTCTAAAATACCTATAAAGCATCTCGTAGCTTGGTTGTTCTTTGAGTAAGGATTCGTTGATCGTTCCTATCCCTGAGACACTCGTTGAGCGAAATCGTAGTACCGTTGTGAAAGAAAAACGCATCGTATCACTGTTTAGGAGTACCGTAGGCTCCACGAGGTGTTGTGTTGGGTATGATTGGTGGAGGTGAGCCGACTGAGTGAATCGAAAGGTGTCATAAAAATTTGTGTCTTCATGATCCGTCTTGTTGTTTTTCTTTCAATTCTTTGGGTGTTTATCCCATGAGGTCTAGGTGTCAACAATAGCAAGAGACATGCCGTAGGATGGTGATGGGTTAGTATGTAACGTGTGGTATTATGGTCTACTTAAAGGGAAGGATGAGTATTAATTTATTAGTCGGAGTCATGCTATGGTTGACAGTTTGGAACGTTTCGAAATGTAATCAATGTGGTGTATTGTTAGATTGTTTAGAATACTTGAAGTTTAATCGATGTCGTGATAGAACTGTTTGGGATGATTAAGTTGTGATTGATTGAACGGCCTTTGAATTCGATTGAATGATTTGATGTTTATGAAATGGGAATGTGGAAAGAATGTAAATGTTAAATGGACACAAAGAGGACTTCAGGGCTCTTAAATGAGTAAATGCCTGGCAGGAGCTAAATGCTCATATTGTATGCTTTCAAGGCTCTTTAATGAGTAAATGCCTGGCAGGAGCTAAACGCTCATATCATTTGTCTTCAGGGCTCGTTGTCGAGTAAGTGCCTGGCAGGAGCTTCAGCTCAGACTTTTAATGATACGTTATTGGTTTATGAAGTTAATGAGAGGATTTTGGTTATGGTTAAAGGATTTTGATGAAAATCCTCCGATATTCTTGAGTGAATCACGGTTTCCGGTATTTGGGCACAAATGAATGGATTCTAGTATTCAAGCTCCAATTACGGAGCTTGACTCGTAATGGTCTGATTTTGTTTTCACAAGTCATTTTAAAATCAAAGGGAAAGTTTCAAGGGAAAAAGATCTGATAATCAGTAATGTGAAATTGAGACAGATTATGGTGTTCGCGCATGAAGCAAATGAAGTGGTTGAGAGTCTGTTGTAGGTTTGTTTAGCTTGATGTGAACTTAGTACAATTTCTAGTTTGACATGTGCCATGATAGGAATCTCGATAAGATGCTTAGAGCTTTGAAGTCGAAGTATGTCTGTCTATTGTGGCAAATCTCCGTTGTTCGTGTTTGTTCATTGAAAACTCATTCATCTCTGGTGTATATTTCATCGCATTTTCTTATAACTTGTGTAAAGATTTCTCTACTGGGTGCGTGTTTGCTCAAACCTATTATCATTTCAGGTACAATACAGGAGCAGTGATGTGAAGTGCATGACTGGCATCTTTGTTTTAAAGGTTGTTTTCACGAGCTACCTATATGTTTGTAAAATAAATTGTATTGTACTGTACTGGAATGCCATAATTTGGAACATCGTATTTGTGGACAAGTTTGAGGACTTGGGAATAGTATTGTATTTGAGGTATTATATGTACTATTGTGAGGATTTATATTTCAAATGGTATTGTTATTTATGTTGGAAAACGAGGGCGTGACATTTTACATCTTTCCAAGTCAAAAGAAATAAAAATAAGACAACATCTTCATCACCAAAATATGATTTACATAGATGAACAAATGAATCCTCAATGTTAGATTTCAAAAGATGTGTCAATCAATCCACGCCAAAACACTCCATGCTATTGGCCCTAGTTTGTACCTGGAAAATGAAGGATTGAGATACATTAGTTCAGTAGAAAAATCTACACTAACTCTATATGCATATAAGATGACTGGTAGAATGTAAAACGGAAGACAAGTAAAGATTTTTCATATCTTTGGAAATCGAATATTGAAATGAACACACTTTACTATCTGGGCAACAATTTATCATTTATAGAATCATTCCCGTTGAAGTTTCCATTTCAATGTTGATACATCATGGGTGATTTACATTCCGGGAATTCAGGACCCCGTACATCCCCTGCCAAGCGACACAACATTTGGTGGACCTAGTCCGGACATTTGGGACCCTGTCCGTCGACCTAGTGACACACCCGAAGGTGGACCTAGTGATAGTCTGTTTATTGCATTAGATATCCACATTTCAATTTCAAACAAATATAATATATTATACCTCACAAATTCTCATAACATCCATATCATATCATCATTACTCGACTTTTTATGTCATCACACATCAAAGATGTGCCTAAGAGTTCAATAAAAAATGGGAAAATGACGGCCCATGACGTGTTTTGATAATTAATATCCGCTAAGGACATTTTCAGCATTAAACATTTGTTAATGCTGAAAATGTCTTTGGCGGATATTAATTATCAAAACACATCCTTGTTCTTCATTTTCCCATAAAAAATATATTGAGGTCCGAATCTTGCTCTATGAATCTAAGAAGACGGATGTCCAAGGGTCATTGGCATATGTTATTTCAATGTTGCGTGTGATTTGGAGGTGTTGAGAATGTGTTAGAAGTGATCGAGGGTCGAAACAATGGAAGAAAGAACATAGCATAAAATTTCCAAGTGGTACCGGTACTGGGGCAAACATAAGTACCGATAACAAAATCAAAAAATTTGTGATAGCACCAATACCACCTAAAACATAGGTACCGGTACTAGTTGGGTTTCACAGTGCTATTTACAGACTTTTGACTTATTTCAACAAGCACCCAAGGAAAGATCAAATTATCAAACACTACTTTTGAGCACGAAATCAAACGCTACTTGGTTTTCATAGTTTTATCAACTATTTAATGCATTAAAATTTGGGAGCTGATTTTGCCACGCCCTAAATTGTTAATGCCACTCCCCTTTTTGTTTTTATTGTGTGAAGTTAGTAGAATACCCTTGTTCTTTATGATGCCTACTTTCTCTCACTTGCCAAATGACTGACTCACCCTTTTCTTTCCTGCTACAAAAAAACCTCTATTCACTTCTTTTCCCTCAAGAACGAGATCCCATTCGAATCTGGGGAATCCCCTTTTTCAAAGGCAGCAAGGGAGGAAAGAGGTTTGGATAGGTTGCAATCTCCAGCGAGGTTGCATCAGCAAAGAAGGGTACTCATTGTTCCTATTCCAGCCAGTGCACATCCACTATTCTTCCTTATTCTACCAGGTAAGTGTCAATCCATCTTCACCAGTGACCATTTTCCTTCTTCATCCCCTTCCAATTTATTGTCTATTCTCTTTCTGAGTCAGTCTTTTGTTTGCAAGTTCCACAATGGATGATGATGGTGAAGACCTTTGTGACTTGCCACAAACCATGGAATTTACTCATGAATATTTTTCTAAACTAAATGATATAATAAATCTCACCGCCACAAGTAACATTGAAAAAATATCAGAGATGTACAAATCATTCAACTCTACAACTGATTTTGGTAATATCCCTTCATTTATGCTTGGGTTCTAGATCTAGGGCTTTTTTTTTTTTTTTTTGAAATTTATTCTTCTTCGGCTTATGCTAAAATAGAGGAATTTTACTTGTGAAGTTTTTCCAAGTTCTAACTAATTCTAGGTTCTTCTTGTTTCTGGAAACACTATGGGTATTTTGCACCTCATTTATATACGACTGGTTTGGTCCCCACCTACTAACTTGGTTTTGGACTATAATTTGATTAAGTCAATTTTTTATACCTACTATCAAGACCCCACATTCATATTATAATTTGACTACTTCAATTAGTTCAATTTTTTATACCTACTAATTTGCTTAGGTTAATTTCTTATTCGTATGATAACATTAGAACTCTAACATTGAATATCCACTTTGTGGATTCGTACTTTAACGGGTGGTGACATAGAAAATGAAATGACCAAAGCGGACAATGTCGAGTCTAATGGCTAAAATCATTGTTAACCGAGAATTTTTCAACTCGAGAAGAGCTCCTTGATAGGGTTTGCAAGGTGGGATTAATGGAAGGCTATGTCACAACAATCAGGAGATTGAAACTAGGTCGTTATGTTGATATTGGTTGTGATAAAGGTGGGAAATATCGAGCTCGTGGCACTAGTATTGGATGAAAGGAAAAAAATATTGGCATCTCGCCTTATAGATTGTCCTTTCCAGATAAAGGGAGAAAAGAAAGTTGGTGAGAGTTGGAAAGTGGAGATTAAAAATGCATCTCATAATCATGATTGTCAAGCGATATGTCCGGACATCCCTATTGCCATCGTTTTTCACAAGAAGATATGTTAAAGCATAAGACAAATGACATTGGCCGGTATACCACCTCGACAAGTTCTTTCTTCATTGCGGCTGAGTGATCCAAGTTGTAAAGCGATAGCAAGGACAGTGTATAATGCAAAAAATGCCATCACAAAAGAAGTTTTAGCAGGTCGTACAATGGTTCAAGCATTATTTGATGAATTGGGTAAAGGAGATTTTTCTTTCGACGTAGAACGTGATGGAGATGGTCATTTGACTCATTTGTTTTTTGCACATCCTTCTTCAATTGCACTAACCAAGAGTTATCCATATGTCTTTGCAATGGATTGCACATATAAGACGAACAACTATAAGATGCCATTGCTTGATATAGTGGGAGTTTCAAATTTTAATGGATCATTTTATTTTTGTTTTGCCTTCATGCAAAAAGAGGAAGAAGAAGATTATGTGTGGGCATTGGAAAGATTCAAAAAACTTTTGCGTCATGACCAACAACCTTTGGTGATTTTATCAAATAGAGAATTATCACTAATGAATGCTATTCAACTTGTTTTTCCAAGAACTGCTCATGTTTTATGTGTGTGGCACATTGAGAAAAAAGTTTTATCGAAATGTAAGTCACAATTTGAAAGTAGAAAAGATTGGGAGACTTTTTTATCAACTTAGACTAATGTGATTGAGACGGTTGATGAATCTTCCTTTCATGAAGCTTGGCATCTGCTTGAAGTTCAATACAAGGAGAATGAATATGTTATCAATTATCTCAAGAATACTTGGCTTCCTTTCAAAGAGAGATTTGTAAATGCATGGATAGGGAAACATCCACACTTTGGGCATCGTGTCACTTCAAGGGTTGAAGGTGCACATTCAACACTCAAGAGATATTTGACAGTTTCCATAGGTAATTTCCGTGAGGTAAGGGAAAAAATTTGTCTTGCAATTGACAATCAATACAATGAAATCAAGACAAAAATTGCTAGTGAAAAGCTTCGCGTTACCCATAAATTTCAGATTCCTATGTTAAAGGAACTTGTTAGTCATGTTTCCTTCTTTGCACTTGGAGAGCTTTTCAAGCAATGTGAATTGGCTCGGACAGATTATGTCTTGGGTCCTTGTACTGGCCATTTCTCAAGAACTATGGGTCTACCTTGTGCACATATCATGAGAGATAAGAAAGATGGAACTTTGCTACTTGATGAGTTGATGATATACATCCACAATGGAGAATTGATAGATCCTTTACTGATATGAATGGGTAGTCGTTGCTCTCCCAAAACCAAATCCTTCTTCCAGCTGCCCTGCTTTCCGTCGGGATAGAGATGAGAAGTGTTGGTATGTATACTGCTTTTGTGGCTTCTCCCCGCCCCTTCTGAAAAATCATGAAACCATATTGTGATCATTAAAATGTGTGCACTTGCCGCTCGGTGGTGTAAATGCTAATGACGACCCTGAACCTGTCCCTTTCCGGTACTTTCAACGTTTAGCTCTATTCTGCTGTTCATTCTGAATGATGTTTCTTTTTTGCTTTCAAAGGTTTCCTAGTGGACATGAGTTGACATACAATGGCCAATTAACTTTGTTGTTCGTTTACTATTTGAGATAATATCAAGGGCGAAGTTCCCTGTCTAAGTTTTTTGATTTGGCTTTACACACACTACCTCTCTCAATGACCTTATAGTTTTCTGACAATCTTCAACTTCCACATCTGAAACCCAATCCTCTAAATGCGAGCAAGTGTTCATGGAAGTTTCACACATACATGAGCAATTGAGAAAATCTCAACATGAACGACATAATAACTTACATTACCCTGCAACTGCAGTCCGTATTAGTGAAAGTTGAATGCACGCTTGGCGGAGTTGAGTGTGTTGACAAGCAGCATAGCGATTGTCATTGGTCCCACTCCTCCGGGCACAGGGGTGATTGCTGATGCCACCATCACTGCTTCTTCATAGCAAACATCTCCCATAAGACGATACCCATGCTCACTATTTGGATCCTGCCCATCATGAATACTTCAAACAAAGGGAGAAAAAAAAAAAAAAAGGCCCTTGCAAAATGCTATTCCATATGCTTAGCAAAAAAAAATGCTATTCCATAAACAGTCGATGCATATTCTGATCATTGTTTCTTCTTACTCATGAAACAGGCAGCAACATATTTAGCAGTTTCTCAGTTTTTTGAAACTCGCAGCTAACATATTAGTGAGCTCATGCAATTTCTACACTTAAGGATTGACATGAATCTACTGATACCTCAACAGGACATGTTCCAATGTCAATAACAACAGCACCCGGCTTAAGCCAAGTGCCACGGACTAGATTGGGCACTCCTGCCGCTGTGATTACAATGTCTGCTGCACGGGTGATCTGTTCTGGATTACTTGTGAGTGCATGCACAGTGCTCACCGTCGCGTGGTGCCGCTGCACAAATTTTTTCCAATGAATGCGAACTTAATCCCCATGATGAAGCATAAGCTACACAAAACATTCAAAAGGACGATGAACAAGAGGCAGGAGGAGAGGGAATATCCGGTCTTGCCTGTAAGAGCAAAGATGCAGGCAATCCAACAATGTTGCTCCTCCCTATTACCACTGCTTTCTTACCCATGATGTCCACACCAGACCTCACCAGTAACTCAATGCAACCTTTTGGAGTGCATGGAATAAACAGTGGTTCCCTTCCCCTCATGGCTAGATTCCCCATGTTCAGTGGATGAAAGCCGTCCACGTCTTTTTCCAAACTCACCAAGTTCAAAATCTTCTCCTCATCCAAATGCTGTACCAGATATTTGGTTACACATCCACATAATGCCAACAAATTTTCTTGTTTCAATCTGTACCTCAAACAAATGGCCACTGGTATGCATATGAGATATATCACAACAGACTTACACATAACGTTGTTTAGTGCATCTCCGCTAAGACATTGTGTCAGTTCATGCTCAAAGTCTTGTACGCTTGCCTTGCTCTTACTTGTGACTAGCGTACTACCAAATAGTCTGGGAAAACAGGATTTCTGACCATCTAACAAATCTAGATGGGGAAAAAGTTCACATGAATCACAAGCAGTAGCTATCCATGGTTTAAAATTCCAACCCAAGGCTATAAAGGAGAGGATCTATCTCGATATTGTTGATACAGGTAACCGAGGAAGACGCAACAGAAATCTAGCAAGAGCCTCCCAGAAGCTGAAATTACTAGTGCTTCTATAATTCTTGTAAAATAAGTAGCATGGACTTATATTGAATTTACAAGGACTTGGGTATGCCTTATAGGTACAGTATGAGTCTAATATTCATCACGGGAAATGCTAAGATATCCATATCCTTATATATATGTTCCTTTCATTTTCTAGGAGAATTGTGTTTATAAGTTCCGTTGGGGAATTTCATGCAAGAGTTCACTGTAAAGCTTGATTGCAAAATAGACTTGCTAGATGAATATCCAACTAAACGTGGCAGACATGTATTTCATGCCCTTATCTGAGTGTCAATTGACAGACACGAGTACTTTATACAATTTCGAAAGTCCATGTAAGGTAGGTGGCATAGGGAGCATCTAAGGGTTTTGAATCTGTCGGCCACAGCATAACAGCGAGGTGCAAATAGTGTAATGGTATAGGGGAGTACCAATGAATGTGTAACAGGAATCAAACTTCAAAGTCGTGAACTATTTTTAAGCACTAACAAACTCTAAAAACTACAACCATAGACTTCTTCTAACTTTATCTACAATAACTTGAACGACTTTAATTGGCTCTAATCCACATGGCACCCCAAAAAAAAAAAAAAAAATTTATGTGAATTCTTTGAAGGGTCAAGACCAAAAAGGAAAGAATTTCTTATAGCAAAGTTCATCCTGCTATCTAGAATAAATAGAATGATGTCTTTATTGAACTTACATAAGAACAAGTCAAACTTTTCTTTCACCATGGTAGGATAATACAAGTATGTGAATTACATCAAATTGGACATAAGCCCACAATTACACTTAGCCAAACTGATAGCGCCATCAATGGAAAATTAAGTAAACAAAGAACCCTCATTCAAGGGAAGAAATAATCAATCTTTGTTTATGACAAGGATTAACCCCTGGCCTCCCTTAGGAAGGGTAAAAGGGGAACCAACTGCACTAACCCTGGTTGGTTTAAGAACAAAGCAAACTTAAGCCAACATTGGGTGGAGAAATCGTGATTTAAATAGTATATATATTAAAACAATTGGCTGAAAAAAGGCATGTTAAAACATCCTAACATCCAAACCTCAATGATTTGCATGCCATCAAATATCATCAAAGAATAAGATGTGATTCTTAACTTTTCAAATTAGTATCTCAATCATCTGAAAGTTCATGGTTTGATTTCAGAATTTTAACACAGCCATATAAAATATGAAAAATTAGGTGTAGCAACTCTGATTCCCGATTTCCCATAACAATCGTGTACCAGCGTGCAAGGCCGTTACAACTGCAATATCCTCGTATGCAACAAACGGGGCTATATGTTCGCAGAACCCCAAGATAACACGACATGTCGTGCCTTATTGGAAAATAAACAGATAAACTCGTAATTAAAGGAAGTTATGATTGACCAATATTGATACCATAACTGTTGTGTAATGGCTCGTACACATGGTAATTATCTTTGTCTTCACTAGATAGTGCTGTTATGGAAGACAAGTAGGGTAAGAGATAATCTGCAAAGAGTTAGAGAAATTACATCTGGGAGAGGAAGTTGCACTAGAATACCATGAACTGAGGGATTTCCATTAAAGCTTGACAAAGCCTCACAAACTTCATCCTTGGTACAACTATCAGGCAGTCTGGCCATCGCAAACTTGATTCCAGCCTCTTCGCAAGCCTTTCTTTTGTTACGAACATAGGTTTGAGAGTCTTTTCTATGACCCACCAAAATAACAGCTAGGCCAGGAACCTTCCCAATGGACTCCTTCATCCGGATTACTTCAGCAGCTATTCCTGCTCTAATTTTCTCTGCCATCAACTTCCCATCAATTACTCTAGCTCTTCGTTCATTAGCTGTCTTGAACCCAAAAATCAAACATCAGAATAGATTAACAAGTGGGTGGATGAAGAACAAAAGCAATAGAAAGCTCGAGAGAAACAAATACAGAAATGGGAATGGGAGATAATTGTTTGAATCTGCATTACATAAAATGGAAGTTCAAGAGAGAGAGAGAGAGAGAGAGAGAGAGAGAGAGAGAGAGAGAGTACTTACAGCATTCTCCTATTGATGGAGGATCAAAATCCATGACGTTGGAAGTCCATACATCAGGGAGGTCTAGGGAAATAAGAGGAGGAGACTTTAACATCGGTTGACTGGGGTCAACCTTTAAGGTATGTACAGCCCTCAAGGTTGATGAAGACTGGATACTCTTTCTTAACCATTGATGCCATACAGTTGCCATGCTTTGGTCCTGTTCTGTTCTGTTCTCCACTTCCACTTTTTAATCCGCTTCCTTCTCCCCTCTCCAACCACTATATTGCACTCATTCTGTCCATCTCACAATTTTTTGCAAACTTTATGGTTCAAATATCTTCAGTAACAGGAATGCTAATGCACACATAAATTTTGCAAGAAAAAAAGAAATAGTAGCACTGGTGGATCGACGATTTTGATTAGAGGGGCGCCTATAGATCATAAACTTAAAAGAAACTTCCCACAATCAAGGATAATGAGACAGGACTAAGTTTAAACATACGTCACTAAGCAAAAAAGTTCATAACATATATATACACTTTAAAAAGCTTCTAAAATAACCAAAAAAATGACATATTTGTCACGAAAATTTCCCATGTAACGTAGAAGGGAGGTGTTTCATGATCCTATTTGTATCTCCTCAAGCAGAGATTGCAAGAGATCACTGGAAAAATGAAAGAGAATTGCGCCAAAACTTGGGGCAGCGGCATAGTTGTCATTTGTCAAGGGCGAAAGGCACTCCGAGGCGATAAAGTCTGCTAGGGTCTAGGCGAGAGGCGAGGTGAAAGCCTTTTTGAAGGGAGGCGAACCTAAACGAGAAAAAATAGCATACACTAGTATTTCAAATAATAAACACTAAGCCAATGAATTTTATGAAGTGTATCATCCAAAAGATCCATAAAAACATACACCAAATGTCAAATAGCCAACAACTCTTGCATAGAGAAGAACTAAACCATTCAAATCCACAAAACGCTAGGGGTTTTTTTCCCCAATTCATAATCATCTATGACTGTAAATGATTGTAGACTTTGTTCATTTATAAAAAAAGAAGAAGAGAGGATAGGATAAGTTTACCTTCTTGTTTGCTAGAGATGAGAAAGAGAGAGCTTTGATAGCTGCCGAGAGAGAGAGAGAGAGAGAGAGAGAGAGAGAGAGAGAGAAGAAGAAGAAGAAGAAGAAGAAGAAGAAGAAGAAGAAGATCTGACTGATGACTGGAATCACTTAAAGGTAACACCATAAACCCTTAAATCCTACAGTTGTGATCGAATTTGACAAAGGCAAGCTTTTTTGTCGCCTCTCACACCTTTCTTGCCTAGGCATTGCCTAGTTGAAGTCACCTGGCCTTGCACCCCTCAAGGCGAGAATCCATTGCCTTGAGGCGCCTCTCACTTAGGCAATCGCCTTTGACAACTCCGCAGCGGGTGCAAAGAAGATTTATAAGTAAAGCCCTATAGGCTATAACTGTTGGAAATAACGAGTCAATTATGTTCGGTTCCCATTTCATTTTAGTTTTAGTTTTGTTTTCAAATTATTACCCTACTTCTTTCTCCAATCATTATCCTATTTTTTCAATTATTACTTTCTCATCTCTCTCTATCTCTCTCCAATCATTACCCCTATTTCCAATCATTACCCTATTTCTCTCTCTACCCACTATCAAAACTAAACTAAACTAAACTCTCAACCAAACAAAACCATAGAAACTGCTTGAAATTTTAGTCCCACTCGCAACAGAAGCACCAGAGTAAAAATAAGCGCGCACACAAAAAAAACACACACGAGAAATTACGTGATTCAGCCTCAAACCTCAATGTGTACTCCACAGGTGAAAGAGAGCAATCCACTATAACAATGAAGATCACAACGGTGATATACAAATACCCAAGGCCCAATTGATATTTTCCCCACACCCCTTTTCTTCACTTGCTAAATCCCACAATGCTCTCAAAGTGGATAAATTGTGATGGCAAGCCCTGTCCTTGTCCAGTCAGTCCTATCCCACACCTGTTTAAACCTTAATTGCTCTCTTTTTCACATATCCAAGATAAGGAAAACCCATGGCTTTATAAACCCCCGTATGTGGCCAGAACTGCATTACCCATGAAGACAAACCAATTAATGACAACATATTTCCCAGAGGAACAATTACTTCCGAGAAAGAATATGGGAGCTTCCCAGGAGACCAATGACATACCCTTAGTTACATGAAGCGGGAGCGGGGGCGGGAGCGGAGGAGCGGATGATCACAGAAGTGTGGGAGCGCCATCGGGAGCGGTTAGGAAAAATTATTAAAATTATAAATATATTTTGGAATTTTATATTGTTAAATGTCAATATAAAAATATTATTCTACCACATAAAATATTACTATTAAAATTATAAGTTTCTAGTTATATTTCAACATTTTTATTATAGCACATGATTGCACAATAGAGCTCTTGTGCATATTAAGTAGGCGTAAAAGTTAAGGGCATTAATATGACTCTAGAAGGTTAATATCAGATGTGCTCACCAACAAGATCAAAACAACTTTAAAGGTACCAATTGCAACTTGAATCGTAAGTCTCTCAATAGTTTTTTGGGTGTAAGTTCCCGTATAGGTAAGGAACGAGTTCCCGTCGTCATTAGAACGGGTTTCTTGGAGTTTCCTTCGACGGGAACGCGGAAACGCGTTTCAGTCGAAGAAACGTGGGTATAGTTGAAGGTTCCTGCAACTAAGGACATACCCCAAACTTTGACCCTTTGAATTCTCTACAAAAGGATAACTAAAAACTTGGGACCCACATGGACAAAAAAAACTCCAGCAGAAACGAGAGGCCATACTTCTCTATGTTTGTCAATGGGAGACTTATACAAATTCATACACAGTGGGTTAGCCGGTTAGGGGTGACTCCCAAACCGTAACCCCTCCCATATCCTGATGGGTTACAAATGCCTTACCCATGCCTTGAACCTAACCCATGTAGTGTACTCTGAATTTCCCCGGTAGAGAGAGGGCACGTCGGATTCAGAGACAAGTTTGGACAGGCACGTCGTGTTGTGGAGGTGATGAAGAAGTAGAGGCAAAACAAACTCAATGCAGCAGTAACAAAGGTGTATAACGCCATGAATGCCACTTCGTTTTTTCTTCTCTTTGTTTGGGTTCTGTTTAATCTTGTCATCCTATCAAGCCTACAACAATTAAACTTCAACTACTACTATGTTCGAAAATTACTCCGCATTGAAATACGTCAACCATTTTTTCCATTTCTAACAACCTATCGAATTAATATTGTAATAATAAAGATTATTTTTCAGCCAACAATTTTCACCATTTTTTTTACACACTCACCTGCACCCAACACACAAACAAAGCCTGCACTTGACATGATTTTTGGTCAAATTGAAACCCTAAATAAACCAGATATTATGTTCGAAATATATACAAGAAATCGAAACCCAAATACCATAAATTGAACCCTATTCCAGTCCATATGCAAGAAATCGCAACCCTATTCTAGTCCATATGCAAGAAATCGAAACCCAAATACCAGAAATCGATCCAAAAATACCAACAAAATGAAACCCTAATCGCAGAAATCGGACAAAAAAACAGGTGTAAATCGTACCTCAAATCGCGCACCAGAAATTGTACAAAAACCCAAAGCAGAAATCGATCCACAACTAAAATCGCGCAACAGAGAAATCGCACCAGAGAATTGCACAAATCGCGCACCACAACACAAAAGCTATTTCCCCCTTTTTGTAAAGCGAAGAGGAGATGAAGAGGGGAAATGAGGGAGGGTAGAAAGGTCAAAAAACAAGGTGTGTTAGGCCGGATGAGCTATTGCGATCTCAAGAGGTAGCCAAAAATTATGGCCCCAAATCCCGCTTCGCCGGGAGAATAGAAAAAGGGGGATGAGGAAATATAGGGGTTTGGATGGATTCCAAACGGTGCGAAAAGAGTCACGTCAATACCTCATCCGGGTGTATTGGCTTATACACCCTTCACATATGGACAAGTTACCCGAATAACCCACCCCATTCCTATCCCTACCCTTTAACCATTTCTCCTTTGAGTAACCCATCATGACCAAATTTAATCAAAATCTTGGATCAAAGAATACGCAAGAGAAATTTAAGAGACAGGAAAATCCAGTTCCTATATGGGATCCAAAGAAAACCTCTTCATATGACACATTGACATTCACATGCCTATAAAAGATCAACTATAACCTTTCATTCGTCTTTTTTTCAAGTGAAGATATGAGAAAAAAAGGGCGATTCACCAGAAGGATATCCTCCTTTGAGAAAGACAATGGAAGTGATGGCAGCCTCCAAGAATTCCCAGTGCAAAGAGATAGCTTGATTCTTCCACCGGTTACTCTGCGTGTGTGTGAGAGAGAGAGAGATTAGGTCTGTATTTTTTCAGTAGTGTCGACTAAGGACAATCACAAAGTTCGGGGCCATGAGCTTATCGGATGGAAGAGTTTGCGGCCGGGAGTTTTTTTCAGGAATGCTACGTACACTACATCACTCACTACACCAGCCACTACACGCCCCAAAACGACGTCGTTTTGGGGTCCAAAAAAAAAAAAAAAAAAACGAACTCTCAAAACCAGAATTTCTACTCCCCTCTGCTTCAGTCGTTCCAGAGGAAGAGAGAGTGGGAGAGAGAAGAGCACCGCACCCAACGCACCGCCAACCACCGCCACCACCACTGCCGACGACACCGACGAAGAAGATGCCTCCATGACTGCCGAACACCACGGCCTCCGTTGTCCGATGAGCTTCGAATCACAATCACTAGTATCGATCTCGAACGCTAACGAAGAACTCGAGCACCACCGTTGCCGCCGTACGCCAACGAAGGTCTCTCTCTCTCTCTCTCTCTCTCTCTCTCTCTCTCTCTCTCTCCTCTCTCTCTCTCTCTCAGTTGTATCGATCGAACTAGGGTTCCAATTTCAATTCGTAGATATTGGGGATTTTAGCACAAAAAATTAGGGTTCCAATTAGTGATTCAATTTCAATCAGTTTTGGCTGTTGAGTTTTGTGTCTGATGATAGTTCGAATGCAGAGAGTTTTGAGACTTGACAATTTCTTAGACCACTTATATCCATTTTTCCTCTTTCTGTTTGAGAGACTGAACTCCCCACGGTCAGGAAACTGTATTTATTAGTATAATTTACATTACATGAGACTAAAAAAAGGATTGCAGGAGACTTTATTTTCCTCTGCTTATCGATATAATCTTCTTTTTTAACATTTTTGTTGCACCCGATTGTGCAGGCAGTTGTTGCTTTATTGAAGAGGCCAAGAATTTGGTGGTGGATTGAAGGAGGAGGTTATTCCTGTTGGCTCAAAGGGTAGTTTATCCATTAGTCATGAACATGCAATTGTCAGGATTTCGGTAAATCCTGTGGATAATTATTGCTTGTTTAGCGATAATAGCTAGCCCATGGCCATATTGTAACTTATTATTTTTGTGGAATTTACTCTGGATGATTGAGAAGTTAAACCAACTTGAGATGATACAATGTGCATGGGGAGTTGTCAATAATGATGGGTGTGATCTGTGTGGATCAGAGCAAGAAACCCATGATCATCTTTTCTTTTCTTTTTCAGTTGTGCATATTCTACTTGCATCGTAGGAGTTCCAAGGTCAAGAAGCATACTGTATTGAAGCTTTCTTTGGCTACTGTAATCTGTAGATTATGGCGTGAAAGGAATTGCAGGGGCTTCATGAAGCCCTTATTGTCAAGATTAGAACAGCTTTGAGAGCGTGCTTCATGTCGTTTAGGGTTCTAATTAGTGTCGAAGTGCCTAAAGGGAGCTCATAGACAGATGGTGTTGGTCTTGAGAGGCTTCCTGGATTGGAAAATCTATTTATGTTATTTAAAGATGTAGCATAGCATAGAATTGGAAAATCATTTCCGCATTATTTCTCTTCCTACTTAGTTTTGCACATTGAGATTGTTAATGCATCAATTGTCATGTATTGGAGTTTGGATTAAACGTGTAAGTTCTTGCTACAGCTTTTGAAGATGTGTTATTGATTAACTTCTTGATCTTATGTGGTTGATAGGTTATTGTCTGGAGACTATCACCAGATTGGGCTTTGTTGAGCCAATGCCTATTCAGTCACAAGGATGGCCAATGGCCTTAAAGTGCATGGAAGTGAAGGACAATGCTTATTATGCTGAAAACTGAAGATCAGAATCTTGTAATTGGGTGCTTTTTGCTTCCAGATCATCAAGATCATCAAAACTGCTACTGTCTCAGCAAGAGGGAGAGCACAAAGCAGTTCCACAACTCCAAAATCAAGTTCCCCTAGGTGTATGGAGCATCCAACCAAGAAAAGATGCTAGTGACACTTAGGATTTTTTTCATTTTGCTTGTAATATAGCTTAGAGTAGACGACGATGATGATGTTTGGCTCATGCCTCTTTTGTAAAACATTATGTATTTTTTTCATTGGAGAGCAATCTAGTTCTTTTTGCTATCACATGGTCAAGATATATTGTTCAAATGCTCAAATTTGTTGATAAGGTTGATGGATGGCACTGTTGGTTTCTTTTCTTTTAATTCATAGCAATCTAGAATGGTTTGTTATTGCGGCAACTTATTGACTAAAGATGACAATGCGTTTGACTGAGACGCTATGACGTCGGGCAAGACCGAAAACAAGAGAAACTCTGTCGAATTTTTTAGAAAAGACCTTGAGACACATCTTTCAATATACACATCTTGAAAGATGTATTGTAATCGTAATCGTATCTTGAAAAATGTATTGTGTCGTATCCGTATCCGTATCCGTATTGTATCCATATTCGTATCGTATCTTGAAAGATGTATTGTGTCGTATCCGTATCCGTATTTTTTGAAAAATTCGACAGAGTTTCCCTTTTTTTTAGTCTAGCCTGATGTCATAGCGTCTCAGTCAGCAGCAGTAACAACAAAAAAAGGGCAAAAACATCAGTTCATGGCAAGACATCATTCCCATTGTTTCAGAAATGTTCAAGGTAGATAGAACCTCTGAAGGATAAATAAATAAATCAGGCCTTGCCTTAAGAGCTTCAAGGCAATAAATCATCAAGAAACCTATGTAGAGAAGTTCCAAGAAATTGACACCATAGTGATATTTGAATTTCATAATGTACTACTCATTATCTCAAAATATACCACTCTGAAACCAATACAGCAACAAAAATGAAGTACAAACTTGTCTTTTTAAACAAGCCATGAAACATTGTCAAATTGGAGCAAAGGCCATGAGCCGAACATCATCATCATCGTCTACCCTAAGCTATATTACAAGCAAAATGAAAAAGAAAAATCCTAAGTGTAGCTAGCATCTCTTCTTGGCTGGATGCTCCACACACCAAGCGGAACTGGATTTTGGAGTTGTGGAACTGCTTTGTGCTCTCCCTCTCTCTTGCATAGCACCATTCAAAGTGGTGTCGTGGTACTCCTTGTTCTTGATCTTTGGTAGGATTCTTCTAAAAATCTGAAAGTAGATCAACAAGTGATCAACATAAGATCATGCTATAGTTTCTAGAAGCAAATTTTAAAGTTTGGATAATGTGCGCCAAGAATACAGAAGCATAATTAAATGGAAATTGATACAAACAAAGAAACTTGAACCTATGACCTTCACCTTGCAGAAAAACAGAACACAACTTGCAAAAAATGAGATTCTGTCTTTATTGGCGATCTAAATTACCTCAATACATAATAAGAAAATTCAAACCATGACAAGAATGGCAAGAAAATTGTGCTTAAAACATTTCGGTTATCAAATAATTCAACTATCAGTTAAGGATTAGCTATAGATTTTGCTTCACACTTGGTGGAGCAGTTGAACACATACCATGTAAAAGATGGGTTCGTGTGGAATGAGACAAAGTCTTGTGGATTTGCAGTCAATGTATCATATAAAATTGCATATGAACATAGTGCACCTAAAGAAGAGCAACTGACAAGCTTATATAACCTCTTGAATAAACTAGTGCACCTAAATCTAGAAAACCATTATGAACATACAAATACAACATATCCTACCTAACCTCATCAACAGACTATTGCATCTTAAAGACTTCAGTTAGCACACCTATGTAAGAGTCCTCCATTTGTGTTTTAGACGCAGGACATAAGAGTCTGGTATCCAAGCCGTATCCTTAATGTGTCCAACGTGTATTTGATGTCGGGGGACCACAAGCGGGCTAGGCTTAAATTCAACAAAAGTTTCTTGATGAGCAGCAAGTACATCGACAACATGGGGATTTTCCAAAACAAACATACAGTATAAGAAAGTCTGATGCAAAATGATTTTAACAGACTTACCATCAGCTTACTATCATAATACTTTGTAGACAATCCTCGCTCACTGTACAGGATTTACACATGAAACCAACCATCAAATGGGAAATGAAGAATCTTGGTACCTCAACAGAATCAATACAATCCAATAGACTACCATTCGGAACTGGTTTTGAAGCACAGTTCATTGCAAACTGAGATACCCTATTTATAAACTATTCAATGCACTCAAAAATAACATTATTTTGCTCCATTCGGAACTGGTTTTGAAGCACCAGAGTCCCCATTCAACACAATGAGGTGAGAATGTAGGTGGGTTGCAGTATTTTGCTCCATTTAACCTCAGCCTTTCAGTAAAATTGGAACCCTATTTTTTTTTTTTGCAAAAATCCCCAATATTTACGAATTGATATTGGAACCCTTGGTCAATTGATACCAGAGTTCGAGATCGAGAGAGAGATACCTTTGTCGGCGTATGGCGGCGATGGTGGTGGTCGAGACCTTTTTGAGCGTTCGAAATCGATACCAGTGATTGTGGTTCGAAGCTCATCGGCATACGTTGGTGGTGGTGGTCGGCGATCGTGGAGGCGTGTTCTTCGTTGGTTTCTTCGGCGGTGGTGGTTGGCTGTGGTTTGGGTTGGCTGTGGTGTCCCCCTCCTCCTCTTCTTCTTCTCCTTCTCCTTCTCTTACCCTACGTTGTTTTGGGGCGTGTAGTGGCTGGTGTAGTGAGTGATGTAGTTTACGTAGCATTCCTGTTTTTTTTAGTGCAAGAGCGTATATGACGAACACGATTTTGCAAAAGTTCGTGACTATGATGCAAAAGTTCGCGGCGATAGTGTCAAAAAATGAAGCCACGATGGAAAAGTCTACAGTGGAAGTTTCAAGTTTAAAAGCAAAATGATGAACACGACTTCACAAAAGTTTGTGGCCATGATGCCAATGTTTGCGGCCATATCCTCGACAGTCAGTCGTCCTCTCCCGCCCCACCAGCTTATACAGGCAGTTGCTCTCTCGTAGCTGAAAGCATGCGTCCCCAAAGTATCAGAAAATAGCTTCCGGAGCAACAAACGCTATGTGAAGTAAAGTTTGGAGTCTAGGGTTGGTTTTTTTCTCCAACAACTGATGGCAAATTACGAAGCACGACTAGCCGAAGCCATGGGAGGACGCAAGCATCTATCATGGAAGATGAACAAGTTGGATCCTTGTTGGAACGGAGGCGGAAGAATGCTCAAAGTCAGCATCTATCACTGGAAGATGGACAAGTTGGATCCTTGTCTGATAATTGCATGGGATGTGATCAAAAGTGATAGACAAGGATCCATATGCACTTAGTTTATGATTTATATGAATTTTTAGGTCAGTCAATTTTCTGTTTCAAAGAAGTTATCAAAAGTTTGAAGTTACACTTTTTTGCATTTTATAATAGCGAGAATGCAAAATCTATACCTTGAGAAAATATATTATGAATTAAATTGCTACCAGCCCGAAAAGATGCAGATGATATATCTCATCTTAGATATTTTTTTATTGAATCATGTGTTCAGAAATCGACCATACCACAAACACACAACAAGTGAAAATAATTGAGAAAAGAAACAAAGAACTCAAGACACGGAGTTTTTTATGGGAAATTTTTTGGATGAAATAAGTTGACATTGACATGTGCCAGGAGGCTTCGCCAAGAAGACTAGAAACTGATGCAGAAAGGAAGCACGAGTTTGAAATGTGGACTTCCCGAACCAGGGCACTATATATGTATCAAATTACTCCTTCCTTGCAAGCTATTGCCTTGCCAACTAGGTAAAAACAAGGACAAAATTCACAACTTGTAACAGTATTTGAAAAGAAAACTTGTAAGTGAAACTTGAGGCTTGTGGACTTGGCACACCAAAAGGGAAAGCAAAAGATGGAAGAGGAAACCTCTTCAGTTGGTAGGCTTCAAGTGATAAAAGAAGTGTGCAAGTTTTGGCTTGAGATACAAGGTATATAGAGAGGGAGGGAGTTTTAAAGTGTGAAATCTAACTAGTGTTCCAGATTCTTCCTTTAAAAAATAAGTACATATTTGCAATTTTCACGTTTAAAAATAATAGGCTTACTAAAATAAAAAAATATGCAATATGGATATTGTTTGATAGATTTCGATGAGATCAATCAAATCTTGAAAAAAATTACAAAATTATTTTCGTAAGCCCATTATTTTTAAGCTTAAAAATAGGTCCTTATTTTTTAAGTACTTATTTGAGAAAGTTTGAGAAAGTGGAACGGGTTTTTTTTTTTAAGCTCATTCTACAATTGCAGATGGTTATGAATGTGAACATGACACCAAGAGGGAAAATTTTCTGCTGCGACTGCCCTACAAGGAAAAACAATGGGGATCAGTGTTGTGGAATCTACCCTTGTCTAAGCAAACCCCTAAAAGGCCATGGCTTGATCACGGCTTGAAAGTTGGCAGCTGGTACGTGTTGGACCTGACCGTGGGCCTGGCAGGCCTGGCATCCTTTAGAATATCGGATGTAGTCTTCAAGGATCCTAGGCCAATAGTATCCATATCTCCTAATCAACCACCTCATCTTGATACCTGATTGATGGGCGCCACAAACACCTTCATGGACCTCGCCCATGACCCTCAATGTTTCCACTCCATCAAGGCATTTAAGGAGTAGGTCGTCCTCTAGGCTCTTCTTGTATAGCTCATCTCCTACCAAAAGATAGCTAACAGCCCTCCTCCTGGTTTTCTTGGTGACCTTGGTACGGGGATTTTTAAGGAATGAAATAATGGGGTCACGCCAATCGTCCCGTTGTTGCTCACCTTCCTCTTGGTCCCTCTCCATTGTTGGTTCAAGAGGTTCTACTATAAGTGCTGGTAGGCCTAAGCCTTTCCTTCGGACAGAGGGCAACAGTCTTTTCTAGACCGTCACGGCCTTGGAGAAGGTGCATGGAGAAAGCCTTAGGCTTGTTGAGGCCTGAGCTAAACTATTAGCCTCCTCGGTCATCCTCCGTGGAACGTGCCTCACCATTACATCATCAAAGTCTTGTATGAGCTGCATTGCGGCCATGTAATAAGGTGCCAAATCCTCGTTGTAACACTTGAACGTTCCTGCCAAGTGGTTTATTACAAGGCTTGAATCCCCTATTACCTCAATAGTTCCAGCCCCCAATTCTCTCAAAATTTCAAGGCCTATTACTACTGCCTCGTACTCGGCCTGATTATTTGTACATTGGAAATCAAATTGGAATGATAGTTCAGTTCTCAGGCCTTCTGGGGAAGTTAGGATAATTCCACAGCCTGATACTTCTTGTGTTTTAGATCCATCAAAGAGTAACCTCCAAGGTTTCACAGATATTTCAAACGCGTCTAGGCCTGGGCAGACTTCGTCATTGAGCTCCAAACATGGATGATCGGCCAAGAAATCTGCCAATGCCTGGCCTTTTATTGCCCTTTGAGGGACATAACGAAAACTGAATTCTATTAAAGCCAAAGACCATTTACCAATTCGGCCTCTTAAGATGGGCCGAGTTAGCAAGTACTTAATCAAGTCTGTTTTACTCATGATGTAAACAGAAACGGGAAGCATGTAGTGCCGCAATTTTATTGCTGAAAAGTACAAGGCAAGACACAATTTTTCGATAGGAGAATATTGCTTTTCACAAGGAGTTAACAATCTACTTAAATAGTAAACCGCCTGCTCCATGCCTTGCTCATTGTTTTGGGCCAGCAAACTTCCAATCGAGTCTTCAGCCGCAGAAATATATAACTTCAATGGCTTGTTCTTAATTGGAGGCATCAAGACCGAGGTCTGTGCTAAATATCCTTTGATTGCTTCAAAGGCCTCATGATGACAGGCCTCCCAAACAAAGTCTTCCCGGTCTTTTATCTTCAGCAAAGGAGAGAAAGCCTTGACTTTACCCGCCAAGTTCGAGATAAACCTCCTCAAATAATTGAGGGACCCAAGGATCTGCTGCAACTCCTTCTTCGTTGATGGAGGCTTTGCTTCCATCAAGGCATTCGCCTTGTTCTTGTCGACCTCAACTCCCCATTGATGAACCAAAAATCCTAACCCAAGTCCTTTCCCAACACGAACATGAGCTCTGATACCATGTTAAGTTACCATTTGTCCTAAAAGCTTAAACTATTAGGAAATGGCCCCATAAATTTATATCAAACTATCAAATAACATTAATTGCCCCTAGTATTTTCTACTATCAACTTCTATATGCTCAGTTATATTCAAGGCAACCGTGTTCTATCCCATAGCTTCAACTCATGCCTTTCTGACTTACCTCTTATAGCACCCTAAACTTGGATTGGATCACTCGTTTTTTTCTAGTGTATGAGTTGATTTCATTTGGTCTAAACATCTCCATTGACTTGTCCTCATTTCTTGTCCCGTGGTTCCACTTCTAATGCCTTGTGAATACTTTCATTTCTTAGTTTGTCTTCACATTTTTTGAAGTGTACTTCTTCTTTTTGGCTTATTCTTTGTCCATTCAACATGCACAACATTTCGCCAATCGTTTGCAGCATTTTGAAGAACTTTTCTTCTCATCTGTCTTTCTGTAATAACCTCTTCAGTCTTATTTATTGTTGAGCCAAGATGACGTCGGGCAACCTGAGGGGTTACCGGGTCATCATGTTTCTAGTTTTGCTCATACTGCAGTATATATATTGTTCTTTACTTCTTTAGTCCAAGATAACCTAATACTGACTCTATCATATTCCCTAAAGTGTAACTTAAGCCCTTGTGTTTATGATTACCATCTTATTAACAAACAGTATGTATTCCTACTTACGAAACTACCTCAAAGTTAACAAGGCTTCTAGTACAGTTTTTATTTTGTTATTGTGTTAGTTATTTTACATTGGGAGGAGGGAAATAAGGGAGGGAGAACCTAACCAGTATATGCTTCTAGCCCCTAGGTAACTGTAATTGGAATCCATTTGTCAGAACCAAGGGCTCTTTCTGTGGAAACCTCTACAACAATTGTCGTTCATGAGGGAGTGCTGCTCGATTGGAAAAAAGAAAGAGTAGCCTCATAGAACCTGGCAAAGTAATTGTCCATGAATTCGTGTCCTTTAGGTCAATCTGGTTTTTATTGTGATCTACAATCTCCCTGTATTTGGGGTTTTTGAGCCATCTGTGATTAGGGGACTAATATAGTCCAATAACCCCCATAATTTTGCTGCTCCGAACATAATATTTGAGGGCTCACATGATTGTGAGTCCAGTCCCATCCCCTACAGGTAGTAAATCTCTCCGTTGAAACTCTTTTGGATTTTATTTACAATATGTAGATCAAATCATGCATACTGATATTTCTCCTTTTTACGACATTGGGTATATTATACATGGGTGCCCCATTGGTGCTTGTTAGTGATCGTTACATATAAAAACTACGGAAATTATCCACCTATTGTTTCTGTTGATATCATTCTAGTTCGGATATCGCCTTGAACTTTAATAAGATAAGCTTAATAGGTCATTGGAAAAAGCTGTATTCATCCTAGCTAACTATAACGGTCAACTATCATATAACATCCTTTTCAGGCCCGCCAAAGTCATAAACGACTTCGAGTTGTGCGCATAGAGACTACAACTGAAAATCAGCGCATTGTTGGGCTTCTTATCCCAAATGCTGCAGTTGAGCCCGTACATCAAGGTTTGATACTCTCTTATTCTCGTGCATGTAGATGAACAAATGTCGCCTACCTTATTAACTCGTTTTTGTATCGTAGTTATAAATTGTGCCGTTTGGTTTTATTCAAAGAGGAAAATAAAAAACTACAAATCTTTGCGCACATACAAAATATATACTAAAGAAGTGTTGGCCGTACCATTTTTTCTACAAAATAAAAAAAATTCACACAATTCCACATCGCCCTCTTCACTTCTCTCATTTCACATTCTTTCTTCTTCTACTTCCATTTCCCGAGTCACTTATTTACTGCCCATCACTTCTCTCGTTATTTTTCATGACTGAAAAAAATAAAATTAAAAGGTGTAGGCATGGTAAAATTAATAACTTAAAATCTTTTCATGCTTCCGTGCGTCCGTGTTTGTTTGCTTCATTGCTTGTATTGATGCAGCATAATGGGTACTCTTGAACAGAGAATCATAGATTTATGATAATTGGACATTGCAACTTGCACAAGCTTTGTTGGTTCTACTTTTAAATATACTGATTAGACAAGGATGTTGCTTCTTGTTCTTTGCATTGGGAATTCAATGTAACTGTCATGAACACTTCGCAGGCAGATTTAGCTTGGGTTGATTGAGATGAAACGACAGCAGTGCACATTTCTTTCACTATGATGACCGGTTTGGTGGCCTTCAGTATTTTGGCGCTAGGAAAACAGTTCGACCAAGAAAACTCAATTGTTAGATTGACACAGGAAAAAAACATTGTCTTCATCCAAGGGAATTGTGCAGTCATACAAATCCTGATATATATTTTTGGGATCCATTATCCTTGCTTCATAATTTATTTTTTATTTTCTGTAATTATTAGCATGATCAAGTATGTTGTCCATCATGAACGAATTTGTACCTGAAAAAGGATATATGCAGAGTGTCTGCCGAATACCAATAACTTGGCAGACACTCCTTAGGCTTCCATGCCTTCGCATGTTGTTGGCGTCCTCTATCTTAGGCGATAACATAGTTGTGTTATGTTTTATAATTGTTAAACCCTTGTAATATTTCTTCTCATTTATATATATGATGATGTTCTTCTTTGATGCCAAAAAAGGTGTTTGTCAAGTTATTGGTATTTGGCTCAAAAGTTATTGGTATTTGGCTCAAACAGATGTATCTCCAAAAAAGTGTCGTTTGTCAAGTTATTGGTATTTGGCTCAAACAGATGTATCTCCAAAAAAGTGTCTGCCAAGTTATTGGTATTCGGCTCAAACAGATGTTACTAGTTTCTTGTTATTGTTTTCTTTTGTTTGTATCCCTTATGAGAAATAGTTGCCGAACAACATAGTTTTTGGTTGAGAAATTGTTACTAGATCTTCTCACTTTTCAGGTCACTCAATAGTTCAAAAGCAGGCCCTTCGGATCATCCGTTGGGTATAGTTTGCCAAGGGCGATGGTATCTCTTATTAAAAGAAGCATGACATTTTATTTGAGAAAATAAGTTCATAACACTATGTTAGGGGATATTTTCAGTATAGTGATGAACTTACTTCAAATCACAACAAAAAGAGAATTTCAAAAAATACTATTGTCTCGCAAACATTTGACAATATTTTCTTAAATAAAATATTTTGCCAGCCATCACCCACTAGGCAGTGAATAGTTATATATATAGGGACCGGTTTCATTCACAAAATATTTGACACGACATTTGACACATCACTAATCGGAGCCCCAAGCAAATAATCGGAGCAGTTCAATTTGTTTAAAATATATTTTTAAGGGGTCCCATAAATTGACTCATTCGGATATCAACAAGGGCTTGATTAGCTCATTCAATTTTATGCTGTCAAAGTTGACTGAAACCAGCTGAATGAACCGATCAAACACTTACCGATATCCAAATGAGTTGATTTTTACAAAAACCCTTAAAAATACGTTTTAAACAAATTGAACGGCTCCGATCATTTGCGTGGGACTCTAAAATGGATCCCACAAAAAACTTCTGTCAAATATTTTGAGTATATATTGATAAACAATGTTTCACACCTTATCCACCTCCTAAGGAGGTTGGTTGGCACTTCTCTATTGATAAACAATGTTTCACAAACAAAAAAAGGATGCCAACCACCAAAATTTCACAGAAGCACTCGATGTTCCACATATGAAAGTGCTGCACAATGACTATCAATACGCAAAAACAATGGGTCACCAACGTATCACATTCACGATCTTCTATCCAGTTATGCAACCATGGTAAGTTTAAACTACAAATATCAGACGCCATAACTTTGTTTCCTAAGTTCGTTTGGGACTCAATGAGTTCACTTTAAGGCAGTTGTTGATATTCCCAGGTAAATCTAACAGGCAAAAATGTAATGGAAACTTCTATAAAAATCCTTTTCCCAGCCCTACTTTATACTACTCCAAGAACTCTTGATACTTCAAAACTAATTTACGCATTATGAAGTGTTCAAATTCCAGTCTGTTGCCAAAGGTTATCGATGTCAACCAGAGCTCTGTCCACGACCACCACCCCGCCCACCACGACCACGAGCTGCTCTTCCACGACCTCTAACCAGCGAAGAAGGAACAACTCCAGCCTGCCGCAGTGCAGACTTTTGCTTTGCCCTCTCCTGCAAGTTAATTGTAGTTGAGATCTTACCTACTGGGGATAACTGGTTAGCTTCTTGAGTTTCTGCTGTGACACTTGGGGGACTACTTTGTTTCGAGACACCACCTTCTGCACCAGTACCTGTTGATCTTCTCTCACTAGTAGGATCTAGAAGAGTTACAGCTTCAAGGTTCTGATCAGCTTCCATTGCAACCGAGCTGTTACCTTCATTGGAATCGTCTGCTGCACCCTCCTCAGCATTTGCTCCCATCATATCAGCTTCATTTTTTTTGATAGGCATCATATCAGCTTCATCAACCAGAACATAGGGAGAACTAGTGTCTCCAGAGTCCATGGTAGCAGAAACTAGACCTTCCTCATCAGCAACCACAGGAGGTGAACTCACAGTAGGCTCAGTCTGGTTTTCTCCAATTTCTTGGCTCTCCATTAGGCCAGACATATTACCCCCACTTTCAACATCTGCGAAGTCGGGAACCAGCTCTCCCTCTTCTCGCTCACTTCCTGATATGTCCTGCTCAGCAGCAACTTCTTTGGTCTCATCATCAAAGATCCCCTCTGATTCATTCTGCCTATAACCTATATCCTCCAAAAAATCATTGCTCTCATTCTGCAACTCGATTTGATTTGTGCCACCTATCTTTGGCTCCTCATCCTGCTCCCCAACCGTCTCCACGTTGTCCTTCTCAGCAGCATCAATCATCTCTTCATTGGAACCTTGCGGTATATCGCCAATTGCATCTGAAGGTTCTTCCACGACAGGGCAAGTTTCCACGTTTTCAAAAGCAGCAGCAGTTTGTCCTTCAGCACCCTCTTGTGGAAAATCTGAGGCTTTGGACTTCTTCAGTGCAGGCGCTGCCACATCAGATGTGGTGCTGTGTTGAACGAGTGTCTCTCCTTGTAACTCAGAAGAGGTGGAAGAAGCAAGGCGTTTACGGACAGTAGCATTTGTCACTAGCATGAGGCTTCCTTGAGTTTCTAAATTATGAGAGGATGCAGGCTTCCCATCATTATTTGACCCCTCAACTTCTGGCATTTCTCTGTCTCCCAGGGGCTCTTCAGGCTTTCCAATACGAGGCCGGATCAACCTCCTCAGTTTACGGCTATCAACATTTAATTTGGGTAATGTAGATCTCCTCTCTCTATCTTCGGTTGGTTTAACTGATGGCAGACTTGATGTGCAGACCACTGCAGATAAGATACTTGGGCCCTGGGAAGGAACTGCTTGATCTGCATATGAATAAAGGGTACTCATGTTACGATTTCACAAAAAAAAAAAAAAAGGAAGGGGAAAAAAAGATATAGTAGTCAGTATTTGACCTGAAGTGACTTCTGATGATGACGCCTCCACAAAGGGAGAAATGTCTGCCACAGGAGTTCCCAGTTCGGTGGAAACTAAACGGGCAGCATGCTCAAAATTTTCTATAGCCAGAAAATAAGCAGCAGAAAGGTCATCGGTCCCAGAAAGGCTCTGAACAGCTGATGTACCCTATATATAATCAACAGTTTGAAGATCAAGATGCAGTTACAACCAAAAATGTTCACAAACAGCAAAGGTAACAAGATGGTACTCATGCTGTACAGGCATTGATGTGTTTTTTTTGAGAGGTTTGCCCTCAAATACACGAACACAGGAAAATAGGACCACTGAATGCAAAATCCTCCTACTTGCTGTTTTAAGAATCACAGGAATTATGGGGACAATAGAATAGGAATGTACTACCTTTGAAGTCATTTCATTTCATCTCATTACTAGGAACGGCCAAGATTAGAGGTATCAGTTGGGGGGTTTAAGGGAAAACACACTAAATAATATCAGAGAAAACCAGCAGCATCAGAAACTTCAGAGGCAAAGATGCTGGTAGAGAGAGATTCCATGAAAGAGGAAAATCGAAGAGCAATTAGTGTAAGACCCACAATGCTCTACTAGTCAAAATTTATCTAAAGTACTCCAATAAAAGCAGGAAGGCAGCCAACAGAAGTGTAGTTTAACAAAATAGATTACCTCTGGAAGACTGCTTTTGGCATGCTTAAGCTTCTCAACTTCATCTGAAAGCCTCCTCAGGGATTGTTTATGCTTCTCAAGCTCATCTACCAGCTTGGTCTTCTCCTACATTAACAGAAGCAATTAAGGATACTACAAGCAGTAAATTTAGCTAAATGCTAACAAAAAGTTGTATTGGGACTGGGAGAAAAGAGCAAGCACAATGGTCAACCAAGAGAAAAGAATGTGATAATGCATAATTACCACTGTTCAACAGAAGACTTTGTATGCTATAACTACTGAGGCGTGGAAGCCAAAATTAGGAGAATGCAGATAGAAATTACTCTATGTAATTGAAAGAACAACATTAGTTTGATGTGCAATTTTTACCAGACCAGAAGGAAAAGAAAACGATATGCCTTTTGGGAAACTCGACTCCCAAAAAAATATCACTTCAAACTACCACAGTACTACAGTACCCAATTTTACTTTTATCATGTGTTTGTACAGTTGATACTTGATTTTAACAAATTACCGATCAAGCACGTGCATTGGTACAAGTACAGGTACCGGTACGAGATAAGAATTTGATAAGACAAAACCTAGAAGTAGGGTCCTGGTACGGGTAAGGCAAAGATACATCTATAAAATAAAATAACATACTGCATTCATTAAATACAAACAGAAGAACTAGTTAAATTGCTTAGCTCTTAGGGATCGAACATACAAATGCAGTGTTCTAAAAATCGCTAGGCAAGAGTCGGGTGGAAGAGAGGCGCCTAGCGCCTAAGCTGACTAGTTGACGGCGACTAGGGGCCTAGAGACAAGTCAGTTTTCATAATTTTTTTTGAAAAATATCTCTCCACCTCCCCCAAAGTTCAAGTAAGAAATAACATAAGACTAGGAAGAAAAGCATTAAGACTAAAGTAACAACTAAAAGTTAGTAGTAACTTGTAACAAAAAAAATTAGTCAAATGCAAAGTTCAATGTTCACAATTCAAAACAAAATAAATCTAAGTATATCAAAGTGTGTGTGTGTGTGTGTGTGTGTGTGTGTGTGTGAGAGAGAGAGAGAGAGAGAGAGAGAGTTTACACACAGAGAGTTTACAGGTTTAGGGACTAGGGTTGAATCGTTCAATATGTAAACTCGAGAGGCAAACTAATTACGTATATAGGTACATTATAAATTATGTTTTCCTCAAAACAACACTTAACCCCCTTGTATTTTTAAACATTACACATAACCCTAAAACTTCTACAACTACAAAAGATACCCGCCGTATCCAACAAATCCTTGCATAGCTCAAGACTAATGTGCAAAAAGGCTAATCAACGCCGACCCTAAAAGTAAGTAACAATAGATTTCCTTACATTAAATACCGATAAATAAAAGCTCAATTTTAATAAAGTATGCAAAGACTATTTCTGGCTGGGGTACATCTTGAAAATATATTGGGTACCCCTTCGGTACAACAAAAAATGGAAGAAAAAAATGTCACATTATGCCTCTCTGTCTATCATACGTGGTATGCATACTCTATTTTCATGCTATGTAAAGGTATGGGGGTTGGTTTTAGAAGTTCCACGCTTCATAGCAGAATACAAGCATAAAAACAACAGACAAGGGCAACAAATACATTCTTGTCATCGTCAAATCAGTAGCTCTAGTAAAACGAAATAGGAACTCAATCAAGGACAAGGACAAACACCTGACTGACAGACTTGCCAGTATCATATATTGCCTTCTCAGTCTTCAGACGTTTCGCTCGCTCTGTCTTCAACTCTTCTCTCTGCCTCTCCACAGTTTTCTCTAGAATCTTTGTATACATGAGATAAGCAAGAGGTGAGCAGAATTTGAAAAAAAATTCGGGAAACAATCATCAAATAGTAGATTAGCGTCACACAAACCTGTATCCTCGTATCTTTCTCCTTTTCTTTTTCCTTCAGCGCATGTTCACCCGCAGCATCCCCAACACCTCTCCATGCTCCTACATTGTTTCTTACAAATGAAACCGATATTTTGAATGCAAGGCTTGCCATTCATTTATAGATGAAAAGAAATGAGTACCTTGTCGATAGTCCTCCAACTGTTTGGAAAGAGCTTGATTTTCCTTACTTAGTTCCTCCTTTTCCTTTGACAAGTTTTCAAGCTTCTTCTGCATAAAGAAGGCAATTTCCCAATGAGCACAAGAAATGAGGATTTAGGAGAACCAGAGTATTCCATAGTATTAAAAACTAATTTTACTGGAAAACAATTCAAGTATCTGAACAACCTTCAATTGAGCTACCAACTTCTTTTGCTTCTCAACATCAGATTTCAAAGAAACCTGGAAAAACGACCACAATGATGAGCCATTTGAATTTCACGGTCGGCAATAATTATCAAAATGTGGAAGCGGCAATAACTTGTCTACTGCAGAAACAACTGGGCAAGAGTACCTCAACTTGGAAACTTTCATTTACCCTGCCCTCCTTCTCATTTAGTTCCATTTTGCTCTTCACAAGGTCCCGCTCCAATTCTGATATTACAAGCTGTCTATCGGAAAGAAGCTTATTGAGTTCCTCTAACTGCGCATCCTTCTCAAGTATTTTTGTCTGGATAAACCAATAACAGGACACAAAAGTGAAGTCAAGGATTAAATCCAGGAATAGAAAATTAATTTGAAGAAGCTGAGAAAATACTCATTGTCATATAAAAGCATACTAGATGAACTCTGTACTAACACCAAGGGTGTTTGATTAGAGTGAAAATGATAGCAATGCAAGAAAAATGACACTTTTCTAGTGCTTGATTTAGCATGAAATAGTACTAATAGCCGCAAGGAATTACAGCCAGGAAGGTACTTTGCAGAGAAGGAAGAAGTATTAAACTGGCACAAGATACTTCTCATACTGAATACAATAGCCCACTACATTTTTCCGATGTAAATCTCGCAAGAAAACTTCAAACAATACTTTTCTCTTAACTTGAGATATAATCTTCATGTTGAAAATTCACAAGAGAAGAAGATATGCAACACAGGTGGGAATGCCACAGGAAATAGTTGGCATTCCTGGAATGAGAGAACAGTGTCAGGGACAAAATATACTCCTGTAGAGGTAGTGAAACTATCTCCCTCGATAAGAGGCCCAAAATTAATACACTCTATAAATACCA
Source organism: Rhododendron vialii (assembly GCF_030253575.1). Lineage (NCBI taxonomy): Eukaryota > Viridiplantae > Streptophyta > Magnoliopsida > Ericales > Ericaceae > Rhododendron > Rhododendron vialii. Next base: position 184,660 of record NC_080565.1, on the reverse strand, counting down.
CTTAGCAGTTTTAGTGCCAAAGCAGTATTTCAAATTCAGCAGACAGAGGTTGAACACGGTTTAAAAGCAAAATTGGGCAAAAATTGAGGTATTCATGGGCGATTATCACATAGGGATCCGAAATACACCCTAAAATAAGATGCACAATCCATTACCATCGAAGTGTGGGCCACGCAATGAATAATGCCATCTCTAACGGGATGAACCTACGACATAGTTAATCCACGTTATTTAAATGGATTGCAAACCACGTTGAATATCACGTCAATGGTAAATATTTCTGTCCCTAGAATTATAATCTGCATTTGAATTACAAGATGTAACTAAACACCATATCTTGATGAGTTTTCTAGACATCCAATATTCCCTGTGCAGAAGGTTCCTGCTCACAAGATTATCTTAACACTCTTCTCATTTAGGCCTGTTACTCCAAGCAAACCATCTAGTATTGAGGCAAAGGCCAAGGACTTCTGTTCTGAGACCCCAGGGCTAGAAAGTTTCGAAGATGAGTAAGGTTACCTTCGCATTATATGCTGAGAAAATCCTTAGTATCCCTTAGGACAACAGAGGACAAACTTATATGGCACTTTACTAGACATGGTGACTATACCATTCATAGTTCTTTTCAATTAATTCTAGAATATGGGCTGCTCAATTTGGGGGTGAGAAAATAGTGTGGCATCTTCACGTAATTGACCCTTGAAGTGGGAATTTTTGTGAGGACATCACATCCTGGGAAAGATTTTGTCTTCCATGGATAGCATGTGTAATGCCTTGCCTACAAATGCCAATGGGCTAGAAAGACTCTTGAAGATAAGTGTTGTGTTTGCAAAGCAAAGGTCAGAAACTGCTCTTCTTATTATTCAAGAGATTGCGGGTTTGCCAAGGAAAAATTTATGTGGAATAATTCTCAAGGGCCAAGGGTAATGTGTTGAAATGGCTCCAATACATATTCCCATTTGTATGATGAGTTAGCTGCAACATTCATGATTCTTTGGCACTAACAGAGTCATGGGAATGAGGCGTGGCCGCATGGCACAACAAAACATGGCAATGTTGAATAGCTTGATATTCAGCATTGGGCCCATTTCCTAACAGCATAAGCTTTTGGGAAAATTGGTAACTTAACATGGAATCAAAGCTCAGGTTGAGAGAGGTCTTGGGTTAAACTCTCTGTTTGCATTTGTTCCTCGTTTGGATTCTGCTTCTCCTCATCGTTTTCCGTTTCGCTATACCTACGGAAATTTGCACCTCCACACGTAAGACGGGATGTAGAATAGCTTGATATAAATTGTTGGGTCCATTTCCTAAATTGAAGCTTTTGAGACTACTTGTAACTTAACAAGCAACACACCCCCCTTAAAAAGAAAAGAAGGTTGTGAGTAGCGCCGAGGAGATTCTGGCCTCCTTCAGGCAAGCAAATGCAGTGGAGCAATCATATACGGTTGGTGGGGCTAGTTGAAAAAAGTGCATGCCCCGCATGGCTGGGAAGCTTAAGGTAAATTGAGATGCACCAATAACTTTCAGCCAATAGGGATACGTCATACGTCATTTACAAAAAGAGGCCCTAAAGAAGCTATCTACATTGCAACGTAAACTGCAGTGTTTTCTAGTAGTGTTTGATAGAGACTTCACTAAAGACATCAAAGGCATGAGTTATTCTGGGCCTCTTGCTGGCCCTTATTCAGGTGCTTTTGGAGTACATTAGAAAGGCATCATTTTTTTCCCCAGAAGGACTGAGTTTAGCTCTGTAGATGAACAATCAATTGTGGCAGCATACCATTTGGCTAAGAATGTACGTTTATTCAATCTTTAGATATACTCGTTGCTGATATTTCTGAGTTCTTAATAAAACCCTGCACTTATCAACAAAATGTACCACTGCTATCCCAATTCACAACGTGTCAAGCGATTCCATTCAATACACCAAGTAATGGATTCAAATTTGTCTAAATGTAAATAACTTTGGCGATGTAAATTCTGTACTTTGTAACATCTTGTACAACGGATCTTGTATTTTGCCTCTTTGAATTCCTAATAAATCCATATAGGTTTGTCTTTTATGTTACACGGTCTTGGGGTAGAACGCAACTCCCAAAGCTAGTTGTTGAAGTGAGATTGCCTTCATGCCTTCCTATTACTTTGGTACCAAGGCAATGCGGGACTTCACTTCACACCGTCCCTCACACGCAGGGTGCTCACTCGGTAGCACTTGCCATATGCAGGCCAAAGACGTACACCCTTCTCATCTCTGGTACCTAGCTTTGATACCATGTTACACAGTCTTGGGCAGAACTCAATCCCAAAAGCTAGCTGTTGAAGTGAGGTTGCCCTTACATTCATATACTTCATAATACTTTGGTACCCATGCAATGTGGGTTCGCTTCCCATTGTCATAAATCATAGCATAATCCTGGATAGGATATAGGTTAGAGATCATGCGGAGACGCCATGTCCTCATGTTTCAAAACATTATCCCATTGGTCTTTGCATCAAATAAAATCATCCTATGATAATATATCTTCAATCTCATATAGGTTAGATATGTTTTTATGCTTTTTGCAAAACAATTGTGGGCAAATCCTACAGTTCATGACTGATTGGACTGATGATTCAAAATAAGGTAACTCGATCTGGATTTGACAACTATGGCTAAAACCTAAAATCTCGCATATCATTGGCATTCCATCAACACTAAGAATAGATGTTAATGGCAGTCAGGTCTTCATTTTAAACCGTCTAACACTAAACATCAGATATAAGTGGCAGTCGCGATAATCTTGTGTCTCCTAATTCTAAAGGGCCTGCAAGTGGGGTGCCAGTGCCGTTTGATACGGTCCATACAAAGAGGTCACGGAAATTTGGTAATTTTACATGGTTGGAAGTTATGGCCTTACGGACTGGATGGCTCTAAGGCCCAAGCCTTAATTTGGTACATGTGGGTTGAATAGGGCCAACTTGGGATATTGGCCAGACATGGGGGTTGGATTCTTAGAAGTGTCGTTTGGTTCCAGTCAAGTCAAAATGTCTCTTTAAATTCTAATCAAAGTCTTTACGGTCAATTAGTTGATCAAAGAGTCATGTGGTTGTAGTCGAAGAGTCAATTAGTTGATCAAAAGAGTCATTAAGTTTTTCCATGTCATTAATGCAGTCAAAGAGTCTATGTTCAATGTGTATTTTGGGAGTCTAAAGTTGGTTAAAGGTTATTTATTTTGGGGAGTTCTAGAGTCAAGTTGAAAGTGGTATAAATAAGGTTGTAAGTCTTTTGGCAAATCATGATGAGTGAGAATAAAATTTGAGTAGCTTTCAAGCTCTTTGATTGTGTGATGCAATCATTTATTTGGCGTGATGCTAAAGAGCCCCTAGGTGTGATGCCTTGGGTTTTCTAGGTGTGATGCCTAGACCTATCCGTCTCTAACCCTTCATCTCCTTCTTCATACAACTTACTATTCACGTCTATTGTTCACAGCACCATAAACAGCCCCATCTCGTGTTTGATTATACTTAGCCTTATTTCAATCCCGTGCATCACAGTTGGCACAGGCTCCTTGCCACGCCGCCACACCCCCCCCCCCCCCCCCCCCCCCCCCCCCCCTTCCTCTAATACTAACTCCCAACTCCTTAATGGTGTATAGAATGTTGGCAAAAAAAAAAAAAAAATTCTAAGGGCCTAAAGCGCAAACAATAATAAGCTTGAGTCTTGACACCCAAATGATTTTCTTTGAGTTAGCAAGGAAAGCATCGAAAGATACAAGCCAAAAACATGCTAGATACAAGCAATAAACCTATAGGTGAAAAAACCATTTTCAAACAAAATTCACAAACATGAAAACATATATCACCTGCATCTGTTTAGCATCCTCTCTAGTGCGAACATAATCTTTATCTTTCACATCAATATTCTTGCACCTCTCAAGCAACTTCAAACAGTAAATAGATGTCAGAATGATAAAAAGAGGGGAAAATATCCAGAAAGAAGGTTAAACATGCAACACCTCATAAACCCTCTTTTCCAAGTGTTCTTTCTCCATTTTTTGCTTTTCGATTTCTTTCCGACAAGCTTCCACCTCAGTTTCTCTCTCTCTCAGCAAAGTTTCCAGCTGCTCGACTTCCATCCTCTCTCTTTGGGCAACTTCACGCAATTTCTACGAGAAATTCCAAAATTTTCTAGTTAGTAACTGGTACAATTTCTCATAGCAGATGAAAACAATGCATTATGCAACCAACAAACCTGGCATTCCTCAAAATTGTGCTTGTTTTCCTCCCTTAGCTGTATATTACTTTCACGAAGCAAATTTACTTCTCTAACCTGCAAAGGACAACAACCGAAATATTAAGAGTATGAATGCATACATATTTTGGGATGACGAATAGTATTACCTATACAAACCAGAAAATTGCAAAAACTACTCTATGAATCCCATATTATTTGTCTGTCATTCCTTTTTAGGATGTCTGAAATAGTTGTCAATTTTCAAAGGTCAATAGTCAAAATTTACGATTTTACAATTTTTGAACTTCCAGCAGGTTTCATCGATAAGCCTATGTGCAGAAATCTTTATCTAACAACTTTTGACAAGAAAAATTGCTTTTCTAATAACCACATAAAAGCATTTTGGATCGAAGTCCAACCACTACAAGTGGGCTGGGTATCTTGCAAGTACCATATGTGAGAAGAAAATCTTTAGGACTCCCTCCTTCAGCAACTTGAGCTGTCATTCTGGATTTTATCATAGGTTGCCAATTCCATTCCAAAAGAGTTAAAAAAAAGCATCCACAAGACATCTTTGTTTAAGTTATCAGGCTGGGTAACTTATTTGGTGACCAAACTATAAATAGCCAAAGCTGTCGGGCTCTAGGTTAGATTACCCTTGGGTCATGCTTTTACCAATGCCCATTGACTGGATTGTTGTTTTAGAGCATCCTCAATGTAATAATCAAAAATCAATAATCAAAGCTTGTCACATCAGATTTTGATTATCCACTTAGAGGTTGTTAAAGTTAGCAATATCAAGTCCCACATTGTTTATTTTTTGCCCATAATCAAAATGAGTTGGCAAAAATTCAAATCTAATGGTCAGTTTTTTTTCTCAATCTAACAATCTACATTGAATGGCATTCTAGTAAAATAAGTGAAAGTGGAGAGCATTTGTTAAATGCACAACTAGTTGCCAAGTGGAGAGTGAGTTTCACCTACCAATAAAGTATTTGCTTTATGGAGTGAGTTTCACTTTCCCATGATGGTTGTACTAGATTGAGAAGATGTGAGGTCCAACAAACAGTTATTAGTTGAATAGGTAGAACCATTCGAGGTTTCATAGAACGGGCCCATCAATAAAAACTAAACTAATGTGAAACACAGACGCACGAGGAGGAAGCTAATGATGTAAGCCATTAGCCAGCTCGCTTCTTTGGATCTTTCAAAAAATTGGGCAGTGGGTTTATCACTAAATACTAGCTTTTCTTTCTGCATATTTGGCGTTCTATGTTGCAATATTTATAGAGTTATAAACAGACAAGTCATACAATGAAACTGGAAAGAGTTGTTGAGCATTGCCTAAGAATGATGACAACCGAAGCAAAGAATCATTTCGGGTTTATGCCACGTAGATCCGATTATGTAAGCAATCTACTTGTTAAGGAAATTAGTCAAAAAGTAAAGAGATAAAAACAATAACCTTCATATCTTTTTCATAGACTTTGCATAGAGACGTTATATGGTGGGTCTGGAGAGTAAAGGTGTGACAAAAAAGGTATAGTGATGTGGTTAGGATTCTAAAAATATGTATGAAGATGATGACGCTACCATTAGATCTTAAGTAAACAAAATAAGCAAATTCCCAATCACAGTAGGATTACACCAAGACTCCGCTTTGAGTGCTTGCCTCTTTGCTTAGTTGTGGATAAATTGACAAGACATTCAGGATGTTATCCTATGGTGTATTCCTTTTCAGAATGATATTGTCTTGGTAGATGTAACTGCTAGAGATATTAATGTTAAATGAGAAGTTTGGAGACAAAACAATTTAGGATAGTGGAGTTATACAGAGTGCATGGAATGAAAGATTACTGGTAGTCAAAGCGTTAATTTTAACAAAGTGACCCTCTAAAACTAGGAGTTGCCAAGAAGTGAGCGTTTTAAGTAATTTAGCTCAATTGTTAGCAAGGATGGAGAGATTATCGAGGACGTGACATATAGGGTACAAGTGGGCTGGGTAAAGTGGCGGAGGCTTTGTGAGTGTTGTGTGACCGGAGGATAACCACAATGCTGAAAGGGAAAAATTTAGCATACATGTTAGATTACGGGTGTATTTGTAATTAGTGTATTATTTGTTCTATTGTGTAACTAGTTTCATTCTCTAGGACCATAGTGCAATTAGTTTATTGTGTTGTATACATATCTCACGTTAATGAGAAAATAACAAAAATTCTTGGGTTCCAATTCCACATCTCTCTTCCTTTACAACTTCACAAGGTCTCAGAGCAATACAATATACCTAGGGTTTTTTTCTGATCCTTGTTTTCATCGATCTGCCACTACCCAGCATCTCATCGGCCTTGTTGATCATCGTTGTTGAGTTCCGACGACATACGACCATGTACGCCGTACTTCTAACGCTGCTAGACGCTTTTCCGACGCTGTACAACCCTTTTCTACGCTGTACGTTCACGTATGCTGCTGCCTAACGCCGTACGACTCCTGGTTGGTCACGTACAGGTGCGTTTTTTAGGGTTTCGTGCTGCTTCAGATCGCCTAGGCTCGCTTTGGGATCACTTTAGGGTCTGGGTACTCTTGGCTGTCTTTGAAATCGACTGGGACATCACTTGTTACTTCTGAAATCCACTTGGGTGAGCACAAAGTTAACTGGGCTCGATCAGTGGAGAGCTGCGAGGTATTGTTTAGTATTTTTTAGCCCCTTGTTAGTTTTTTTTTTTTCAGTCCGCTTGTTTTGTGTTGAAATGTCGGAGGAAAAAAAACAGGCTTCCGCTAGTGGAAAGGATAAGTTGAGTCGTGTAGGGACTATGGATAACTATTCTCTGGATATTTGGCACATTAAGTTGGATGGTACCAACTACCTAGTTTGGTCTCGCACTTTTACTTTAGATATTGAGGCCAAAGGGATGTCAGAGTTCATTGAGGGTCTTGTTTCTCCACCTGTTGAGGCAGTTGAATTCAAGAAGTTCAAATCTCAGAAATCGTTAGTCATGACCTGGTTGTTCAACTCTATGAGAGCTAATATTCTCATACCTTCCTACTCCTTGATGCTCCACATCAGCAAGTAAATGATGCACAGTGTTTTGAGTTGAGGAAGAGACTTCATACATTGGAACAAAATCATCGATCCGTCGCTGTGTACTTTGTTGACTTAAGTGGAGCATGGCAGAAATTTGATTATTATCGGGAGTTTCAGGATGTTTGTGCCGTTGATGCAGCAAATTGGCTGAAGAGGAATATGATCCGATTAGAGCGCATGTGTTGGGTCATGTTCCGTTTCGTCTTCGGGAGAGGCCTATGCCATTGTTCAGCAGGAGAAGAGTAGGAGGGGTGCTATGGTGCATACTCCTACTTCTGATCGTTCTACCTTGGTTGCCATTCCCCAGGGTGAACTTGTTCCACAGAGTGGTAAATCACAGTCTGGTGCTAGCAGTGGGCCTATTGATCAAGAGTCACTCCGGTGTGATCATTGCCACAACACCGGCCATACCAGAGATTTTTGTTGGAAGTTACATGGTCGTCCCTCTCGTGGGCAAGGGGGTGGACGCGGTCGTGGTCCCATGCGATCTCAGGCCTAGGCCCATGTTTCAGAGTCTACATGGGTTGCTAGCTTGCCTGATTCTGGGTTCAGTACTGGGGTTCAGGCGTCTTCTGATCATGTTAGTGACTTTTCTCAGGGGGAGATGTAAGATCTCAGGTGCCTAATGGCTCGGGCTGATTCTCCATCTACTATAACTCCTACTTCTACAGCAGGTCCCACTTCATCCTATTTTGCTCACACATATATTCCGGCTGGTGCATTTACTGCCCCTTCTACTATTCCTTGGATTATAGATTCCGGTGCTTCAAATCATATGACAGGATGTTCCTCTGTATTTGATTCTTACTCTACTTGTTCTGGTAAGGGTAAGGTCAGAATAGCAAATGGATCATTCTCTGCTATTTCAGGGAAAGGTTTTGTTCACTATTCTCTCTTCATTTCCCTCTCTTCAGTTCTACATATTTCAAACTTTGCCACTAACCTTCTGTCCATTAGTAGTCTTACTCGTTCTGCAAATTGTTCAGTGACCCTTTTTCCTACTCATTGTGTTTTTCAGGAACTGGACACAGGCAGAGTGATTGGCAGTGGTAAAGCACAGGATGGCCTCTATTTTTTGGAGTCTGCACCTCGTTCACCTATGTTATGTAGTCATGCTCTGCAAGCGCAGATATGAATTCAGCTCTTTCTATGTTACATCAGTGGCACCGTAGATTAGGTCATCCCTCTTTTGGGATTTTAGAGAAACTTTTCCCTACTTTAATTAAGCATTGTTCTAGGAGTCAATTTTTTTGTGAAGTTTGTGAGCTTGGAAAATATAAACATTCATTTTATGCACCTATTAATAAACGGAGTGCCTCTCCTTTTATGGTTATTCATTCTGATGTTTGGGGTCCTTCCCTTGTTACCTCTCTTAAAGGTTTTCGGCGGTTTGTCACCTTTATTGACTGTTATTCTCGTGTTACTTGGATGTATTTACTTAAGTCAAAAAGTGAAGTGTTATCTTGTTTTAAATCTTTTCATGCAATGGTGCGTACTCAATTTGACACGAGTATCAAAATTCTCCGGAGTGACAATGGCACTGAGTATATCGATAGGAATTTTAGGGCTTTTCTAGATGAAAATGGTATTCTTTTTCAAACAACTTGTGTTGACACTCCACAACAAAATGGAGTTGCTGAACGCAAAAATCGTCATCTTGCTGAAGTTGCTCGCTCTCTTTTGTTCACCATGAATGTTCCCAAATATTTATGGGGAGAAGCGATTTTGACTGCAACTTATCTTATCAACCATATGCCATCTAGTGTTCTCCACTTTAAAACTCCTATTGAGTGTCTCCCTAACAGTTCTTGTGTCCTGACTTTTCCTCCTAGAGTCTTTGGCTATGTGTTTTGTTCATGCTCCTCACCCTTCGGGTGGCAAGTTAGGTCCTAAAGCTCATAAATGTGTGTTTGTTGGGTATTCTCCTACCCGGAAGGGCTATAAATGTTATGATCCCCACTCTAGGAAGTATTTTGTCTCTATGGATGTCACTTTTTGGGAGACCACGTCCTTTTACTCAACCTCCACTCCATCTATTCAGGAGGAGCAACATGTTAGTCAGGAAGAGATGTTTCAGAATCAAGGGTCATGGTCTTTATCCCTTCTTTTTCGTAGTGAGGGGGAGAAGGATAAGTCTGGAGTGGAACCAGTGTCTGTTGGTAGTGCAAAACAGGACATTGGTGGTCGAGTGGATGGAAACAGGCATAGACCTAGTGAATGGCCTGCTACCTTGGCAACATATCAAAAAAAAAGGCAAAGGCAAATCTTCATGTGTACTGCCACCTTGCCAATCACCATCCCCTACTTCAGTTCCGGACTCCTCAACTAACCCATCTGGTAATGAATCTTCTCCCATTGAACCTCCTATTATTGATTCTGATAATCTTCATGTTGCTCTTTGGAAAGGTGTTAGGTCATGCACTCAACATCCCATTTCCCAGTATGTCTCTTATGATCGTTTATCTCCTTCATACCATGCCTTTGTTTCGTCTCATTCTTCTATATCTATCCCAAAGAATTGGCAAAATGCATTCATGATATCTGAGTGGAAAGGAGCTATGGTAGAGGAGATGACGGCTTTGAAAAAGAATGGCACTTGGGAGCTGATGTCACTCCTAGGGGAAAAGAAAACAGTGGGATGCAAGTGGGTTTTCACTATCAAGCAAAATGGCGATGGTACAGTTGAGAGATACAAAGCAAGACTTGTTGCCAGGGGTTTTACTCAAACCTATGGTATTGACTACCAGGAGACATTTGCTCCAGTAGCAAAGATGAACAGTGTGCGAACTCTACTTTCTTGTGCTGCCAATTTGAATTGGCCTCTTCACCAGTTTGATATGCTTCATGGGGAGTTAGAGGAGGAGGCATATATGGATGTACCACCGGTTTTTTCTTCCTCTGAGACTGAGGGAAAGGTGTGCAGATTGAAGAAGGCTCTTTAAGGGTTGAAGCAATCACCTAGAGCTTGGTTTGGCAGATTTTCGAAGGCTATGTTGAGGTTTGGTTACAAACAGAGCCATGCAGATCATACTATGTTCATCAAGGGAGGTGCTGGTAAGATTGCTGTCCTTATTGTTTATGTTGATGATTTAATAATGACAGGCAATGATGTGACTGAGATTCTCAATCTTAAGTTTAGTCTGGTTCAAGAATTTGAGATTAAGGATTTGGGACCACTGAGATGCTTTCTTGGAATGGAAGTGGCAAGGTCTGATAGATGTATTTTTATCTCCCAACGGAAGTATATACTTGATCTTTTAGAAGAAACAGGTATGTTGGGTTGTAGACCTGCAATTTCTCCTATTGAGGCGAATCATCATCTTAGTGGAGATGCGACGGAGCGCACTGATAAGGAGAGGTATCAACAACTTGTAGGTCGACTGATATACTTAGCTCACACCCGACCGGATGTTACTCATGCAGTGGGTGTTGTTAGTCAGTTTATGCATGACCCTCGTACTTCACATCTGGATGCAGTTTATCGTATCTCGAGGTATCTCAAATCAGCTCCAGGGAAAGGAATTCTGTCCTCCAATCATGGTCACCTACGTTAGAGGCATTTACAGATGCCAACTGAGCTGGTTCTGTGGATGATAGACGTTCTACTTCCGACTACTGTACTTTCCTTGGGGGCAATTTGGTTACTTGGCAAAGTAAGAAGCAATCTGTGGTCGTCAGGTCTAGTGCAGAAGCTGAATATAGAGCTATGGCACATGGTGTTTGTGAGCTCTCATGGCTCCAAACCTTATTACGTGATTTGGGAATTTCTGATAATGGTCCTATGAAACTCTACTATGATAATAAAGCTGCCATTAACATTGCTCATAATCCTATTCAACATGACAGAACAATGCATATAGAGATTGACAGACACTTCATCAAGGAGAAGCTGAACGAGAGTTCGATATGTATGCTGTTTGTGAGGTCTGAAGATCAGTTACCTGACATATTTACAAAAGGGCTTGGTAGCAAGAGTTTTCACCCTATTGTGTTCAAGTTGGACTTAATAGATATCTTCGCACCAACTTGAGGGGGAGTGTTAGATTACGGGTGTATTTGTAATTAGTGTATTATTTGTTCTATTGTGTAACTAGTTTCATTTTCTAGAACCATAGTGCAATTAGTTTATTGTGTTGTATACATCTCACGTTAATGAGAAAATAAAAATTCTTGGGTTCCAATTCAACATTTCTCTCTTCCTTTACAACTTCACAATACATCTATAAGACCAACCATGTTATATGGCACGGAGTATTGGCTACTAAGAAACAACATGCGAGTAAGATGAGTGTAGCTAAAGTAAGAATGTTGAGATGGATGCGTGGTTAGACTTTGTGCAATAGAATTAGATTAACAAACCTTCGCAGGTTGGTAGGGGAAGCATCGATAGAAGATCAGATGAGAGAGAATAGATTAAGGTGATTTGGACACGTCTCTCATAGATCGGTAGATGAAGAATTTAGGAGTGATAAGGTTGCTATAGATAGAAGCATTATGGGAAGGGGGAGACCAAAATTGCCATTAGAGGTGAAAGTCCATAAAATCGAGGTTTCTTGGCTATTACGGAACATGATGCCCTCGACAGAGCTCGATAGAGCAAACAGATTCATGTAGCCAACTATAATTCATCAGGACTTGAGGTTAAGATTGGTTTGGTTATATTTGGTGTCCTATTTGATTACTTGCGCCAATTGTTCACGTTAATTTGCAATCAAGTTTCGAACACAGCTTCCTGCATAATTAACTGGAATTAAACATAAAGGTAGCTTTATTTTGCGCTCCTTTATCCACATTATTTTTGTCTCACCATCACCTTAATCCATTACAAAGCTCATAGAATAGAGACACGCTTGATAGATGGGGAAAGTGGCATATACCACTTTGTGCACCCAAGACAATTTGCTCTTTCATACCTTATAGCCTAGGGGCTTTGGGAGGTTTAGAACATGCAGAGGTTAACCCATTTATAAGATTGTGCTAGGACCAAAAGCACACAAAAAAGATGTTCTCTGTAACTTTTGATAGAAGGAAAATTAACCTGTAGTTGCAGAGATTTAAACTCTTCTTCTGTGAATAACCTTGCTCTTGGATTCACTCGCTCAGCATGAAGTGATGCTTGTGCAGCCTCTGCTGCCTTCAAAGAACTCTCAAGCTAAAAAGAAAACAAAAACATTGAATAACTAAGAATCCAATCCGAAAAAGCAGGTTTGAAACAACCCCTGATAGCTCAACCACGTCCAAATGCCAGAGAACAGAGCATATCAACTGCTACTAACAAGTATCATACACAAAGACAGAGACACAAATAGCAAGCTTTAACATGCAAATATAAAATCAGTTGCCTCATGAACAAAGAGCATTGTAATATACCTGTAGCCAGTAAGCATATTGGCCACATTCCGTATTTCTTTGGTTCTGAACTAAGGTCAAGAGGGAATAAAGTGGAAAATTTAAAAACAAACACATGAAGTCCCAATTGCTAGCACCAATGGGATGGTCAGCAATTGCTAGTGAACATAACCCAGAAATAACTTGGTCTAAGTGGTAGAGCGAGGGAAAGAATGCATATAATTAGCTCAAAGCAAAATAGGAAACATTTCAAATGTGCATTTGACAAAAGTGAAAAGTCAAATTCCTACAAATGCACCCCTGCCACTTCCACCACAAGAGTTGCAGGAAATGAACCTTACAATCCCACTAAAGCATCTATGTTAAGTCCCCAATGATCCGATGACTAGTACATGGAGTTCTACCACCATCCATAGTGAAGACAATACTGTCATGCACAAGATCCCCAGTTATATGCGAGATTCCCACTTGGCAACATGCTTGTGTGTGGAGAGAGAGAGAGAGAGAGAGAGAGAGAGAGAGAGAGAGAGAGAAGATGCTAACTACAAAGATCAGGCCTGGTCTGGAACTTGCAATTTGGCAGAAGTCCAAAAGCAATAAAAATTAATAGATATTGCATAGATATACTGAAACTAAATATGAAAAACTTCTCATGACCCACATGCATCACACAGAACCCCTGAACAGAAGTTTTTAGAACAAGAGGTTGTTGTATTATAGGACGCCACTAATTCTTTCTTGGGCTTCCCCAAATTACTACCAACTATCCCCAACTATGAGATACACCCACACACATATCCTTTAGTATAAAAGGAGTGTGTCAACTGAATGGCCTACCAAGAAAGCTAAAATTACCTACCAAATGACCAACCACGTGGAAGATCAATACAATGTCAAGTCTGTGAAGTGGCATTCTAATGAGAAGGTTCCAAGCAGAACAAGCCGCAAAGCCCCCAATAGATAATACAAATCAATTAGCATTATGAATCGCATGTAGAGAAATGTCTGCCAATGCAGAAAACAGTGATAGACAAATTAGCATCTTTAGGGAAATGGAATTATGCGACACTAAATAATGAGTGATAATAATTACGGTACCCAAACCACTTGCATAAAGTTTAAAGAATTTCTTTTAAAAAAATAACGATATAAAAGAAAAAATATAAAAGGTAAATCAACAACATTATATTTTGAAATTGTGAAGATGAAGGAATCAGCTAGTATGTACTCTAAATTTCATCAAAACAGCCACACCACAAAAATTGCAGCATATACATCTTAACCGTACTAGAAAGTTAGTATTCAAAGACAAACTTTAACTGTTACAAGAAGTTAAACTATCTGCCAAATAATACCTCACCACAGCAGGAAAATCATGAGAGAAAGAAGTTATACAAAACAATTTACTCGAGACTTTTGTCAAGTTTAACTACCTGTGACTGCAAGCGAAGCTTTTCTTGTTTTAACAAAGAAATCTCTGTTTCTGCCTGCAAAAGTTGCAGTTAAATTAGAACGTTACACAAGTCAAAACTGAATAGATAAAGAAAGAAAAACCTTGAAGGTGAGAAACACATACAATTTCCTTTGACCGCCGCAAATAATTTACCACATTTTGTAACCCTGCACCAGCATCATGTAATGGATCTAGACTGGTGCTTCCAGAGGATATCCCAGCAGAATGACAGTCCTTCTCAGCTAATTTAATGTGCAAAGCCTCAACTCTACTGTGGAGTATCTTGTTCTGAGGGTTGTTTAGGGAGAAGAGAAAAAGGCAATAATAAGTAACAACAAAGAAGCATTATTAATGTAGTACGCAAAGAGCACCAAGGCACAGACTGGTCCATGCCAACAAAGAAAAGAATGTAACAAGCTCAACAGCAGAATTTTGGTATGTAAGAAAGCTTTACATGACAACCTATTCAAATCGAGGAAAGTAAGTAGCATAAACAAAAAAACTTGCTTTATATTCATCACAGGAAATATGAATGAATGACTCTCCAAGCACCATGAATCTCTCTCTCTCTCTCTCTCTCTCTCTCTCAAGCACCATGAAAACCAAGAGCACGCCAATGCCACCTACTACCCCGATACCTCCCGTCACCACCTCCCAACCCCATCATCACCTGCTCCCTCTGCCCTTTTATCACCCCTATCACCGCACCAACCACACGTGCCAGCCCTAATCACCCTACAACAAAACCTCCTTGTCTTTCCACTCATTTTTAGCTCTTGCCAACCCCGCACGCCAGTTCAAAGTTGCATCGCTGCAAAACCAACAGGGATTAGTACCTAGGCATTGAGGGACTTCCCTTTGCACCATCCCCCATGCGGCATTCTCATGACAACACCTGGAGCGTGCAACCACCCATCCCCCCAAGCACCCAATAGGCATGTTACGTTGTCGGCTTATTTTTAGGGAGGATTGGAAAAGATGGGATTAAGGACGGGGATACAGATGGGTTCTACGGGATCATGGATGCAATTGTATGAATCTTGGGATAAGTTATAGTGTTTGGTAAGGGTGGGATAATCCGGAGAGGGGTACAAACTAATACCGCCCTCCCCAATGTTCAAAGGTTTTGAGTTCTATGTATACATCGCAACAAGTGATACGCACACACTGATATATTGTACATTGCCTTTATATTTCATTTTTACCGTGTCCCCAACTGTGTTCATATCCCCGTTCGTTTAGAACTGCCGTGTCTCGTATCCGAATCTGTATCTCTGTCCATGTCCATGGTTCTTAGGAATTTGTAAACCACCTACCCCTTCACTGCTCGGTGGCTATTTAACCATGAAACATTCACTTTGTTCTTTTCTCCCCTAAAAAAATCTTATCTCCAAAAGATTGCATCGTCATTCGTTTTTTTTTGTCTTTAGCGACATTTTTATCAATTTTTTTTTTTAATGTTTTAGATGTATATAACATACCTTTATTCAAAAATTTGTTAAAATGTCAAGGAAATTGACTACAGACGGAAAAATTTGCAAACCTATAAAGCATTTTTATCTCAAAAACTTATTTCAAAACTGACAACCTAACAAAGGCTTTATGTTTCGTTTTTGGGGTGGAGTAGGTCACGCTTAAGTGAGACATTGAAATCTTTAACTGCTTGATTCATTGTTGCCTGACTAGGTCTTCGAGGCTAGCAACATTATAACTTTGGACATCTCAATTCTAGGGGAATGGAAGATCTTTTGAAGGGATTGAAATTCCAATAATAGCTTGAAAGGATCGTTTGCATGTTTTTTTTGGTCAAGAGACAAGTTCACTGTTGGCGGAAGCCAATGTCTCGGGGTCTAGAAGACTCATTCTAAGTCAAATAAGGGCAAGTCTGTACCAACTTCAAAATGAATGCTCTCTTTATAATAATTAATTTTAAAAAAGTGAAGATTGACTCTTTGGTAGAGCTTATTGACATTCCAGGTCGCCACCTTTAAGCCAGTTAGCTTAAGGACAAAAAATCATAAAAAGCATGGGCACCGGGTTTTAAGTAAGACTTTTTTAACAAAGTTACACATTTCATAATATGTAGCATGACATCAACAAATCTTAGATCAGTGCAATACACACAAAAATTAAAGATAGTGGTAGAAAGATACCACCAAAATTATTGAGGAAAAGGTTGTCTAACATGGACCCAATTTAAAGGACAGGAATGAACTTTGGGTGATGCAACTTGCAAGGGACAAAACCTTAGCAGCAGGGACTGTTAGATAGCTTGATATACATTGTTGGGCCCATTTTCTAACAGCTTAAGCTTTTGGGACTACTGGTAACTTAACAGAGAGCTCCTAAAGTGGTGTTGCTCCCACCTTCGGAGAGCGCTCATGCGCTCCCGACTAAGGAGCTTGATAGGAGCCCCCTCCCATTGAGATGGTGCACGTTTCTTATGAAGATGGGAGCTTTCGTATGATCTTTATGTAAAAAAAGGAGGGATTTATCACTTGGCTTTATAAATTAGTCTTCGATTTAACTCATATAATCATGATATCTTGAAAAGAAAAGCACATATTGTAACAATATCCCATGTTTTTACTCCCTAAAATGATTGCACTTTTAAGTGTATATTCTAAGCTACATAAATTTAAAATTGTATGTACATGTTCCTTTCATGCCCCCAACCTTGGGAGCTTCTCTATTCGACCGCTCCCGCACCCGCTCCCATACCCGCTCCCGTATCCGCTCCCATACCCGCTCTCACTTCGTGCAACTAAGGACAAAACAAACAAGAAGTAGTTGTCATGCCACAAAACAAAAAAACGTGGGATTATCATGCCCTCCGTCTCTGAGCCACCCACTGCCTAATTTATTTGATTTACAAACGTATTGCTCTCGTACAACTTCCAGCACTAGAAATATGGTAATTGATGTTATTTTCATGCTCATTTGCGTGATTTAAGGGTCCTACTTACTATTTACGCCTGCACTGGTATACACATATATCATGAATACTCCAATGTGCATAAAATGTGATCTATCGACAACCTTCAGCATATATTCATTAAAATTACGAATCAATGACCTGTTCATTAATCTCAATGTATTTCTTCTCAGCTTCATTCTTTGATTCTTCTAGCATTGACTTCTGTTCCTCCCACCTGCTCTTTATTTCGTTCTGTGAAAATTTGGTGAAACTATTAAATCAGAACATAAAGGCCATGAGATTTTAAAAATTGGTCATCTCATGAAATTAACAGCATTCTTTTTTAGGGAATAGGGAACATACATTCACAGTTAGCATTTTGAGAACCATTGAAAGAAAATATAACTTTTATAAGTATATGATTTGGACCCACAAAGAACAAAGAAGTAAAAAAACTACACCAACAGCACGAATGAAAACAACACAACATGCGATAAAAACTAATGCAACATAATTAATTGATGGCTATCTATCTCATCAACTAACTAAACCAAACCAGACCAAACCAAACCTAGTCTTATGTCCCAATCACTTGGGATCAGCTACATGAATCCTTTTCATCAACTAACTAATCAACAAAAATATATCATTAGGTGCAGAAACAATTTTACTGTTTGCTACAAACAAGTTCAAGCAAAGAATTGAGATAAAAGAACGAAGGTGGTGTTAACATTTCCAACTTCCAAAAAAATACCTGTCAAGGGACTAAAAAGAAAATAAGTTATTCTTAGCTGAACGCTACAGAGCAATCCCTTCATTGTCCACCTTGGAACATTTCCATTCACTTTCCCCTTGCCATCCTGTTCAAGTGGTTTATGTTTATGTGGGCTGTTGAGTGTCACCTCAAGAGCTCTTCGCATGGTTCTCCCCACATCATCCCTCCTCTTGCATGATGTCCATCCATTGGGTGACCCTTTGCTTTCATCCCCTAGTGTTCATGTGACTCAGATTTCTCCTCTGTGGTTCTTCACTTCTGGATAGAACAAGGACCCTTGTCCTCAGCTTTGATCAGATAAAGCTGTTCACCTGAAAGACCACCCTCTGAACCACAACTAAATATGATCCTTGTGAAAGGACAGTCGGTCCCCATGCCGAGGCTCCCTCCAGTCCTTGCCAATGTCCGGTTAGGGGAAAATCTGATCATGAACACAATTACCAAACTTGGGACTGATTCTTACAACTGCTTTTTAGGGTGACATTCTTCCAAGCAGCCATGGGTGACTAGGTTTGCAGACGAGATGAACCTATCTGAGGTGATTGAACTTAGCATGTTCAAGCACAGATGATGCTTGAATCACGTTACTTGTAGGCTCGGGCAAAAAAAAGACCCAAGTACAGCAGCCATCGGCCCAGCCTCCAATGGATGTCCAAGCCTTGGCTATCATTCAACTGTTGATTTAACTTACGAACAATCCTTCATTTCTTAATTCTTTCTGTTTTATCTTGATCCCCATATATCATCTATGAACGGATATATTCACACATGAGACCAAGAAAACCACTTTAGAAAGAAAATAAAACAAAAGATCACAGAACCACTTAACCAATATAATGCCAAGAGGACAAACTCACAAACTTTTGAACCAAATTAAAAACATTTATCCAATAGAACAACCATCTGGGCTAGCAAGATGAAACTAGAAATAAGGAATGCAAATAAAGGCCTTACATTTTCCGTTTTTAGTGCATCGGCCAATTTACGTAACTCAGCTGCCTCCTCCTGCAACAAAGCCAAAGCTTCTGATGTTTTTGTCAGCTCTTGAATTGTCTCTGATTGTAGTATAACCTGTTTAAATTGAAAAAAAAAAAAAAAAACTGAAAAAGCAGGAATAAACATCACCACGGCCAATATACTTGTGCAGAGATGTTATTAAAAATCTAGGTTGGCAAACACTTAATGAAGCTAAATATTGATTTCCCCACTATTTTCTCCAGCCTTTGAAGAAAAGAGTTGCATCATTCTTGAGCACTGCCACATGTACTTGATCTGGGAATCTTCTAACGCAAGGCTAACTAGGTAGATAGATAAACTAGCCTTTTCCATAGCACTGTCAATCAAGTCTTTCAACTCTGATGGGCAGCTAATCTGGCCCATCCATCAGCTCAAGATTCCTATAAAAATGTATACAACTTCCACAATGTATATTGCAATCATAGTAGAAGTAGGGCTACAACCAATGATGCGCACAAAGGCACAGCAATTCAGCGAGTAAGAGTGTGGGAGGGGGAGAGAGAGAGAGAGAGCACTAAAGGCTTTCAGTAAATCATGCCAAAAAGAAGTTAAAAAGATTCCCAACAATAAAAGGGCAAAAAAAAAATTCTAGCAAATATTTATTGATTACTCTTTCCACTTGTCTTTACGAGTCTACTGAAGCATATGCCCCCAAAGCAAATAGTTTAAAATATAGAAACAAGAAATGAGCTTACATTTGATGATGTCTGCATTACTTGGCTAATCCCCGAAGAAGTGAAAAAGTTGACCGAACATTAAACAGAGACTTTATAACTCAGCAATAAGAAATAGAAGCACGAAAAACCTCAAACAAAACAGCATTTATGCTTTAGTCAATAATACAAAATAAAATATCTATTTAGAAAGACCCCCAGCAACCAAACTCATGGTGGCAGATCTGAACAATTAGGGCACCCATAGACAGCAATGAAGCACAAGTACCATTATTGTGCATCAAACTATACTTCGTTCCCTAGGTTGTCATGGCAACTAGATGGTAACATGAACTTTTGATTATATTACCATGTGTCTTGATTGCTAAAGCAATGATACAACGTTGTTTTTCCTTGAATAAATCAAGACGAAGCTCCAGCTCACTCAATTTTTTTCGGTCCCTTAAGAAACATCATCATAAATCATATAAGAGACATTTGCGAACTGCCAGCCATACTTCTATCAAGAGAGAACATGCCTTGGGGCGAGAAAAAAGAAAGAGAGCTGGAGCTTAAGAGAACAAAGTATGGGAAGAAGGTAAATTTCTAGTACTCTCCAGTGCCAATAAGCACTCTAGTTTTTTACACTTAAGAGAACAAGAAATCTCGGGAACTGAGATGAAAACGAATTGAACTCAGAAGTATAAACAAGAACACACAACTCTATAACTAATACTCCTCCTCCTTCCGTTTTCTGTCGGTACATTTTTGGGAACCCAACCTTTTAAGAAAATAAAATGGAAGCGCTAAAAACTTTAACTTTTCAAAACTTAACTTCAATTATTTATTGAACTCCTTCAAGCGGTTTAACTCTAGTGTGAAAAGAGGGGCAAAGGAGGAATCATACTAAATTCTGATATTAGACTTTTCAAAATGGACTAACATTAAGGGGCATCCAAAAATGGAACAATGCACACAATCAGCGACAGAGGCAGTAAAAAATATAACTATATAACTACACTACACTACACACACACACACACATCAGGCATAACGAACCGTGTACGATAGCATCACAAATTTATTACTGCACTAGGAATCAGTATAAGTTAACACTTCAAAAGAAACCTGTCTTTCATAATTAGTGCGAGCATCACGCCATCTCTGATGCTCCTTCCCTAAATCTTCCTTCAAACAGCAAATTTGGATATCCATTGTTGCAATTTGGGACCTACATGTGAAGAAAGAAACTAAGAACAAACATAAAATGTACAATCAGATGACAAGTCGCAAAAGAACAGAAAAACTCACATCTTAACAGAAATTTCTTGTTTTAGTCTGTCAGTTTCTGACAAAGCAGAAGCAAGAGCTGCTTCTTTCTCTGCAGCTGAAGATGCGGCTTCTTTGAACTTGAAACTAAGTTCACTTTCAAGTTCATTAACCCGCTCTCTGATGGATAAAAGTTCAGCTTCAAGAGACATCCTCACTTTGTCCGCCTAATAAATATTTTGAAGGAAGCAAACTTTTATGCAGATTCTAAAGTAAACAATTCCATTTGTAAAAACATGAAGTCTTAAAGAACAAAGAAAAAAGTCAGATCAGAAATACCTCAATTTTGAAGTTTTCATGAGCAAGCTCCATCTGTTTCAATGCAGCCTCATTTACTTGGGCTATGCTCTTGTACTGGAGAATAACGTTTCAGCACCTAAACTGTGTAATGCATAACAAAACAAATCGAATCTCATACAAGGTACATACCTGCAGCATGTGGTCCTTATTAGCTTGTGCTTCCTCTCTTAGTTTTTCAATCTCCTCTCTTGCAATACACAAGTCTGCAATAGCCTATAGAAAGTTCACACAAAAATGGTCAAACTATGACTCCAGTTCATAACTCTGATAAAATGGCCCCAAAAATAACCTCAAAAATAATGTTGAGAGTTCATTCATGGCAGGGAATGTTGGAAGCATTACATATTAAATTGTCAACCACCAACTCACCTAAAAACTGAAGCTATTAGAGAGAGGAGTAACTTTATTACTTATATCTCCAATGCGTCCCCTCACGTGTAACCATACTCTCCTTCATAAGTGGGCTAAACACGTGTAAACATTTTAATCTATATGTAGGCAATGAGGTTCGAACACAGGATCTATTACCATATTAGATTGTTCACCACCAACTCTCCTAAAAGCTTAAGCTGTTTGAGAGAGAAGCAACTTTTATTATTTGTATCTTCAAAGCAAATACAGTCTTAATGTAAGACTTTTAGTTTAGAAGCAAATCCAACTGACCATACATGAACTAGCTCCACTGTTTTCACTTTCAATTTAACCCCAATTCTTGATGTGTGTTATCCTGTTACAGGTTGTTATGCCACATGGAAGAGGAGCTTGGAATGGAAATGCATTCAAGAGGTTTCAACTGAATTTTGTGATGCAACTATCTCATGTAAGGGGTTGGAAATGATTAAATTTTACACCACCATGGTATTGGGGATGTGCTAGAGACGGTACCACACTTTAATGAAGCTGGGTTCTACTTACTGAGCTAAATCTACAACAGGGTTGTTGGTGAAGCCTTTTACAGGGCCTTGAGGAAGTAAAGAAGAGTTGGTTGCTTTCCCCCCGAAAAAGAGACTAGTACATCATGGACCCTACCAAGGTGGCCAATTTTGTTGATGTGTATCCCATGACAAGATTCTTACTGTTTTTTACAAAAGGACACGTGTGGTCAGTTGACGTTGCATGTGAAAACATAGGGACTGCTTTCATACATTGCAGCAGAGTGAGAGAGTTACAGACCCTGCACCTGGTCAGGCTACGTTGGCTAGGGTTTTCCCTAGAAAATTGCAAATGTTTTCTATTGTTGGTCCAAAGGTAGGTGGAAAGAACTAAGGGAAAAGGGTGGGTTTAAGATCTCCTATGCCTTGTGCATAACATTTAGCTAGAGAGAAATATAGTACATTTAGATGCCTGAAAAGTTTTTGCCACGGTTAAAGAGCTGCCCCCAGATTACTTTTTAGTCCCAACCTGAAGCATTTTTTTGAATTATCTGGAGTCTTTTAAAATGTGAGGAGCGTACCTGCTTCTTTGGGCATATGTTCAAGCTGAAGCACATTAAGAGTTTGTTTGACGAACTTGGGTACCATACCTTGTTAATGATTATCCTGCTGAATTCTTGTTTAACAGAAAAATGTGCAACCCCATACATGTCACTAATTTGACCGTAACTAATGTAAGAAGGAATCTGGGACTGCTAATTGAAAGTGACAGAATGCATAAATGACATGCTATTACAGGAGCTCTTAGCACATAGTAGAATGTCACTCGGTGCTTGTACTCACCTCATTGGTCGAGGAAAAGGAAATTCCAAATTCAACATCACTGCCAGCAATCTGCATAAGGAGAAAAGAGATTGCAGAGTTGGGAATTAACATAATTTGCAACCTTCTATAATGCAGTACAATTAAGGGTGCTTATGTCATTTTAGTGTCTTTCGGGTTTGTAAAGTCTTGAGTCTATAAATAGGTGAGTTGATCTTTCATTTGTTAGCTTTTGATTATTAAGAATATTGAATATAATGATTGAGACAAATTCTCTCTCTACCCTTTGGGGTTTATCCCCTTGAATGGGATTTTGCCCATTTCTTTGAATCTTTGATTCCCCTTTGATATTTTGATTGCATCATTTGGTATCAGAGCATCTAGGCTCGATCCCAACCTCTCGCCGGAATCCCACCCTTGCCGGAAAACACCTCGCCAGAACCCTAAAAGTAGCCTAAAATCTCGCCGGAGCCACCAGAAACTAGATCTGTGTTTTGGCAATCCAGATTCAACTTCAGCTATCGCTGTTGAAACTTCGATCGAGCCCAATCATCATTGCAAACCCCAACCCCATTTAGATATGCTCGGAAGTTGTTCGAACAACCCTAAATCAAAACCAACAGGTGTTGATTCAAGCCCTAATCGACTGGTACCTGGTCGAATCTGTGTTTACAACCCAAAACGAGTTCGATGCGAGTTGTTCAAGCTTGAAAACCCACGGATCTGACTCAAAATCACTGTAGCAGGCTTGAAATCACTGTAGCCACACGTCGAAATCACTGTAACAGACTCAAAATCACTGTAGCAGACTCCATTTGTCGATTTCTGGTCGTTTTCGAGTTGTAACCTCAGCCATTTTGACTTGATGTGTGAGTTTCAACCTTGTTTTTTGGGATTTCAATTTGATTTTTGACTTGTTCTGCCGAGTTTGGTTGTATGGTTGATGATTTCTGGGTTGATTTTTCTCTTATTATTGATTTCTAAGTTCTGTGGTTGAGTTAGCTCGTTGTTGACCCACTAGATTGACCGGGTACCGGACTGGGTTCACTGGTGTAGCAGTTGTGCTGAATATTTTTGGTTGATTTTGTTGGGTGATTTGATTGTTTAGAGTTGAATTTGGGTGTTGTAATGGCTCAAAGAGGTAGGGGAGGACAAGGAGGTAGAGGTAGAGCATTCATGGTGAAGAATAGGGAAAGGTTGAATGTTATTCCACAATGTGGAAGGCAAAATGATTGCAATTTGAAAGATAATCGGAATGAGATTAAAGAGTTGAGTAAATAAGTAACCATCTTGATTGAAAGGGTGCCGAATTTGCAACATCCGACCAAAAGAATAGACTGGATTCCATTGGAAAATCGTTATCGTACTCCACATTGGAGCAGGGCAAATTTGGTTAGATTTGAATACACATAGGTGAACGACATTGATTATGAACTTCCCAAGTTTTGTGGAAGCCCACTAGAATTCATTGGTTGGTTGAACACCATTGAGAGTGTTTTCAAATATTGTTGTGTTACCGAAGAAAAGAAGGTGAAATTGGTATCTAATTGCCTTAAGGGAAGACCTTCGGATTGGTGGACACAACTTAAAGTTAGTCGACAAAGGAGAGGCAAAGAATAGAGTAGGGAATGGGGTAAGATGAAGAAGAAGCTCAAGGAGGAATTCTTACCTTTCCATCAACATCCCAATGCCGATTACTTGACTAGTTTTGGTAAGAGCAAGTCCTTAGGGGCTGTCCCAACAGAAAATCAACCTTTAATCGGCACCTTGGAGGCTAGAAATCCGTCACCTAGCAGAATATTCAAATGCTTCAAGCTTGGGGAATCATCTCTCGAGTTGGAAGTTGGTGAAAAGGCAAGTGAGCATGTTCTTAATCCTCTCTTTGTCAAGGAGGTGAAAGAACCAAGTTGTGATGATGATTATGGGTATACTAATGTTCCAATCTTCGATGAAAATCCAAGTGAAGAACTTGAGGGTGTTCTTGAAGATGATTGTCTCTTTGATGTTAAAGACGAGGTTGAAGATTTGCCCATCTTTGTTGAATCTCCAAATGAAGACTTTGGAGTTGAATTTGAAGATGTGCCCGCCTTTGATGAGTTTGGTGTTGATAAGGAAAAGGGAATGCTTATTGATATGATCAAAGAAAGTTACCTGGCCTCAACAAGATGGTGAGGAACTTTCGGAGGAGTGTTATGGAGAAGAGGGAACTTTGACCTTGAGATTGAAGATTGCTCTCAACACTTGAGTTTCAAGTTGACTTTGGTACAAGACACTAAACTTGAAGAGTATGGAAATGATTTGTAAGCTCCACTCTTTGATGAAGAGTTGGTTGAACCAAAGGTCGAGGATTGCTTCCTAGTGTTGCTTCATGGGCCCAATTGCAAGATGTTCAAGTTTGTGGTACATTGGTCCCCAAGTCAACACTTCTCTCCACACCCGTCCCTTGGACTTCACCAAAAGAAGCGGAAGCACTCATGGGACAATTTGAAGACCCTTTGGGAATGGTGTTCACTCGAGTGAGTCTTGGGTATGATGTGGTGCACGTTCTTAAATCTTCGAATGATGATTGGTCAAAGTATATTTTGGGAGTACGTGTTCAGAGATCTTTTGATGGTGTTTTGTTGTACCGAAGACATGCCAAATGGATTACTCATTCACGCCTAAGTATGGCCACGGTGGATGTATACAATAAGCAGCTCGTATTGAAGATTGGTTGTGTTGAGGGTGATGCGTTGATCAAGGAATGCAGCCACGTGTCTAATTCCGAGCTGCATGATAATCACTTCTATGTTTTCTTTATTTAAGTGTCTTTGTGTTTTGTTGTCCAACTTGAGGACAAGTTGTTTTCTTTTTAGAAGGGGTGTATGATGCGGTAGAATTAAGGGTACTTATGTCATTTTAGTATCTTTAGGGTTAGTAGAGCCTTGAGTCTGTAAATAAGAGAGTTGATCTTTCATTTGTTAGCTTTTGATTGTTAAGAATATTGAATATTTTGATTGAGACAGTTTCTCTCTCTACCCTTCGGGGTTTATCCCTTTGAATAGGATTTTGCTCATTTCTTTGAATCTTCGATTCCCCTTTTCATTATACAGATCATAAAAGATACAAAGTAAAAGGAAAACAAAATCTCAAATGAGAACCAGAGCTCTCAAACCTTTACGGTTCAGCTACAAAGAAGACACATCTTAGACAATGACAAAGAGCAGGATGTTTTTCTACACCTAATCAAGGTTGTCAAATCGTGAATCCAATCAAGAATCAAAATGGTGGTCATGGTTTCTAAAATACACGAAATAGTATATTTATGGATTTGGGTGACAAAAACTTACTACTATAACTGAAAATTTAAGACCTAAATCACTAAAAGGCTTGTAATAATGAATGGGGAATCATGAAGAATAATAGGTAAGTTGCTTCTATTACAACTTGCATGAGATGAGGATTTGTGGATCATACTTACTGTCTTTTTTGTGAAAAATAGTTACAAGTAAAAAACAAGCCCTTTGATGGTCTTTAGGGTGGTTGTATACCATTTTCCCTTTGGTTTTCGCTTCACTCTCCAAATAAAGCTCCCCTTTCTTATTAACAATATAATACTTAACAAGAGAGAAATCTATCTTTGGGTCTAAAGATGGCATAAAACAGTACTAAAGACCTTAAAAAATAGTTTGAACCATTATCAACCACTAAAATAAGATTCAAAATTGAATTCAGCAGATTGAAAGTGAATCGAACAATTCACCAATTCACTTGTGATTTGCAGCTATTTCCGATCTATGAAACCTATTCGCATCAATGACCCACAAATCGTATCGAATCATACAATACGAATCGTGAATCCTACAATTCTAACAACTATGAACCTAATACAGAAGACGCTTGACCAACAATGACAAGATGTATTCCAGAGAAATCTCCAAAACATAACTACGGGAATCATTTGAAATACCTTAGGTTCAGAAGATTTGATCTTCTTCTCCATGTCAGAACATCGGGCCTGAGAAATAAGTACCATATTAGAAGGCACCACTGCACCATCAAA
This sequence comes from Rhododendron vialii, assembly GCF_030253575.1. NCBI lineage: Eukaryota > Viridiplantae > Streptophyta > Magnoliopsida > Ericales > Ericaceae > Rhododendron > Rhododendron vialii. The sequence continues at coordinate 157,836 of NC_080565.1, read as the reverse complement.
CTTCTTTTCATGGTCAAGCCCGACCAAAATGAGGATCAAGAAAGACAATCCACATGAACACTAAGGAAAGCTGCAATAGTTTTCTTTTCTCAATGAAGATGCTTGGGTAAAGTTCTAAATAGATACCTCAGCAACAACGGCCCTAGCCTCAGCAGAAGCTACAGCACTCAAGGCATTAGCTAATTCTTTCCCCATTTCCTCAACTTGTCTCATGGCGTTCTTCATAGTCTCTTCCCGGTCAACAGTGAGACGTCGGACATTATCCCGCTGTTCTTGAAGCTCCTTCTTAGCCTCAGCCCATTCCTTCTGCAAGCAATTTAGATTCAACTATCACCACCCATACAAAGCATGACAAAGTAAGAGGTGAGAAAGTAGAAGCCCAAAAAAGCTTTAAAAGGGAACGAGAGGCCTTTAGTGTGACATCCAATAACACACCTCAATCTGTCTAATGTACTCCTCTAGTTTTCTCCTTTCTGCCCTTCTGGCCTCCTACAGTTACGGAAAGAAGTGATAGTTAACTTCTGAAGTTGTGCAATTACAACGGCAAGTATGTAAAACAAAAATGGAGGATACCTCACGAACTTCCTCTGCACTCTGGATAGTGTCCAAACTGGCCTAGATACAAGTGTACAACATCCAAAGGAAAAAGAAGTTAGCATACCATCCCATATCGAACTGTAACCAACTACATGTTCCAAAGAAAGAAAAGGGACCTGCAAACGATGAACCCTCTCAGACAAGTTACAAACTTCATCGCAAGCTCTCTTCTCGGAGTTTACCATCATCTCTTTTTCATGCTTCAAGACAGATAACTGTGGAGCAGTACAAAGTTTGATGAATAAGTTCAACACGAATTCTGTCAACAATTCTATTTCTATCCCATAAGTAGTATTCACCTCCATAGTTAACTTTCGGGAAAGCTCCTCAGCAATAAGCACAGACTCGGAACCTTCACGTAGCTTTCGTTGATAGTCAATTATTAGTTGCGAGAACTCAACATTTCTGGATATAACACCATTGGTTTCATCTCTCTGACATGTTAGCCACCGAGTAAGTAAAAGCACGTATAAAAGCAACAACACTCAAATCTGCCACAATGGTAAGTACATAACAAGATAAATTGATCCGTGAGAAGAAGGAAAAAGGATCAGGGAGGGAAGGGGGTTGGTCAAAATCACCTGATGCTCAAACTCTTTCATAAATCGGTCAAGTTTCTCACGTGCAAAATTTGCTTCTAGTGCAAACTTGTCACGTTCTGATCGCAAAGATGTCATCTCGCTCCTGGTGATACAAATGAAATGAAAATCATCACATGTTACTTTAGTTTTTTTTTTTTAATGTCAGATGGTAGAAAAATGACATTGCACATATATCATGAAAACTAAAATAACGAGACACTACATGATAATAGAGTTTGCAGCAACTAATCAAGAGCTATGTTACATGGATCCTTCATTTTGGCTCAAGTACCCGTGTCGATGTGTCCGACACCCATATCCTTTTGGACACTCGGATCCTTTAATTGTTAAGATACTTCCAGAAAAATATTATCAAATTAGCTAGAAAAGCGATATTCTGAGTATTTCACATAGACAGGAAATAGCAAAAACATAATTTTCTTAACCCTTTCTTGTTGAAATACATTTGTAAACATAGTTTACGGTACATAATCTGAGAAAATTATGCAATATATAATACAAACAAGAGTTCAGGGTGTGTCCCCATACCCATACCCAAGTTGGGGACACATATCCACGTATCCTAAAATTTAAGTTTAGGAAGGTCCGACGCTTGGACTTCCACCCGCACCCAATACTCGCACCCGAGTCCATGTAACATAGATCAAGAGCTGTAGACAACAATCTACGAAACAGCCCCATGTGTGTGCGCGTGCGCACGTGTGTAGTTGAAATTGATATTGCAGTAAAGGACTTCTACAAAGACCAATTCTTACTTCCATGTTTTACCATAAAACTTTTCCTGTACCAATTCTATAGTCCACCCCCACCCTGCTCTTAAACACGTGTAAAATGCAGAATATGCAAGTCATGCCCCCGAAAGGTGTTCATCATGCCACAAAGTGGCGGTGGGGCCTGCCTAGCCCAGCAGTTAGGCCATTAAGGCCCTAGCCTATAGCCTCAATTATTGACAAGCCTTGTACATCTCAGTCCATATTTATCATCCAAAACCAGAGTCTGCAGGTATAGAAGGCTTCAGTGCATATCTTTGCAGAACAGAGTCCTCTAGCTATGAAAGGCCTCCAATCAAAAGCTCTTCTTTGACAATGCGTGTAATCATTTTGGACACATGCATGGGCCTGACCAAAGTTCTTCTTTTCATCATCATCTTATATAAAATCCATCCTTGATTGCTGAGATTAGGGCACTTCAATGTTTTGCAAGCCCAAAACTAGAGCAATAATATACAAGCTTCTTGATACTTTTGGGTTGACGATTTGGTCAGGAAATCAGATATTATTGTTGCACAATTCTAAAATTCAGTATGTTTCATTTATAGTGCAAGTTGTTATCATTTGTGTTAGCATTAAAAACTTAATAGAAAGTCTCGAATAAAAGTTTCTCTTTGGTCCCAAAAAAGCTTCAGCCACCCCTGGGGTCTGCAAATGGTCAAATTCAAATTTTCAAAGCGGTGTGGCCCCTTATCAATACCATACAATATAGTTGTCATTTATGGTAGCGGTTGGTCATTACCAACAAAACCAAACCCGGCCTTAAGTCCCAGACTCCTAATAAATTAGGGTCGTGAGGTCGTCTATGAAGCGATTTTCTCCACTTAGCTCCGTCGAGGAAATCATGTTCCATGATATCCAAGAAACCTAGGTCCTTTCGAACTACCGCCTATAAGGTCAATCTTGGTCGTTCTTTTACCATATCACGTAATTTTCAATTGTCATTTTGTGGAGTAAAATAGTTCCATGGATGAATTTTCAGAACCAATGGAGTGCCGCTGGTACCAAAATGATGCAACCAAATTGACATAGCATCTAGCTATGTAATTTTGTGCTCTTAGTAGTAAGGGGTGTGTGTGTGTGTGTGTGTGTGTTGGAGTCTCTTATTTGGTAGTTTTTATCATTTTGAACAATTATCTATCAAGAGCTTAGTCTCTTTTGTATCCCTTTTGGGAGTTTCTCTCTCTACATTATCTATGGGTATTTGGGGTTGCATCATTTGGTATCAAAGTATCTAGGCTCGATCCGAACCCTTCATCTTGCCGGAAAACCTACCCTCGCCGGAACCCTGAAACGGCGCCAGAAAATCTTGCCGGAGACACCATTTCACTCGAAATCTCCAGATCTACGTAACCCAAGAGCCCAAACCTCAATTTCGACTCTCAAAAACCATACATTAACCATTTTCGGAGCTGTTTAGTCTATTTCCTGCACTTTTTCGAACATCAAAACCCTCGAAATGCACAGATCTGCACTCGATTTTGCATTTCAAGCATAACCCACTCATCTTCAAACCCTAATACAACAAAACGAGGTTAGATCTACTTGTTTCGAACCTCGAATAGGTGATTTCGCACTTAACTCAGCCTTATTCGAACTCGATTCAGCCATTTCAGAGCTTGGAACCGTGACCCGTACCTGCTACGTACCCCTACTGTGTTCGAATCACTTGGATAAGGCTCGAACAGCCTTCGGTTGGACTTGAGACAATCGATTAGCCCTCTTTGGTACTCGAAATAGTGGTGAGAGCCTCCTTTCTACTCTTTTGGCACTCAAATCTGCGTTTTCTAGCTTCAATTTCAGCTGGGTTTGTTCATTTGTTGTTATTTGCTGCGATTTATTGTGGGTTGATAGCATTTGGGGATCGTTTGTGTTGATTGCTCGTGTTTTGTGGTGGTGTGGAGCCTTGAGTTGACTGGGTTTTCATTATTTGGGGTTGAGCTTGTTTGAAGTTGATTGAGGGATTGTAATGGCTTATCGGGCTAGAGGTAGGAGAAGAGGTAGAGGTAGAGACTTTGTGGTGAACAATGGTGAAGAGAATGAGTTTGGCAACCAAAACCATGAGATGCAAGAGTTGAGGCAACAATTTGCTACCCTAAAGGCTACAGTGCAAGGCTTGCAATTGTCGCGTGCGGGTAGTGAAGGGTCTGAGGACTCTCAAAGTCACTTTGACAATCCTTTTGGAGATCCGAATTGGTGTAGGCCACCTCCCACTCACTCTCCCTATAGGTGGGAGAAGAACATTAAGATTGAACTTCCCAAGTTCCGGGAAGTTCAATGGAAGTCTTAACCCGGATGAATTTGTTGATTGGATGAATACCGTTGAAAGAGTGTTTGATTATGGAGATGTCTCCAAGGAGAAGAAGGTGAAGTTAGTGGCTATCCGTCTCAAAGGAAGAGCTTCCGCTTGGTGGGAGCAATTGCAAGGGACTAGGCTATGAAGAGGAAAGGGAAAGATTAGAGAATGGGAGAAGATGAAGAAGAACGTCAGAGCAATTCTTGCCTTTCAACTATATGCAAAACCTTTACAAGAATTTGAATAATCTCAAACAAGTTTAAAGTGTTGACGAGTACACAGAGGCTTTCCATCAACTTGTTGCTAGAGTTGATTTGAATGAAAGTGAAGATCAAATGGTTGCAAGGTACATAAGTGGGTTGACAACCACAATCCAAGATGCCATGTTGTGGACGGTTTCGGAAGCCTATAATCAGGCCTTTGTAGCTGAAAAGCAAGAAAAAAGAAAGTTTTCAAGATCCAGGCAGCAATATCAAGGCGGTTCCATGTCCGGGCAGCCCTTCTACACCTCTTTTCAAGGTGGTTCTTCTACTGGCGGCCAAGTTGGTCCTCCTGGGTTTGATGACCAAAATCATGGGGATAAAGTTTCCGTCCCTGCTCAAAACCAACTTCAATCCGGTGTTTTGGGGACTCGAAACCAACCCCAAAGTGGGGGATTCAAATGCTTAAAGTGTGGGGGAACCAAGGCACAAATCTTTGGATTATCGAAAGGCTTCCGGAAGTCGTAACAAAGTCCAGGTGGAGAAAAGTTATGCTGATGTTCCCTTGTATGATGATGTCGCATGTGAAGAAATTGGTGGTGACTTGGAAGAGGAAGTGGGTCTTTCACTAATGATAAAAAAGACTCTCCTAACACCTAAGCAAGATAGTGATGAAGATCAGTTGCGCGGCAACATATTCTACACAACTTGCAACATCGGAGGGCATGTTTGCAATATGATCATTGATAGTGGGAGTTGAGACAATATGGTATCTCAAGAGGCAGTGGACAAGCTTCAACTTAAAATGGAGGAGCATCCCGACCCTTATGTTCTTTCTTGGTTCAAAAGGGGAAATGAAATCAAGGTGAATAAGAGGTGCTCAGTGTCCTTCTCCATCCGGCAAAAGTACTTTGATGAAACTTGGTGTGACGTGATACCTATGGATGCTTGCCATATCTTGGCTGTCCGTGGCAATACGACCGCGATACTCTTCATGATGAAAAGATAAATACCTACACCGTGCATAAGGACGAACAAGTCATTGTCTTACCCATGAAGGAGAAGGCAACTACAAAATCTCATTATTGCCCTATGTTATTTGCTTCTAAGGAACTTCCTATAATGAATTTGGGTATGATGGATGTCCCAAAAACCACCAACAAGCTCTTGAAGGAGGATGATATTGTGTTTGGTCAAAAGTTGACAATAAAGGACGAGTTTGGGAATGACTTTGAAGGTTTCCCTATCTATGATGAGTATCTTGTTGACGACAAAGGGTTTGAGGATGTGGAGCAAGTGGTACAAGAAAGCCATCGAAGTGCATTGGATTCATATTCAAAGTATGAGAATGTGGAAGATCCTCCAATCCTTGAAGACCTTGTAGAGCCAAAGGGTGTGAATTGTTTTCAAGTTTTGCCTTCCCCCGATGCATGATATAAAAGTATGTGAAGAATTGGTGACCAAACTAGGCTTCATGGGACAACTTGAAGATCCCTTGGGAATGGTCTTCACACAAGAAAGTCTTGGGTACGGCGTGTTCCTAGACTTTGAATCTTCAAATGGCTATTGGTCAAGGTACTTTTTGGGAGAATGTCTCTAAGTACTTCGATGTAGCTTTGCCTTGTTCAAAACATGCCAAGTGGATTGCTTACTCACACACAAGCATGGATGCGGTGGACATGCACAAAAACAAGCTCATGTTTAAGATTGGATGCGCTATGAGAGTCGTGTTGGGTCAAAGCACTACAACCGTAACTTGAGGACAAGTTTCTTTTTAGTAGGGGAGTATGATGTAGTATGTAGTAAGGGTATCTTTGTCATTTTGTGCTCTTAGTAGTAAGGGGTCTATATATATGTGTTGGAGTCTCTTATTTGGTAGCTTTTGTCATTTTGAACAATTATCTATGAAGAGCTTAGTCTCTTTTGTATCCCTTTTGGGAGTTTCTTTCTCTACATTATCTATGGGTATTTGGGTTTGCATCACAAATCAAGGTGATTGATTGATTAAGAGAGAGAAATCCCAAAATGGGATACAAGGAGCAAAGCTCTCAATTATTCTTTCTTAAAATGATAAAAACTACCTAATGGGACTCTAAACACCTATTTACAGACCATCTAACACTAAGGACCACAAAAATGACACAAATACCCAAAATACTAATACATCACAAAACCCTTGAAACCACTTTCAGACCCTTCCTTCACTGGCTTTGTAGCACTTCAGAACAAACAGATCTCAGAACTTCATGAAACACACTATATACGAAAGAGAGATTCAAAGCTTCATAACCCACACAAAACGGAAAAGAAGATTAGAAGAAAAGGGGGTTTAGATGGTGTCAATCTACAACAACATTCTGAAAAAGTTTAAAAGTACCCGTGGAGAAAGGCATGGACATTCAAGTTTGAATTTCATATAAAGAGTGGAAAAGGAGAAAGTCAAACTTGAAAAGGAGGCGGGAAATTGAAATCAATCGAATTCACCTCAGTTTTCCTAAGTCTTCTTCCAGACATTTCACGCGCTCAGAAGCTTGTTCCTGTGCCTTCTTTGTAGCTTCCTGAAATGTAATATTTACAACGAGATCATAAAAAAAGCAAGAAAAAATAGCAGCAGATATGACCTTTTTTCCTGAATCTGGGTTCCAAACATACCTGAGAACCTTCGAGCAGAAGCATAAGGTCTTTTCTTCCATCACCTGCAAGAACAAAAAAAAAAGATTAAAGCAAACAAACAACATAATAATAACTTATTTAACCCGAAGAATCTTAAAAAAATACATAAACAACTAATGAGTTCAGCAAGCTCATATACTTGCCTACATTGTAACCAGCAAAGCAGAGAATAGCCAACACATCAAAGTAAGACCTCAAGCTGAAATTCCTGATCCTACTGCAGTAAGGAATGCTAAATATTGGTTGTGGGTTTTCTGTTTCTCTTTCTCTGGTGGGCTGGTAAACAAGGGGACGGTTGTCTGTGTTTGTAAATGTTAATTTTCTATCCATTTCCCACATCAAATGTGGAAAGAACCTCAGGAAGAAAGAAAAAATATGAAATGAGAAGTGCATGACTGTAACCTCAAATTCAATCAATATCAACTCCTGAAATATGCATGAGCATGCATTCTTAACAATGACATTCTTCTTTACTATCAAGCACACCCAACTCCCAACACGTATTTGACAAAAGGTGGGACGGGGGGTAATGGGGAAGGAACATTAGTAAGAGAGCCCATAAATCTCATTAATAGCGACATGAACTAACTAGTACCTGGTTAAACATCAGTATAACTGAATATCATTAGACATGACATACTAAAAGAAGAATAGAAAATTGTACACCGAGAACCTGAAGTAGCTTCCGCAATGTGAGAATACGGTGAATGAAGTTTCTGTTCTTCTTCGTATAACTTTTTGTACATAGCGACCTATCCAATGCGAACAGAAATGATAAAGATATTGCATGATAACAGAAATTAAATGAGCTCAAACAGTCTTTGTGTGCAAATCTAAACAGAGAGGAACGCTTACAGAGGTGTGAAGTGATTCAATCATGAGCCCTTGCTCTTCTGCTCTAGCTAGTACTGCATTAACTTTGGCAGCAGCCTCATCTTTGTTTTTCTGAAGTTCTATGTCAAACTTCTCCTGAAATTACAGCAGAAGAGCAGAACCATGATAAATACCCAACAAATCCCCAAGAGAAATGCTATAACATCCAGCAGCAGTACAATGAAAGACATTTTCACAAACAAGATGTGTGTTTTGAACCTTCAGCTCCATATCTCTATTTCCAATCTGGTCAGAAAGGCTACGCACAAGGCTACGAAGCTGGACATTCTGCTCAACTAATCCATTTATATCCTTAAATGTCAGCTGTCAAAGTTTCATATTCAAAGAGGAATCAATCTTCATCAATAAGTAGGAAATTGCAGGAGAAGCCTAATTCAAAACAAGGAAGCAAATGCAACACAATTTACCAGCCTTTCAGAAATAACGTTTTCCGTATCAGAGTCAGCATTTAACTCAACAATGGGAAAAGAGATAGTGTCACCAGCATAATTATGACCCATTGATCCACAACGAAGTTGAACATCTCGGCATTCCTTCAGAAGAATTGTCACCTGAGGTATTATAGACATAATATTAAGAGAGGTGCATACTGGGCTCAATATGGAAAGATACACACAGTGAAAAAGCTATCATTTCCAAAATTTAATCATGTCATATGCATAGGACTCCAGAAATTTCAAATGTCCGCGGAAAATTTATTACTCCTCCCAACAGAAGAACAAAAATTCAGTTGGATAAAGTATAAACTACCTACACACTATTTGATTGACAGCTTATGTGAAGTTCTCCCAGTTACCTGTTTCTGGAGATCAACAATTTCCTTCTGCGCTACAGAGTAATCTCGTTCATGCCTCCTCAAGTCGGCCTGGTCAACAAAAAAACATGAGTGCCCATGCAAGAAAGAAAGAACAAAATCCTTGACCACGATCAAATTGTCACAAACCTTGAATTCCTGGAGGTTCCTCTCTAAGTTGGTCTGTTCAGAAAGAGAATGCTGTAGTTTTTGGTTAACAACAGAGTATGCTTCAACCAATCGCTCATGTTCCACTGCATATGGGACAAGAACACAATTTACAGAAGGACAGGACACTAACAAGAAACACAACATCAAGGGGGCAAAGCTTGCTTTGCATATTAAAGTTCAACCATATTGTGTTTGCAGAGCGGGTAACCACCAAACATTTGCTTCAGTGAGTGTTTCCTAAATGATACAGCCAACTATAGGAGACAAGAAGTTACATAATGCGTCAGGCATGGGACTGTTAAAGCATCAAACTCAAAACCAATTGGCAATGAGTGGAGAGGCCGCCCAGGCTCATACACTAGTTTTTGGAGGAAAAAATTAACCACCATGGGACAAACTCCAACTCTCCTCCACACGTGCGACCCCCGACTCGCACGTGGAGAGGTAAACAAACCAACCATAACATATGTATCACAACAAACAACTGTTTACTTAGGGCACAAACGAGAGGGAAGAAATTCTCTTAAACCCTAGCTCTAATACAATGTTGGAGCATCCAACTCAAAACCAATTGCCAATGAGTGGAGAGGCTGCCTAGGCTCATATTAATTAACCGATGTGAGACAAACTCCAACAAAGGCAAAAGAAGACTCAACTAGATTGCTTGGGTGTCTGTAAAAAGGTTGTTCTCTATTGAAACCTTGAAATTGCTTATTTCATGATGAAGAACAAGCAAGAATCAATACAACACCAAGGCATCGTCAAAGATACTAGTTATGCAAATAAAGCCCTCTGTAACAAAGATTTAGAAGATGAGAGGTGGATATTTCCTTCTTTCTGCTATGACGCAAATCCAAATAGCCACTCAAGTTGAGAACGGAGATATATGCACACTTCCAATATCAACCGGTGCCTTCTAGAGCCAAGTTCTAGATTTCTCCTTTTAATTTTGGATCACCAATTGTCGGATCCAACAGCTAGGAATGGGCCAATGAGAAAGCAAACCCACTTGTGCACCAAGACCACAAAATAGAAGCACGATTGGGGAAGAATTGAGGGGGTGTTTAGTAGTTTCAAAAATTTCCAGTAGCGCCATGTAGTTAGCGCCCCGGGTGAACATGCGTAGGTGCTGCTATATTTCTGTTCTCCTCATCTTTTAATAGCACTTTCTGATGTTTTAAAGTTTCATAAATGGAATTGGAGAACTTGGTTGTAAAGATACTTGAGAAAATGCAAAGAGATTTTCTTGTGGGGAGGAGTTTAAATATCATTTAGTTGATTGGGATACAGTTTGTGAAAGGGAGGATTGGAAGTGAGAAGGCTAAAGCTATTTAATCAAGCTTTGTTGGCTAAATGGCTTTGGAGATTTGCATGTGAAATGAAGAGATGGTGGAAGAAGGTGGAGGAAGCAAAGTATATGTGTCGGTGGGGAGAGTGGTCTTCCCTTAGTGTGAGTTTGCCACACAAAGTGGGGCTTTGGAGGGGCACCATGAATGGGTGCGTGGTTTTTGTGAGAAATACTAATTTGGAGGTTGCAACGGGAGAAGGGTTAAGCTTTGGAACCATGTGTTGTGCAGGGAAGCGAGGTTCAGGGATGCTTTCTCGAGTATCTATATTAGGGATGCCGATAAGAATGCGTCCATGTCAGATTATCTTCAACATCATGATGGCGCTATAGTGTGGGATATTCACCTGCATAGGGATGTACTTGATTGGGATGAGTAGGCATTGATGGCCTTGCTTTATAGAGTATATGGTTTGCATAGGCAGTGTTCTAAAACTCGCTATTCGGTAGTCGCTCGACCAGGCACCATGGAGGGAGTACTCGGCGTTAGTCGGCGAGTAATGGCCATCGAGTAGGGATTAGTCCCCTCGGCCAGGCACCTTGGAGCGAGTACTCAGCGAGGAATACCTTGTTTTAGAACACTATGCAAAGGGTAGGAGAAGGGGGGATGAGATGCTATGGAACTTGGAATCTTTGTAAGAAAGGATCTTTTCAGGTAAAATCTTACTACCAAGCTTTATGTGCGGTAATCCCTTTGGAAAGAATTTGGAAAATATGGCTCCGTTGAAGGTGAGTTTTTTTGGATGGTGTGTAGCCCAAGGTAAGATTCTTATTATTGATAATTTGATTCAAAGGAGGAGAATTATTGTCAATCCAAACTAAGAAAAGACCAAAGTCCAACGCTCCTATGCCACCAGACAATAAATGAGACGATGATTGACGTCTCTGCATCCCTTTTTCTGTACTAGTAATGGTACGATACCAGTATGTTGATCCAACAGAACCTAATGGATAGAATGGTAGGATATTTACACTTAGGCTTTCAGATTTTGTGCGTAGGATTTAAAGGACTTAACCGGGGAGCGAACAGACTAATTTGTGGTTGAAAGTTCTGCAGAGCAATGTTTATGTTTTGGATAGAACATATGAAGAACAAGAGAGAGACTTGAAACCTAAGAAGCTCTTCGAAGCATATTGGGTCGCTTTGCTAGGATTAGGGAACTTGACTTTGGGTTTCATCTCCTGAACTATCAGAACTAAGTTCAATCAGCCTACATAGAAGTATGGATGAAGTGGTAAGTGGCAGCCCCCAAGAGGTATGGGTACTTGGCATGTACATTGGGTGTTCTATTATGAATCTAGGTTTTCCTGACTTACACCGCATGGTATGGGACAGTGGACACTATGCTAGTACAATGGCAATGAGCGGTGGCATTGGTGTGCGCTTGAAGGTGCTTGTATAGGGTTGTAGGGTATGGTTATTTTGGGCGAGAATGACATGAGATGTGACCTTGTAGGGGCCAATTCTACAACAAGGTTGGGCAACTTGCGTAGTTGCAACACTGTTTGATGTAGGACGGTTATAGGGCACTTGAGTATTGCCGCCTACAATAGGAATCGTGATGGTTTTGGATGGGAAACTAAGAATATTACTTGGATTAGTGCGCAACGAAGAAGAAAGGAAAGAATGAGAAGAAGAGAGAGAAATAGAGATAGAAGAGCTTCACACTTGCAAGGGTTAGGCGGTTTCCGCAAGGAAGGACCGCAACCCAAACCCCAATCACAATGACCTCAACTTTGCAAAACTCAATTCATTAATAACTCTACTCCAAATGAAAGATTACATCACAATTTATAATCCATGGGAAAGACTCTTCTAATTCCTAGAACTCTAAATGAAATGAACCTAATTAATGCAAACACATTAATAAGATATTGAAGGGACCTAGATATAAATGCATATATTGAGCTGACCAACATGTGTTTAATGCATCTACATAAATATTAATGCAAATACTAAATTCATGATGACCCTTGAACTACCAAACAATTATGGATGGCCCTTGAACTACCAACTACCATGGATAACCCTTGATCTACCAATCCTTGTACGAACCACATTGCTATTGATTAGAATCTCTGCAACTACCATAATAGCCTCATATAGCAATTTATCATTTTTTGTTGTCCTCATCATTCTCCCTTGGTTGGAGAAAGCTCGACCTCGAGTTTTGTAGTGTCTCAGTATGAAAATCGAGGAGTGTTTGAGTTTCAACCATTCAAATCGATCCTTCTGAAACAACCAAGAGAAGACACAAAAAGCCAAACTTTTCATCCGCCCATTGGCTCCATCGAACTTATGTGGGATATCAAACTCAATGTCAACATTTTGTCCTCGAAAAGGCATAGACTACAGCATTAGTATTATTGACTGTTGTGACTTTCTTCAGCGGCAAATCTTCACCACTATGCTCGCTCATGCCTTCTTTGACTGCAATATCAAATTCTGCCTACGTTTGTTGAATGCCTTCATTAACGGCAACATGCTCATAGTAGATTTGCGTAACTTCTTCAAGTACATGATCAACTTTATAAGCTTCATAAGCTCCTCCTAGAAGAGGAACCGTCAATTTCTTTAGTAATGCTTTTATCGGAGTACACTACTTTTTAATGTAGCAGAATCACTCTTTAAAGTTGCAATATCATCCTGATAGCCTGAAGCTCTTTGGAAAGAGCGTCAGTCTTGGAATTAAGTCCTCTATTTGTCACCATTGTAGGTAGATCAATTTTGAGGTTGTAGGATTAAGCTCTGATACCAAACTGATGACGGTTTAAGGACACTTAGATATTGCCGACTAAAATTGGAATAGTGGTGGTCTTGGGTAGGAAAATAAGAATATTACTTGGATTAGTGCACAAAGAAGAATAAAGGAAAGAATGAGAAGAAGAGAGAAAGAGATAGAGGTGATTCACCCTCGCAAGAGTTAGGTGGTTTCTGCAAGGAAAGACCGCAGCCCGAACCCCAATCACAATGGCCTCAACCTTGTAAAACTCAATTCATTAATCCACTCTACTCCAAAATCCCAGTTTATAATCCATGGGAAAGACTCTTCTAATTAATGCACACACATTAATAAGATATTGAATGGACCTAGCTATAAATGCATACATTAAGCTGACTAAAATGTGTCTAATGGACAATTAGACAAGGCATAAGACAAAATACAAGGCACTTAGGCACACACGAGAAAATACAAGGCATAAGACAATAAGGTTTTTACACCAAAAGAAACAAAAATATAAAGTAGATTCCAACCATTAATTTGATAATTAGCATATACCTCGCTCATCCATAATGATGCCAGCTTTCTCCTCTATTTCGTATAGCACCTATAAAGAAACAGTGATGGCATAAGCCTATCATAACAAGAACATACTTCATGACACTAAGATGATAACCATTAATAAATTAACATATAGAGAAACCGTAGTAACGTATCAGACAAAACTTAGCTTACAAAGATAGGGATGGGTGGGAGCAGCTAGAATTTTAATCAGGTTAAGCTAGACTAATTTCAAAAGAAATGACATAGTAACATGTAGAACATCCTATCCCAAATTAACAAACATAAGGAATGCAAAGGTGGAGTGTTGGCTTATCAAGAAGCAACAAGTGAGTAAGATGAGTGTAGCAGAAATGAGGATGTTGAGGTGGATGTGAGGTAAGACTAGGAGTGATAGTATTAGAAACAAAACTATTTGACAAACGGAGTTGTACCTATACGGGATAAGTTGGGAGAAAATAGATTAAGGTGGTTTGGACATATTTATTGAAGACCTACAAATGCAATAGTCAAGAAGAGTGACACAATAGTAGTGGATGGTCGGGCTAGGGGAAGAGGACGGCCTAAACTAACTTTGGATGCCGTGATACGAAAGGACTTGGGGTTACTAAATCTAACGGAAGAGGTAGCCCTAGACAGAGCTCAATGAAAAAACAGGATTCATGTAGCCGACCCCAATTTATTCGGACACGAGGCTTAGTTTGGATTGGATTGGTTTGGTTTGGTAAGGAATCATTAACCAACATGTGAGAATCTACATCGTGTATTTATAACATCATAATATGGTGCTTAAAGATAGTAAAAGCATCAGCTTTACTTCGTTTTCATTTTTCTTGAAATACTTTTTGCATCCTGGTCTATAAAACCCAGTCCAACGATGGTCACATAATCAGGATAGAGGTTTCTGTAACCAAGTTGGGCAATTAAGAGTCAAGTCAACAGACAAATAAAGTAAAAAAATCATGCCTTAGCCAATTGGTAGAAATAGCACCAACTGAAGATAAGTTATGATTAAACAAACTAAGATGATTTGCTCACATATGTTAAAGAAGATCAGCGTTTGCGACGCTACGGACTGAGAACAGTGGAGGCAATAGCAAGAAAGAGTGATACTAATTTAATAACTCAACATGCTAGGGATAAAGGGAAGAAATGAATTGACATAGGTTGTTGTGCTACATTAGTGCAAATGTATTTTATTAAGGTGAATATATACCCCTTGATGAGTAGAAGGATGTAAAAGTGTTCATAACTGCTCCCAATTGGATGGCTAAAAGGTTGGGTTTGGATGGGTTCAATTTATTTGCATAGGTATTTCCTATAACAAAGAAAAATGCCAAAAAGGTGTGTTTGATACATATCGAAGGGCCGACAGCCACTACAATATACATCATGCCCCAACAAAGAAATGTTCGTAAGAAAATGCTAGTGCATTGTAATCCCAAAAATTTGGTCCTGCCAAGCTATGAAGCATGGGTACCCCAAAAATCATGTTGTACGAGTACCGAGCGTGGCCCCGGTACGGCAAATTACAACTGCCTACTCCGAAATGAACCGGGTACACGTTCTAGTTTTTGCCTTTTGGGTACCACATTGTTACAGCTTGGGTACGCAAATGGGTACTTTCTTGGGTACATGTGGGATTTTTCCTAATTCTTTTGCAAGTTCAGGGGTTCCAGAGTTATTACGTATCTTGTTGGGGCTCAACTGTAATTTGTCATTTGAAAAAGGGAAAATCATGTTCAGACCCAGATCTAGGTTTAGACATAACCTGCCTCAGTCGTTGCCATCTCCATACGATGGAAGATGAAACAAGCAATTTCTCTCATCTACGGCAAAGGAAAATTTGACGATCCTCTCCTCCTTTGGCAACTTCTGGGGTGAAAAATCCAGCAACTGTTAAGTGTTTTTCGTTTACGTTTTTTGGCTCAGTTTCTGCTCATCTCACTCCCTATTTCGTCACCTCTCTTTTCTTCTTTCTTCACATTTCTCTCCACCTATTTCTACATGTTTCTCTCATTGGTTTTTGCTCCATGTTTCTGAACATTTTTTCATCCTGTTATCTTAGCCTTCGCTGGTACAATATATTTATATTTGGTATATCTAATGAAGCATGCTACAATCATTAACACAAAAAAAAAAACTCACGTAACCTGGCTGTTCCTGTACCCTAATTTTTTAGGTTTTTGCCGTATCCCGAACCACACACCTGTGCTTCAGTGCTGCCAAGTCCTTCAGTACCGCAGGCTACCATCTCCACCTTTTTTTAGCACAACACTTCAAAGTCTCAAGCAAATCAAAATTTTGAAAGGATTTTTAGGATACATACTTTTTTATGTACAAGTGAGTGAGGTTATTTTAGTCTTCCTGTACTCACACGCTATAACATATGTGTATAAGGGTGAGGCAAACCCTAAACACTTCTCTCAAATATAACAAGTATAAATGCTTGGGTTGGGTGTGGGGATAAAATTTTCAAATGGTGAAATGATAATCACTTTGTTTGGTTTATATTTTAGAAAGTTATTTTTGAAAGTTGGAGTGGTAATGAGTGGAGAGAGATAGAGAGAAAGATTTATTGAAAATTGTGCCGAGAGTTAAAAGTTACTCTCAAAAAGTTAAACCAAGCGGAGTGATTATGTTACAGGCTTCTCCTGATATGGGCCATATCCAATTGGACTAAATAAGCTCAAATCAGAAACTTCAAGGACGAGGTGGATTAAGGCGGTTTAACTAACCCCACAATGTGAAACTATTAACAAGAAGAAAATACTTTTCGACATATTCTAGACAACGCCAGAAAACTTCGCAACCGATAATTCTAGGAGCGAACGAAAATTGGCTGCAAAAGGTTCTACAAAGCCAGCCGGTAAGGCCAGTTCACCTCATGGACTCCTCACTTCATTAAAATGAAATAAGATAGCAAGCAACAGCAAGCAAATAAACAAACCTATTTGTTAGAAAGTGTATACTGTACCCGTTCCAATATAGCTTGGGAATGCTTTCTTCCCAATTGCTCATGCCGCAGCGCATCAACAGCCTCTTGGTACTTGGCATACATTTTAGCGAGCTTTAGACAAAAAAGTAAATACTAAGAAAGCAGAAAAAGAAGAAGTGGCACTAAATTGATGAAAGCAGAAACAAACCAGCAAAGATAACTCACACTCCAACCATCCCGTAGGAGTGAAGCCGCCAATGCTGTTCCTGAGATTCCTAGAGGGATATTTGGGACAACTGTGTGGCTATAATCAACCATATCATTTCCTTTACCTGAATCCACCCATCTGCAATTGAAAAAAACAAAAACAAAATCCAACTAACAACAGTGAATTCTGACAGGAAAACTAATTCAATCAAACAACATTTAGCCAGGACTTAACTGAGGACTGTATAAAATAACCAGAACAAAATATTTAAAAAATGCTGCAGCCTAGGCTCAGATATCACGAAAAACCAATGAAAGAAGTGAAATTTATAATCCTTTCAAGTATCAATCAGGGCATTATCAATCAGAAGTGGAGCAGCAAAAAAAAACAGAAATTCAACCTAAAAAGTTGAAGACAGGGAAAGAAGAGAGCTAAACTATGAAGACTTCTCCCATTAAACTATAGGGTCCAAAGGTGCTTGAAAAAATTTCAACAAAATGAATAATCACTTACGCTTGTGCAGTATACGTGCTCAAAGGAAGAAGATTAAGCTCACTTGCTTTCCTATTTGTCTCAACTTCAGCTTCAAACTTTTCAAGTCTTTCCTTCAAATCAGCAGCTTCCTATGAACACCAAAAATAAAGAAGAAAAGCATATGTAATTAAAACTTAAAACATTGATATCTAAAGGTGTCTCTGTGTTTATTAAAGAACACAGAGAACAATAGTAAACACAACAACAACAATATAACATAACCCATCTAGTCCCCAATCATTGGGGGTATGGGCGGGGGATGATTGGAGACAGACCTAACCTTTGGCAATATATGCACAAAGTGGCTGCTCTCATAATACCACTAAAACAGTGGCCCCCCTAAACCTCCAAGAGCCAAGGAGCTACAAGGACGTTTTGTTGTAAAACCATGCCCTCAAATCAAAGCCAAATGGCATCAGAGAGGGCAGGCCTAGAGACCCAAATCAATTTATGTGCACATTACCATGCTTCCTTCATTGATAGTCCAAAGCATCGGTATGCACAAAGAGAACAATAGTAAACAAGAAAGAAAAACGTGATCCAGCAAAAAATAAAGCAGACATAATATCGAAAGGCCTTGGTCAAATGGGAGTATTCTTCACACAAAACTTTCTTCGAGTTAGTGATACCACTTAAGTCAATGCAGCATTTTCCGAAAAGAACAATGACCGTATGTATATGCTATGTAGACCTTAATGATCGATGCCACGTCATCTCCACAAGTGACCCTCACGACAGCATGCTTGGCCACCTATTGCCAAGACAGCTTGTGTGTCTAGTCTACAAGACACATGCAATCCAAGTGAGCACCATGGGGTGCTGATCATAGCTCAACCGAGTTACAGCTCAAAGATCTCATCATGGAAGACCCTTACTCAAAGCAGCAGCATGTAGGTTCTGCAAAAGCACTGCAGGACCCTGGTTCATCAGTGGCTGGGATATATAGAGGAAGGTTTGGCTAGTGTTGTATCTTGAGATAATATAACTTCGGACTGCTAGGCAAGCTATGACTAATTGGTGTTGTATGTGTAAAAGGGATGCGGAGACGGTTGTCCATCTGCTCATTCATTGTCCGGTGGCGTGGGATCTTTGGGCATTGGTGTTTTCCTGGTTTGGGATACAATGGATTGTGTCTAGAAATGTCATGGAACTTCTTATTGCTTGGAGGGGTGTTAGAATGGGTAAAAGAAGGAAGAGTTTGTGGGCCATGATTCCGCTTTGTTTAATGTGGGTCTTATGATGTGAGAGAAATTCGAGAGTTTTTGAAGGGGTGGAAAAACCTGTCTAATCTTTTTTGGTGAATAGCTTGTCCAGTTGGGACAAGGGAGATTGTTTTCCATCGCTTGACCAATTCTTAGACTGGTTTGAGCTTTACTATTCTCTCGGCATTGTATGGGGCCTTTTTGTAATGTGGCCTTCTCTTGTATACAGGTGGCATTCCCTTAATACCTTCTTCTTAATATAACTATTTATTTATCAAAAAAAAAAAAAAGAAGAAGAAGCTATGACTAAGAGATGGGTCACACCATCCTAAACCTTGCATCAAGCTCTACCCCAACTAAATCGATGTGACATCTCTAACAGACCTCATCGCTTCATAATATTTTTACAGGTGTGACTTGCTATGAAATCATTACCCAGGTTGTTATGCAAGTTACATGCATTAGTAAGAAACAATCCACCCATTCTCGTATCGTACCCTGAGCTCTCCCTCTTTCCCTCTTTGTCAGCAGCTTCTCTTGGCTGGTAATCTTCAAACCTATGGTATTGCACAAAGATTTCCAACCTGGAGCAACCCGACCATGATTCCGATCAAGACCGGCAACAATTACTACCAGTGCTACTTTTTCACCTCAACAATAAACCTTTAAAGAATAACCTCTTCGGCTCCGTATACGAAATAAACGACTCCGAACGTCAAGAATCAAAGTTCAAAACCCTTGAAAACATTTGATCCAAAACTTATTCGCAATAAACATACCACCACAAATTGAGGAGGAGGTAAACATCATACCTTTTGAAATTCTTTTGTTGCAGATATTTCCTTCTCAAGCCTCTCTTTATAATCATTTTCAACTTGGCTAAAGTGAGTCTGCTTAACGATGACATCAAACAGTCAACACCACATTAGCAGAGAGAATCTACTATTTTTTGTGCTTTGGAAAGGAATAAACAAAATACAATCATTGTTGTGTTTGTTTTATGACGCAGAGCGCATCAAACAGTAACCAACCATCACCACAAATGAGTCTGCAGTCATTATTGCTACATCTAAAGCATAACATCTAAGAAAGCAAACAGTGTAGGCTGCAGACTTAGTAATGCTCTTCATTATAACAGGAAGTAAATACATGATACAATGCAACAAATTTGCAGAGGTGAATCTCACTTCCAAAGCTCTAATCACACCCTCGAGCTCTCCTGCCTTTTTGGACCATTCCTCAGAACTCTCCTTGTACAGATCAACAAGCTTAGTCACCTACAAGGTTGGAGAACATGAGATGGAACAATTCAGATAATAGGAAAAAATCTCCTGCTGAAAATAGAATCTATAACATATGCGATGCAAAGAGATACGAACAAATGATCTGTTCAAGGAACCTCCATCCACAAAGTAACTTGGAAGGAATGATTTTCTCCACACAACTTCACAAACCAAATCCATAAATTTCCGTTTGACCGGAAAAAAAAAAAATCCGTAGCAACCCTATCAGTCTAAAATTCATGGCATCTAAGAAAAGATGGAGTTGATCATCCTAACCATAGAAACAGTTTTTTAGAAGAGTTACAACAAGGTGCAAGAGAAATCCACCTGTCCCCAGTAACACCCTTTTTAGAGTGATTAGCAAACAACCTTGCACACGCAAATCTGCTTCATCTTTTGTAGAAGAAGAAACAGACCACACTCACCGCATAAGCAGTCCTTATAGATAAACTTAGAAAGTTAGAAATGGGCCAGTGTGATGGGGAGTAAATATTAGCCATCAGATGCAATTCTATAAAACTAAAAAGCAAATAGAAGAGTAAAATGTACACGAATCGTAAATAACAACACAGTTATGCTTTTGACTATCAGACATGAATACCATCTGCATATCCCCACCTCCATAGTTGTCAAATGGTGAATCGACCTCTCTACTTATCCTTGGGATAGCAGGGCTACAGAGAGATCGTGTTTGCTGATTGTACATGGGGTAGTTGTGTCTGAAATTTTCTTTCTACCCCAACCCTATCCACCTCCCCCATATGATTCAGCTATCCCACATACACAGTATACTGTATCCTATCCTGTCACACTATCCCATGGTCATATAGCATAACCAAATGTGACAAAATGGACAATGATAAGTTGATAACTAATCTAATCCCTATGCTTTTATCTGTGACCTTGCCATTTGACCCCCCCAAAAAAAGTACAATATAAAAACGAAAGTTTCAAATCAAAACAATGAAGGAATCATTCAACCATTTCATTGATCATGCAGCCTAAAAGGTGACCCTTGATTATATGGCAACAGATGTAAACACCTCCATCATTGGTTTCTTGTATTACATGCTATGACCTCAAAATTCAAAAAGACGGACCAGAAAAAATAAGCATTCCAATGATATTATACTCGACAAGTTTCACAACATTATAGGAAAGGTTCCAGAAAAAGTACCAAAAGACAAAAATTCAAATAAAAAAAAAACTATTACAGTATGTTTTGACTTTACCAATACTTTAGTGGGTTATGAACATCCACCTTTAATAAGGACTATTATTACTTCTTCTTCTTTTTTAATAAGTAAATAATTATATTAGCAAAAAGGCATTAAGAGAATGCCACCTATATACAAAAAGACAACCAAAAAAAGGCCTATACACTCCCATAAGAATAAAAAAGCTCAAACCAATCTAAAATTTGGTCAAGAGAAGGATTAGCTTCTCTCTTGTCCCAACTATATTACCTGCTCTCTTGTCCCAACTATAGAAGGTATTCACCAAAAAACTTTTGATCCTAAACAAAGGCTTTTTGACCCCTGAAACTGTTATTACTAGACTCAAACCCAATTAAACGATGCTTATTCCACCAAAATATATGGCAAAAACAGCACAAGCACTTTAACTTTTAGAAGATGGTTTGACCTTTTAGACAGAAAAATAAGGGGGAAAGGTGAAGAAACTAGCGAGTCGGTCTAAATCCTAAAAAGATTTCTAATTACCATTAAATGAATTTTTGCATGGATATTTCTTACCTTCATACTACTGCTTTTCCACATTAAAACTAAATCATATTATTTGCCTTTTCAGGTCATGAAGGTTAAAACAATTCGGTATTTTCCAAGTGTGTATGTTTCAAGAATCCATGAGTAGTCAATCCAGAATCGAGTTGTGACTTGAACCGTGAATTCTAAGACTCATCACCGATTACCACAAATAAATTCACCTATAGATTGGTATAGCATCTGTATCAATAGTGAAATAGAATAGTAGGACTAAGAGTAGCAAATATGCCAATGACTATGTTGCCTAAAATTAGCACCCTAAAATAACATGGCCTCCCTCAACAACATTCACATGGCATCATTGGTAGATATTCCTCTTACGCTCTACCTCTACTTACAAACTCCACCATTGAAACTGAAGCCAAGCGCATGAACCCACCCATACAAGTACAATCCCCAAAAAGAGGAAAAGAAGCAAAAGGAAAAAGAAGAGAAGCACTTCCCTTGGATACCCAATCCCCAATGTGACACACACACACCCCTTTAACATCAACAAATAGAGAAACCTCCTAAAAGGAGCTAACAGAATTCAGTAACAAGTCTAACATATAAACATTGTGATATCCACAGATGCAAAGGTAGTAGTATCATAGCACGTAAAGATTTTCCAAGAGGGCTTACTGTCGATATTTCAGCAGAATATCGCTCTTCATTGGCTGCAGCAGCATCTTTAGAAGAACTCAAGTCCTTTGCAATAGCACAAAGTCATACAGATCATAAAGTTGATACAAAAAGCATGACATTCAACACGAATTAAAGAGAGTCATATGGAACAGGACAAACCTCCTGCAGCGACGTAAGCTTCATTTCTAGCTCAGTCACTCTATCCTTGTTCCACTTTAAAGAACTCAAACTTTCATTCAATCTTCTCTCCAACTGGTGAGAGGAAAATCATACAACAAAATTACGAGGAAAAGAGAGTTCGATAAGATGTAAAAAAAGATGCAGAGATAAACATCTTTTAAGTGCTTACATCTGCGGTCTTAGCAGACATATCTGCCTCAAGCTCACTATGAGCTCTACGCAGCTCAATTTGACTGTTCATCTTGGTCGCCAACTCATCATTAAGCCAAATATTATGCCTCTGGATAAGTTCTTTCTCCTGCTCACAGAGAACAAAGATGGCGTCATCATTAATATTCGATCAGATACCAGTTGGACAAGTGCAAAATGAGAATGAAAAGAAGCATCATGGAACGATAGCTTGCAGAGGCAAATAAAGACGGGGAAGTCTCACATTTGCCTCATGACATATTACCAGTGATGATTTCGTAAGAGTTAGCAATGCCGAAAAAGTGTCTAAATTAAACATATTGTTCAACTTCTCGTGCTAGTAACTCTTCATGTTCAAAATAACTCTCACTTCCAGCTTCAACACTATTGTCCACGCATCTACAGAAAAGTTGTCTAACTATAGTATTGAATGGATACTTGGGTTTACGTCTGTCTGCATAAAATATCTAGCTCAATTTATGTTTCCAACAGTAGCTGCGCATTTCCATTTTTTCTACCAACAAAAAAAGAATACAAAATAAGGAAAACATGCATAATTTGGGAAAGTCGAATAAAAATACTTCTTGTGTTCATGCCACGTTCGGTTTTTGGGAAAGGACAGGGAAGCAAGAGAACATCTCACTTTCCTGCATTTTTTTTAATGCGTTTAGTTAGCAAGAAAGCTGTGGGACCCGTGACTCTAACTTTCCCACTATGATTGTTTCCCCAAAACTTGTCCTGCAAAAAGCAAGAATTTTCAGGAATCATATGTTTACACTAATCTCTACACAATATATTTTCAGGACCCGGTTTGAGGGCATTGTTGTCAATGAGTGTCTTTAGGAGTTTTTTGAGTCTTGCCGGAAAGTAAACCTCGCCGGAAAATATATTGCTGGGACCCTAAAAAGGCGCCGGAACCCTATCTTTAGCCTAACCGTTAGATCTACCTGTTTGTGCACCATTTCCAGACTCGAAGCACCAAAAAAAACAACCCTAAATCAATTAACCCAGCTTTGAAATCACTCCTGTAGCCTGTTTCAAACCCTAAAACCGACTCTACATAAAAGATGTTGAACCTAAACTTAAAAATCCAGCCGGATTTCAACCTTTTTCAGAGGATTTGAGGCCTTTCGCAGCTGATTCGAACCATACTCTGCTGATTTGAAGGCTGTAAAACCCTAATCGCACCCGATCAACTTGATTCGAACCCATCTCCCACTGATTCGAACACTGTACATCACCTGATTAAACTTCGAAAGTCAATGTATTCACAATTTCGACCCTTGACTTGTTGATTGGAGTGCCATATCACCAGATTTGAACATTTGCAACTTAATTCAACAGGGTTTGGACGCTAGTTGATCAGTGTCAACTACGATTGGTGCATTTCGAACCCTAAATGCAGATTGCAGAGGTTTGATCTACTTGTCTTTTCACTTCTTGCTTGGATTAGGTGCTATTTTGTGGTTTATTTTGAATGTGGGGATGCTTGTTGGTTGATTTTGGATCTGGGTTTGCTTGTTGAGACCACTGAGTTGACTGGATTTGTAACTCTATGTTGAGTTAACTGAGTTTGGGCTGGAAATTACTGAGTTGACCGAGTTTAAAGAGTTGAGAACAAGTTGCTACATTGGATGACAACGTGCGGCATTTGCAACGTCCAACCAAAAGGACAGATTCCACTCCATTGGGAAATCGTTATGGTGCTCCGCATTGGCGTAGAGCAAATTTAGTTAGATTTGAATCCACATCGGTGAACAATGTTGATCATGAACTTCCCAAGTTTTGTGGAAGTCCGCTAGAGTTAGTTGGCTGGTTTGGTTGAACAATATTGAGAGTGTTTTCGGATATTGTTATGTTACCGAGCAAAAGAAGGCGAAATTGGCATCTACTTGAGCTTCCGATTGGTGGACACAACTCAAAGTTAGTCGACAAAGGATAGACAGAGAAAAGATTAGGGAATGGGATAAGAGTAAGAAGAAGCTCAAGAAGGAATTCTTACCTATCCATCAACATCTCAATGCCGATTCCTTGACTAGTTTTGGTAAGAGTAAGTCCTTAGGGGCTGTCCCAACTGAAAATCAACCTTTAATCGGCACCTTGGAGGTTAGAAATCCATCACCTTGTGGAACATTCAAAATTTCAAATGCTTCAAGTTTGGGGAATCATCTCTTGAGTTGGAAGTTGGTGAAGAGGCTAGTGATCATGTTCCTAATCCTCTTTTTGTTGAGGTGAAAGAACCAAGTTGTAAACGTGATGATTATGAGTACACTAGTAGTCCCATTTTTGATGACTATCCAAGTGAAGACCTTGAAGGCGTTCTTGAAGATGATTGTGTCTTTGAGATTGAAGATAAGATCGAAGATTTGCCCATCTTTGTTGAGTCTCCAAATGAAGAATTTGGAGGTGATTTTAAAGATGTTTCGTGTTTGATGAGTTTCTTAATGAAGAGTGACATTGATAGTGAAGATGGAAGACTTTGACCTGATCAAAGAGAGGTTCCTTATGTCTAGGCAAGAAAGTGAGGAAGTAGAAGAAGGGAACGAAATAGATCTTGATTTGGGTGTGCAACAAAGCCGGAAGATGTTTTTGGTTGCCCGTTGGTTCAAGAGGATTTCATAGAGCCAAAACTTGATGATTGGTTCAAGAGATGCCTCTTGAATCATCTTTGCTGCAAGGTGCAAGATAGCCAACTTTGTGTCGAATTTGTGTGTTAGAACTATGGCTCATATGGTATTGGGGGGTGCAGGGGGCGTTGTATGGTAGGGTTCGTACAGGGGTATTTTTGGGATACAGACCAAATACCAGATTAGGGTTAGAATAGAGTCAATATAAATACTCTATGTTGTAAACCCTAATTCATACTGTGATAATAAAGAACAGCAGCCGCTCTCGCTCCCGTGGACGTACCCGGTTTTGGGGAACCACGTATATCTCTGTGTTGATTCTTTATTGTTTATACTCGTAAATCGTGTGAGTGTGTGTGTCGATCCTAACAAGTGGTATCAAAGCTACAGGCTGTTTTAGATCACACAGAAGAACGATGTCATCGAGTTCGTCTGTTTCGAAGTTCGATGTGATGAAGTTCGATGGAACTTCGAATTTCGGATTGTGGCAACAGCGGGTAAAGGATCTGTTGGTGTAGCAGGGCTTGTACAAGGGATTGAAGGCGAAGCCAGAAGCCATGTCTAACGACGATTGGGAAGAACTCCAGATGAAGGCGGTGAGTACGATTCGTCTGTGTCTTGCAGACGAAGTTATGTATCACGTGTTGGGTGATGAATCGCCGGCTGGGGTTTGGACTAAACTAGAGGGCAGGTATATGTCAAAATCGTTGACGAACAAACTATTTCTAAAGCAGAAACTGTTTGGGTTGAAGATGGCCGAGGGTGCTGATCTGATTCAGCATATCAACACGTTCAATCAGGTTGTGAGCGACCTGCAACGGATTGACGTAAAGTTTGAGGAGGAAGACCAAGCGCTGATGTTACTGTGTTCACTACCGATTTCTCTCGAAACCCTAGTTACAACCTTACTTTGGGGGAAAGAAACCCTAGAACTGGAGGAAGTCACTGCAGCCCTTCTGGCGTATAATCAACGCAAGCAACAAACAGAATCGCTGCAGGGTGAAGGTCTGGTGGTTAAGGGGTACGGGGATCGTGGCAGGAAGAATGAGAGGGGTAAATCAGTTTCGGGGCGTGGGAGGTCTCAGTCAAAGTCAAAGAACAGGTCCGAGGGCACGTTTGAGTTCAAGTGTTATAGGTGTCATGAACCGGGGCACATGAAGAAAGACTGTCCGCAGAAGAGTAAAGGAACTGACTGGAAGAAGAAGGGAAAGGCAGGGGAGAGGAAAGATGGATCAACTTCTGCAAACGTTGCGGAGCAGGAGTCAGATGATGGTGATATGCTTTCGGTCTCAGCAAGTTCAGATCACATGGCAGATTCGTGGATTATGGATTCAGCATGTTCTTTTCACATATCTCCTATCAAGGAATGGTTCAACACATACAGGTCAATGGATTGTGGTAATGTTCTTATGGGTAACGATGCATCGTGTAAAGTCATAGGAATAGGCACAATTAAAATCAGAATGTATGATGGTGTTGTGAGGACTTTGGGGGATGTTAGACATGTTCCAGAATTGAGAAAGAATTTAATTTCGTTGGGAACCTTAGACTCCAATGGCTGTGGGTATAAAACAGAGAGTGGAGTCATGAAGGTAACGAAGGGTGCTATGGTGATGATGAAGGCTTGTAAAGTTACTGGTAAATATTTACAAGTTGGTAGGGAGTACAGTTGTAGGTGGAGCTGCTGCCACTACAACAGACGACACTGATGATACTATGCTTTGGCATATGCGGTTGGGACATATGGGAGAGCGTGGGATGTTAGAGCTACATAAGAGGAATCTGCTGAAAGGGGTTAAATCGTGTAAATTGGATTTCTGCAAGTTTTGTGTTCTGGGAAAACAGTGTAAGGTGCAGTTTAGGAATGCAACTCACAGAACGAAGGGAATTCTTGAGTACGTTCATTCAGATGTTTGGGGGCCAGTGAGGGTAGCTTCGAAAGGAGGATCTCTGTATTTCTTGACCTTTATTGATGATTTTTCAAGGAAAGCTTGGGTGTACTTCATGAAGCACAAGTCTGAAGTCTTTGCTAAGTTCAGAGTGTGGAAAGCTGAAGTGGAAAACCAGATAGGGAAAAAGATTAAGTGTCTCAGAACAGATAATGGGAAAGAATTCAAGAATGGGCCTTTTCTGAAGTTTTGTGAGGAACATGGGATTCAGCGACACTTTACAGTTCGAAAGACACCACAGCAGAATGGGATGGTAGAAAGAATGAACAGAACCATTGCAGAAAGGGCACGGTGTTTGAGATTGAATGCGGGACTTCCGAAGGTTTTTTGGGCAGAAGCAGTGAGTATGGCATGCTTTGTTATAAACAGGTCACCGAGTGCTGCTTTGGATGGGAAGGTAGCTGAGGAGATGTGGACAGAGAAAGAGGTTGACTACTCAGGGTTGAGAATTTTTGGGTGTCCGGCCTATGTTCATGTTCCCAGTGATGAGAGGTCAAAGCTTGATGCGAAGTCTAGACAGTGTATCTATCTTGGTTATGAGAAAGGGGTCAAAAGGTACAAGCTTTGGGATTCAGAGACAAAGAAAGTGGTGATCAGTAGGGATGTGGTATTTGATGAGGACTCTATGATCAAGGCACATCAGAGGGTTCAAAATTCTGAGTCAGAGGAAGTGAACAGCAAACAACAGGGCGTACAGATTGAGCTGGAGAGTTTTGATATAGGTGATACTCAGCCAGATGAACAGCTTGATCAACAGCAGCAGCAGGAGCAGCAGCAAAGCTTGGCCGCTGGGAGAACCAAGCGCACTATCAAGCCACCAGTGAGGTATGGGTTTGATGACTTGGTTTCTTATGCATTGACTACTACTAGTAGGGATCCATCTACTTTTCAGGATGCTATTACGAGTTCTGAAAGGGACCAATGGATGGAAGCCATGGTAGAGGAAATGGAGTCTTTGCATAAGAATAAGACTTGGGAGTTGAAAGAACTGCCCAAGGAAAAAAAGCCAGTGGGTTGTAAGTGGGTATACAAGCGGAAAGAGGCAGCAACAGAAAAGGAGAGGGAAAAGTTCAAGGCTCGGTTAGTGGCAAAGGGGTATTCACAGAGGAAGAAGATTGATTTTGATGAGGTCTTTTCTCCAGTGGTGAGGCATACGTCAATCAGGATTATCTTGGCATTGGTGGCTAGCTATGATATGGAGTTAGAGCAAATGGATGTGAAAACGGCATTCCTCCATGGTGATTTGGAGGAAGTCATATACATGGAACAGCCTGAGGGGTTCAAGCAGCCAGAGACTGAGCATCTTGTTTGTAAGTTGAAGAAGTCCCTTTATGGGCTGAAAGGGTCTCCAAGACAATGGTACAAGAGGTTTGACTCTTTCATGATACAGATTGGGTACACACGCTCTGAGTATGATTGTTGCGTTTATGTTAAGAGTCTTGATGATGGTTCCTATATTTTCTTGCTTCTTTATGTGGATGATATGTTGATTGCTGCGAAGAGTATGGTTGAGGTAAACAGGTTGAAGTCTTTATTGGGTAAAGAGTTTGACATGAAGGATTTAGGAGCGGCTAGGAAGATACTTGGGATGGAGATTCGCAGAGATAGGTCAGCTGGTAAGTTGTGGTTATCTCAAAAGAATTATGTGGTGAAAGTGTTGGAGAGGTTTAGTATGAATAATGCCAAACCGGTCAGCACTCCATTGGCAAGTCATTTCAGATTATCTTCAACTCAGTGTCCGGTGTCAGATGAAGAAATTGAGGATATGTCAAGGGTGCCTTATGCAAGTGCAGTGGGTTGCTTAATGTATGCAATGGTTTGTACGAGGCCTGATTTGGCACATGCAGTTAGCATAGTCAGTAAGTACAAGGCCAAACCAGGCAGAGAGCATTGGAAGGCAGTCAAGTGGATGTTCAGATACTTGAAAGGTACTTCAGATCGCGGGATTATGTTTGGTAGGCAACGGGGTCAGATTTCAGTTGTTGGGTATGTGGATGCGAATTATGCTGGAGGTTTGGATGACAGAAGGTCTACAACTGGTTATGTGTTTACACTTGTGGGTGGGCCTATTTGTTGGAGATTCATGGTACAACCTCTGGTGGCTTTATCCACTACTGAGTCTGAGTATATGGCGGTGACTGAGGCAGCTAAGGAAGCATTGTGGTTGAAAGGGTTTGTTAAGGAGCTTGGCATAGATCAAGGTGGAGTTCAGTTGCATTGTGACAGTCAGAGTGCCATTTATTTGGCAAAGCATCAGGTGTATCATGCTCGAACCAAGCATATCGACGTGAGGTTTCACGAGGTGAGAGAGTTGATTGATGCAGGAGATTTGATACTGGAAAAGGTGCACACTTCTGAGAATGCAGCTGATATGTTGACAAAGACGGTTACTGCAGACAAGTTCAAGCATTGCTTGGACTTGGTTAATGTCTCCCGGTGCTAGGAAAATGGAGGCATCCCCCCAACTTATTGGATAGTGATGGTTATCTTCTGAAGGGGCGAGAGTGAATTCGCCAAGGTGGAGATTGTTAGAACTATGGCTCATATGTTATTGGGGGGTGCAGGGGGCGTTGTATGGTAGGGTTCGTACAGGGGTATTTTTGGGATACAGACCAAATACCAGATTAGGGTTAGAATAGAGTCAATATAAATACTCTATGTTGTAAACCCTAATTCATACTGTGATAATAAAGAACAGCAGCCGCTCTCGCTCCCGTGGACGTACCCGGTTTTGGGGAACCACGTATATCTCTGTGTTATTCTTTATTGTTTATACTCGTAAATCGTGTGAGTGTGTGTGTCGATCCTAACATTGTGTATGATCTAGTTTTGGAGTTACCGAAAGGGGATAAATGCTTCTTGGGACAGCTTGTTGATCCATTGGTCATGGTCTTTGATCAAGCTAGTTTAGAGCATAGTGTGGCGGTTTTTCAACGTGCTAAGGTGGATAGTTCATGGCATGATATGGGAGTGTTTGTGATGAGCTACTGCGAAGATATTTTGATTCACAACAAGCATGGTAAATGGGTGATTCCATTTCACAAAAGTATAGAAGCGGTGGATGTACAAAAACGGAAGCTCATATTGAAGATGGGTTATCGCACGAGGGTGACTTCAATCAAGGAAATGTAGCAACATGTCTAATTCAAAGCTGCACAATGAACACTAAATGTTTTCTTTATTTTAGTGTCGTGTCATGTTGTCCAACTTGAGGACATGTTTTTTTTAGGGCGAGTCCTGATGCAGTAGGTTTGAGGGCATTGTTGTCATTTAAGTGACTTTAGTATTAGTAGGGTTCTTTGAGTAGTTTGGGCTAATATCTTTTTTATGAAATCTATCTTTGATTTGGTTTGTATCATCTTTTTCCCTACACTAAAATTTTCTTGGAATTTCCTAGACCACTTTCTTGACTAGCCCGGTCGAGGGAAAAGAAAAGGATAGTAATTTGCAAAAAAGAAAACCTATTTCTCTCTTTACCATCTGCGAATCTTTTCCATCTTTGAATCCCTCCACAAATCTAAAATCCAAACTTAGCCATTATGTACTTTAGCATGAATAAGTAGGAGCAATGATCACACCTGGCCAGCCCTCCTTGGCTAACTCAAGATCCCCCGGCAAACTTCCAATGTGGGAAGAAGTTCAAAACCAAAAACAAATCAAGAAAAGAAGTATGGACCGCAAGCCGCAAGGTGAGTTTTTGGTGAGGATGTGGGTGGGTGGGTGGGTGTGGGCGTTGGGGGTGGAGGCTGAATGGAAGGGTTGCCATAGGAGGGTGAGGTTACCAAAGGAGCAAGATGGACTTAATGGAAGGAATTCAAGCATCTAACTCAAAACCAATTAGCAATGAGCAGAGAGGCCCCCAGGCTCATACACTAGTTTTCGAGGTTACAATAACCCATGTGGGACAAGCTCAAACACTTCCCCGCATGTGCGACCCCTAACCCGCACGTGGAGGGGTAAACAAAGGATCTATAAAATTGAGATCACAACAAAAAAAAAAGAAGGTGCACTTATGGCACAAACAACGGGGCAATCAATCAAGAGTCTTGTCCAAAGCCTCTAAAGCCTACCTTTGATACTATGTTAATGCATCCAACTCCAAAACCAATTAGCAATAAGTGGAGAGGCTGCCCAGAAGGTTACAATTAACCAATGTGGGACAAACTCCAACAAAAGGAATTGTGGAGGAAAGGATATACCTGAAAGGGAGAGACAAATGGCTAAAACAGTTCACCAAAGAGGTTGTCTAATACAGAGAAGAATGGCCATAGGAGGGGGAGTGACCACATCAGTCGTCCAGGGAGAGGTTCCCTGAGGAGGCCGAAACAACCAAAATCACCTTTTTTGTGTTCACCATTTAAAATTTTTGAAAACTTTTGCCATGCTTTTGGAAACCACCATCACAAAAAGTTTGTGTTCAATTTTCCAAAATTTGAAAAAAGAAAAAGAAAGAGTAGAAAACAAGGAAGTTACCAAAGAATGCTCAAGACCCAAGCTTCACAACACCACAAGTTCTTTTAACCCATAGAAGGCACCTAACATGGGAAAGGGAGGCTGGACTAGGCCTCTCAATGGACCGGGTTCAATCCAAATTTGATTAGAAATATCCAGATCTGGATTCGAATCCGATAAATCCCATTCTTATAAGACCAGATTCGTATATATTCGATTCGATCCGCTAAGAATACCATCCAGTACTCAAGTTAACAAAACCCTATTTTCCTAGTTTCTATTATGTTGGATTATCCCCGAGAGCCTTGTTCCAAGAATTCCGAAACTAGTATTTATTTTACTCATAATTTCCTTTGTTCTGTACTAATTTATAACATCCCCAGCCACACATTTCACTTCTAACCTAGATCCTAATCCCCATGTCACAAAACCCACTGCCATATCCTCTCTCTTCACTCAAGGCCATTTGGTGCAGTAATAAAATTTCAATTGAGCAGCAATACCTAGATGGAATTGAGCAATTTTGTTGGGGTGCTATTTATAGCAATTATGATTCTTTATTATTATTATTAAAAAAAATGTGTTGGTTTCATTCGGTTAATTAAACCATCACACTTACCCACTTTAGCCAATATGCTTAAATTATACATGGGTCAAAAAGAATAGGATTGAATTCAGATCGGATTTCCATTGACAGGTCTAGCTGAAATGCAACTGCAATGAAACAAAGTACGGAGACTACCTGTGAAAGACGAGTACAAGCAGCATGGGAGCGTGCCAACTCAGAGTCAATTTCGTTCAGTCGAGCTTCCTTCAAGCCGGCACTATCGGACAAGTTGACCTAGAAAATAATAGAACACGTGAATGATAGTGTTAAGCACATAGAAATCCTTGCTTCGGTACTAGCTCTATCTCAAATACTTTGCACAAGGAAGAACACAAGCATAACCAATCAACTTTGGTAAAACTGTTGTTGATTGCGAGGACCTTTCAAATCAGACAACTTTAGCGGTCAGTGTGGGATCCTGTCAAATTACTATCAGATAAATCACACTAACAGACTTGACCGAGGCAATGAAAATTCACACTGATTTGGTGTCAAACTGTTGTTTGAGTACGTTAAACTTTTTTCAAGGAGAGATGAAGAGTGAAGACAGACATTAAACGGAAGGTAAATTGACAAAATACTCAAGAACACAAAGATTAAAAAAATGAAATTACAGTTGAAATACCGGCTTTAGAGAAACACTGATAGCAAAGGATGTAAAGAATTAACCTCAATCTACTGATAATTGAATATCAATTGAAAAAGCAAGTAAACATATATGCGTAGATAATGTACATAAGTTCATGAGTAAATAACTAGACGGATGTGAAAAGTGCTTGAAAAACGGTGACAAACATAACTATGTAACAGGAAAAGGAAACTGTGACAACCACAATTTTGCAGTGTATTAAAATCTTAACTGTAATTTTGCGGGAAGTAACTTAACTGTATTAAAATCTTCACCTGTAATTTTATATGCAGTGTGCTACTTATATGAGATGTGAGGCCAATGTTATCGGGACTCATGCGCAATTTTTGGTTGACCCGTCAGGACACAACATATTAAGTTTCAAAAACATTTAAGGTAGAGAAATAGGAGGAGATTATAATTGGTGTTGAAAGGGGTTCTTACTGCTACTGAGTACGAGTTATTTCAACAATATGCAATAAAGTTAAGAGCTAGTGGGCAAAATGACTCAAAAGGAATAGGTAAGAACAGAACAGAAATTAAGGGGAGAGGAGATGCCATGTAGGCTCAAAAGGAATAGGTAAGAACAAAACGGAACAGAAATTAAGGGGAGAGGAGATGCCACGTACAATCTTGTCCAGATAACTCTTCATCGCTGCACTTTTCTCGCTAATCTCTAAATCCTTCTGCTCCAACAATTCATTTAACTGCCTCTTGGATCTATGAAGTTCAGAAGCTTCAGTAGACAAACGCTCTATCTCTCCATCCTTTTCAATCTGTCAATATATAAATGCCAAGCAAAAAAAACTAGGAATAATAAATAACCACACCCTCAATAAAATCAAGCTTTGTCTACAAATATGGGTTGCAAAACCAAAAAAAAACCTAGATAGACTTGAAAAGGAATAAAAAAGGGGAAAAATGATTACAGATTTGAGATGGATTTGGTGCTTGAGGGATTGAACTTGGGCGAGCTCAGAGAGGTGTTGTTCGAGGGTAGAATTGAGTTGGGAGTTTTGAGATTCAAGCTTGGCAAATTCGGAGGTGAGTGAGACGTACTTCTGCTCGAGGAGGGAGCAAGTTTGCTCCGCTGTGATAGCAGCCGCATCCGCCTGTGCTTTGACGGTTTCGAATTGGTTGTACAGTTCTCTAATGAATGCGTCGGCCTTCTCTGCCACCAGAGAGGCGTCATGCGAGCACCTTTCGTACTCGTCCTCGGATAGGAATAGCGGCATGCCTTCTTCACTCTTCTGCGTCTTTCAGGCTCGAATACAGTTCATCTCCCGATCCCCTTCACTAGAATAGACCCTGTTTAGAATGTCATGAATTAGTTCCAATACTGGTACAAATCCAAATCAAGATAGCCTTACAAACTAGAATAAAAAGAGTACAAAAATGCACATACAGCATCAAATAACCACCAATGAACAGAAATCAAGACACCCTAAAAATACAGATACAAGCCCTTCTTAATGGGAATGGCATTCGGGGCAATCGGGGTGGATATGGGGATTTCCATCTCCGATCCCCGAAACCGATATACTACCCATATCCTCCCCGATAACCGAATGGAGAGGGGAAAAGGAAACCATAACCGGACCATTCACTTTTCGGATGATGCCCAAACCGAACGGGTAACCGAACCAGATCAAAAAAAGAGAAAAAAAAGCAACATCATTCTCATTCACAGCGATAATATTTCTTCGCCAAAAAAAAAAATTTCAGAGCAATATACAATTACAGATTCAAGCTACAATTACAGATTCAGCAGATTCAAGCTAAAATTTCGAGCACATTTATCTACACATTTTTTGATCAATTACAGACTCAGACAGATGAGGCAAATTCAAAACCCTCTACCCATTTTCGAGCACATTTATCTACATATACAGTTATTTATCTCAAATAAATCGGCCAGGGAGGGAGAGAGAGAACCAGAGACACACAAACACTCACAGACAGAGAGAGAGAGAGAGAGAGAGAGAGAGAGAGAGAGAGAGACGATGACAGTTGACTGGTTCAAATGAGCACCGAAGAGCGTCGACTGCGGAGTTACAGAGACAGACCATGAGAGAAACCGCGCAAAAACAGAGTTAACGATGAGAGAGAGAGAGAGAGAGAGAGAGATCTCACGGACTCACGATCGCCGCTCTCGTCTTCTGGTGTATCCTGACGTGGAGAAGTGGGGAAATGACTTGAGGTTGCGAGAAATCCCTAACCAGTAAGGTATCGTTCGGCTAAATGGTTAGTAAGGTATGTTTGGCTAAATAAGTAAAGCGGTTTATTTTTTTTTTATTTAATTATTTTTTAATATTTATTAATTTTTCATCAAGTTTTAAGAGATTATTGCATCGTTATAATAAGAAATTTAAAAAGTAAAAAATTACGATCAAAACTTAAATTTTTTGAATAAAGAAAAAAATAAGTCAATAAGCCAATTTTTTCATTTTTATTCAAAAAAATTAGATTTCGATCATAATTTTTTATTTTTTAGATTCCTCTCGTCATAGAGATGCAATAATCTCCAAAAAATTAACGAAAAACTAACAAATATGAAAAAAATTTGAATAAGAAAAAAAAAAAAACCACTTGACTTACTTAGCCAAACGGGGCCTAAGTATATACTAGAGACCGGGGTGTGCAAGTCAGACTGTCACAACATTTTTGTAAAAATATTTTCCACTTTTTGTTCAATCAAATTTTCACAAATGTTGTGAAAATCCGACTTAAACATGCATCGCGTGTGCCCCAGCCTTTAGTATTAACCTATTGTGATAGATAAACAACAATTTAATTCTAAAAAAATCAATCAAATTGTTACTAATAATTCGATTGATTTTTTAGCATGCAAGTGTTTGTGCATTTTCTTTCTAAAATTGCAAGAGCGAACATCAAGAGCGCGGCGCATATGGAAGATTGAAAGCGGGAGTGAATAGCCAAAGTTGCTTTCAGCTTACTGCTCTTTAACATTTGAACACTTTCTTTATTCCGTAGATAATCACTTAGGCTCCGTTCAGTTGTCAGGAAAGTGTAGGAAATGATGGGAAAATCAACTTTCTCATAACTTTTGTAGTGTTTAGTTGCCAGGAAAGTAATGGGAAAAATGTTCTTAAGTATTTTTGCAAGATTTACTTTCTTGCAAAAGTGATCCGGCCAAAAGCATAGGATTTTGCGGGAAAGTTTTCTGCATTGTGGGGCCAAAATAATTGGAGGGCAAGAAAAAAAACGAATGACGCCAATACCAAAAAAAAATACGAATTAGGTTCTTAGAAAGGCACTTTGAAATTTACTTGAGCAATAACAATTTTGACTATTGTGATGCTTTCTAAGATAATTGTTGTAGAAAAAATTAGTAATTGATTTTTTTTTGGAAGTATTTATTTATCTTGTCATTAGTCTTCAGTTTTGTTTTGTACTTACTAATCATCAGTTTATCAATGAGTTTTTGTATCGGCAACTAATCAAGCAAAGTTATTTAACATTTGTTTATTTAGTTATCATCTACTTATTTTTTAAGCTTCATGTTAATGCTTTGCATTAGATAAAATACATTTTCTGGTATGTGTTAGTTCTCAAAGTTACTTTTAGCCATGGGAAATAAAAAAGTTTTTCATAAGTGTCTTTTTCCGACAAATGAACCACTAAAACTTTAGTTTTCCTGCAAAAAAAATTTATCAAATGAACACTCACAGGAAAATAGATTTCTTTTTCCTTTACTTCACTTTACTTGACTTTTCCTGAGAATAACTTTCCTGTACAACATTCCTGGCAACTGAATGGAGCCATGGAGTTATAAGTGATTATCAACTATTTGTATCTTTCGGCTCTGTTTTTTAGATAATTGATTACTGTTGTAAAACAATATGGTGTTTGTGCTTTTAACGGCTGCATTGTTTGGGGAGTGGAAGTGGTAGAAGAGGCCCAATAGAAGAGAATGAAATATGGTTAATACCTGTGTTTTGAATATATCGACTATGAGAATTCCATGTCTCTTTTTGTTTGTCCACCGAAAATCATGTTTTTTCTAAACATGATTTTGCCATGATCTAATACCTAAATACTCTTCAATAAGATGTGTGTGCAAGTTGATGTGTGCCTGGTCTCTAGTGAATTTTTCATAAATTTTGTCAAAATTTGACTTGTACACGCATAGTATGTGCCCCGCCTCTAGTTGTCTTCAAAATCAGACACCCACAATTACAAAAAGTGTCCAGTTTTGCATGGGCATGGATCTAATTTTTCTAAATGTAGAAATGTGGTACTCTATCGGGCAGAAGGGTAGAGACTTCACCACTTTGTAAAAAGTTAAAGTTAATTCACCACTCCCCGCAGTAGAGTACGGTCACAGTGTCTTCGGCCTTTGGAAAACCTTGAACGACAAAGTACGGT
The DNA here is from genome assembly GCF_030253575.1 of Rhododendron vialii. NCBI lineage: Eukaryota > Viridiplantae > Streptophyta > Magnoliopsida > Ericales > Ericaceae > Rhododendron > Rhododendron vialii. The sequence continues at coordinate 120,617 of NC_080565.1, read as the reverse complement.
TACAGTGTCCCCGGCCCTCCAAAAACCTTGATTGGCCCAACCACAACGAAGGGAGTACGGTCACGACATCAGTGAACCATGTGTTTGGCGTTAAATTAACTAGGAAAACTACATTAGTGTTAACCAAAAAAGAGAGTTAAAAATGATGCCCCAAACAACACGCTCAAGTTGGGTTAAAAATTATTAATTTGATAAAGGCTAGAGAAAAACGACATAGATGATAAGAAACATACCGAAAATATAGAATTAACTTTTGTAGTAGATCACAGTGTCCATCCTAAAAGCAAAACCATGAGCATCTGAAGTTTTTTTTTCCCACTCGGGTGTTGTCAATGGTGGAAAGGAGAAGACAACTGTTTCGTTTGTGGATGTGGTACAGTTTGTTGAATATGGAGTGAATTGTGTACATAGTGAGAAGAAAACTGTTTCGTTTGGTGGTTTTTTGTGTTAAAATGTCCAATATATCCTCATAATTGTGTTACGTTTTTTTTTCCCTTTATATGTAAGAATAGATATATATAGGAGTATTTTTGTAAATAAACTGTTTCGGTTTGGTTCGGGAAACAGATCGGTTATCAGCTGAACCGTAACCAAACCGAGACCCTTTGGGTTTTTTTTTTGATCGGCAAAAGATGAATTTTATTAAAAAAACGGGGAAAGAGAAAGGGGATCTAACAAATAGTTGGATAATACACCATAAGGGCATAGCCCAAAACACCCAAGAGTCTACCAGGGTCCACAGCAAAAAAACAATAAAGAACAACCCAACACCCAAATTAAACAAAGAAAGCCCAAAACCCAAATCCAGCCCAAGCCTGGATCGGCCCATCCAAACCAACCCACAAACCCTAACTACATCGGCAGCCACTGCCGTACAAACCACCGGAGCCCAGTCTCATTGTGGGCAGCATGCCCTTCGGAAACTTCCGGATTTCCGAACGCGAGAGCCCGGAATCGAGGGAGCGCGTGCGCTCGCAAAAATACAGAGTCGCCACTTGGGTTTTGAAGGTCCGACACCCAAGGAACCGTATTTCTAAATACCTGCCGCGCTATTTGATTTGAAAAAGTTAAGGAACCAGTCCGTCATAACCATATCTAGATTCGGGAGCCAGGTTACGAGAGGGGAGGGGTTTTAAGGCACCCCTGTCGCCCAATCCGAAGATCTAATATTTGCGATTCTTCTTTTATTAAATAATTTTTAGCCAGTTAGGGCAGGGGAACAATTAATCGGGGATTAAAACTGTAACACCTTGCAGGATGTGATAAAAAATAGTATGGATGGAAGGCGTGTTTGGAAAATAAACGAGATAAAACCCAACACTGTGATCGAATATCAAAACCGTGCGCTGATATGAATTTGGTACGAGCAGCGGCCAACTTGCATGCATGGGTCTGCCAGCATGCAAGTCAACCGTCGCGCAACCAACTCATACCATCGCGCGATGGTTATATCCTTCCAACAGGTTCTGTTTTATCTCCTTCTGGGCTCTGAAAGGACCAGTGCACACCCAAGATCAAACCAAGCAGTTTATACATACTGAAAATAAATAATTATTACAAACAGGGATAACAATAATAAAATACAACCCCTAAACAGTGGGGGTAACAAAATAGAGGCCATAGACCAAGTTGCCCATGCAAAGGCAACTGCTGGAAACAGGCGGACCATCGCGCGATGAAACCAATTAATCGCGCGATGGTCATGACTAGATTTTCAAGAATTGCTTTGCATGCCTGGGCTCTGAGACATGTTCAAAAGCAACCCAAGGGCATTCCCAAGCTAATGACTAAGAGTTCTAAGTTAAATTACGAATTTTATCATGCAAAGCAATGAACCAATTTAAGTCATGCTTCACAGTTATTCATAATACTGATAAAACAGAAAATAAACTAGCATTCCATCCCCACGAGGACCATCGCGCGATGACGGGAACCGTCCCACGCGTGACTGGTTCCATCGCGCGTGGGAGTACCAGTGCACGATTTCTTGTAGCCTTGCTGACTTTAGGACCAGGACTGGTATAGATTACCAGCCTTGGCCCTGCCAGCCCCCCTTAAGGATCAAAACAGTAAATAGTAAAGAATTATACCTTTGCTTGGGTGTTTTGAAAATGGTTTGAACAAAGTGGTGTAACTTGGAAAATGAGTATATGGAGGTGGTTAGAGTGAAAAGATATGAGGTGTATTTGGGCTTGTGGAGTCTTTTTTGCTTTAAGAATTGGTAACCTTTTGGGAGAAGAACCATGGGGGGTACTTATAGGGCAAGAGGAGGTGTATGGTGGGTGGAGAACTTGGCTTAGCAACCAGCCAACAAGGCAAGCCATCTTCCCTTAGTGGAGGAAGAGGCCAACAAGGTGATGGAAGTGGTTGTGATGGCGGTGCAACCCATGCACCTGCAAAACACTGTTTAGTCAACGAAAACGGGGTTCCTCAGGACAGTGGCCCCCTAATGATCACAAAATCCAGCTGAAAAAGGTGAAAGTGGCAGGCGTTGACCATTGCGCGATGAAGTGACTTCATGGCGCGATGGTTAAACTAGCCCCGCGATGGTCAATAGTCAAGGCTTTAACTTTGACCAACACCTGGCAGATGGATCATCGCGCAAGGAATCCAATAGATTGCGCGATGGTCAAACCTGAGGTCAAGGTTTTGATTTAGGGTTTTTGGGTTTAAGACGGGCTCCACTCACTCCAAACTCAAATCATTTCACTCTCAAGACTGTTTTTGATCTGATTCATCATCGGGAAAACAAGAAATCGAAAAATAAAGTAAAACAATTGGGAAACCAGATTGGGGTGTCTACACTCGCAGTTAAGCCGAGCCAGCCTCTCCAAGATGTAGAGACCAGTGGCGGGAACCGGCCTACAATAGTGAAAACCAAGGTAGTAAGGGCCTGAGGGCCAACCACCACCACCAACAGCCAAAACATCGAACAAACCCCTACAACAAAACAATTTTCATCAGCGAGATCACCACCCAGAACGACGGGATGCCAGCCCCACGCCCGATTGAGAGCTCAGACAACCACCGACCGGACTTCGGCACACAAAAGACGACCAAAGCATCGCAACCATGGGAGCCACATCCACCCCACCACCACCGGACTGGATCATCACAGATTAAAATCGCCATCTTCATCGATCATTTTCTGGAATAATGGAAAACCTACAAAACAAAGTTAGAACAAAACAACTGCGTGTAGACACCCTATTCTGAACTATCCGGATAAACCTATCTTACGGTCTTTTTGTTGCCCCAATGATGATTAAAGGTCGAGAACATTCCAAGGTCGATGGCAGGTCTTGAGCTTTGAGCTTTGGACATTTCTCATTTAAACCCTTTCGAATTCCATCCTCAAACCCTTCGAGCCAGATGGCCCCAGCAAAACCCTACTTGCTTACGCCAGTGTTCTCTTGGCGTGCGCCAGTGAACTGCCACGTGTCGGTCATCGACCATTGACTCAGTTATCATTGGCGCACGCAGGCCCAAGCACGGCGCACGCCAGTCAAGCCCAGTCAAATCAACTTTATTCAGTCACATGGACGAGACTTTTGTGCCACCCTGACGTGGGCTACATTCCCCCTGATGATTACACTCGGCAGAGACGTTCCCCTCTTTCTCCTACACCTTCCATCAAGTGATGTCCCATGCATTTAATGCATGGTAGGCTCTCTCCTAACCTAACCCAACCTCCTAACCCAACTGATCAGCCCCTCCTCCTCAGTTCATTCCCTCTATAAATACCCCCCCTTGCATTCATTTGCAAGGGGTTAACAACATTTAAGAGCCCAAAGCCCTTTTCCTCCTTTCTCTCTCTCTTCTCCTCCATTGAAAGAGAAGGAAAGGAGTTTTCACTCACACCCTCCACTGCTATACACCTCACATTGTCATCATCCAATCTCTACCTCCCCAAACCAAAGCTCAAGTCATCCATTCATCCCAACCAAAGGTATACCACCTTTGTGGTTTTTTCTGTTTTCGACCCTTGAGGGGAACCAGTAAGGTCCAGGCTAGTAATCAATACTAGTCCTGGTCTTAAACTGGTAAAATATAACAATTGTGTGAGATGAACGATGGCGCACGCCAGTACCATCATGACGTACGCCGGTCATGGCAGTATGTGCATTACTGGCGTGGGGATCATTGATCATCCATATTTCTTGCTTATACTTCTGTCATCACCTTAGCATGCTAATAACCAGTTTTACAGCTTTCCGTATCCTAGAACTGTTTAGGTGTAGCATTCAATATTTGCTTTTATTTGCTTTGGAGGGCTTCTGGGATCTCTCTAGTCATGTTCCAGAACCCAGATAATGCAAAGCCAAGCACTGACCAAATGGTAAAACTGGCGTACGGTCTCTTAAGACTGGCGTACGGTAGTGTTACCAGGATCCAGTGGCTGGCCCTTGCATTTAGCTTAGTCTTGGCCTCTTTTCATGTCCCCACACTGTTTATGGGGTATTCTGTTTCTTCTCATGGCTTCAAGCCATTCCTGCTATCTATGGTTTGTATATATATGCTGATATTAACTGCGTGGTTTTATCCTGGGTGTGCGCTGGTCCTTTTTAGAGCCCAGAGGGTTGCAAACAAAGACTGTGAGACCAGATAAGTGAAGTACGCCAGTTATGTAGTGGCGTGCGCAGGTCTTATCAGCATACAGTGGCTCGACCAATGCATACTGGTGTGATACCTGCTCACGTCCCTTCAGAGCAGCGTACTCCAACCTATTCAGACTGCTCTCAGTGCTTGTTCTCAATCTATATTCATCATTGCAAGTAAATCTTCTCCATAAGCATTTTTGTCACATAACTGCAACTTGTCACAGTTTTAATCCCCATTAACTGTTCCTCCGCCCTAATTGGCTGAAAAATGATTAATGAGAGAAAAATGCAAAAGTTTTTACAAAATGCCTGAATAAAGACCAATCTCCGGATTGGGTGAGAGGGGTGCCATAAAACCCTTCCCCTCTCGTAACCTGGCTCCCGAACCTCAAATATCGAAGGTGACGACGGACTGGTCTATGCCTTTTCAAAATCAAACAACGTAGCAAAATGTTTCAAGTTCGGTTCCTTGGGTATTTCACCGCTAAAACCCGAGTGGCGACTCTGAATCGAAGCGTTTCGCCGCACTTTTCAAAGAGGGCCACACTCGATTTTAAAATAACAAAAATCAAAAATTTTGGGGCATGTGCCCACAGTGGCGACTTTGCTGGGAAATCATTGCATCGATTAACATTTGGCAATTAATACATAAATGAATAATTTTCCAAAAGTCTGTGAAAACAATACGCTCTGCGCTGCTGAAGAACGGAATGGTAACGTAACAGGATCTCAACATCCAACCAATCCGAACTGGGGCTTTTACTATTGTTCATTAGTGTAGTTTTTCTCCAAATGTTAATCAATAAAAGTGAGCCAAGCTTTAAAAGGCATTTTTCAACACATTGCGTTTCTCTCTCCTTCGATCATCCTTTGGCATTCTTCCATTTGCATCGATGTTGGTCAGCCCCGTTGAGGTGTTTTGGATAACCGGCACAATTTATTCGAGCCCGGGGTCCTCGAACGCCCAACAACCTTGGACGATGATGAGTCGTACTACCGGTTGACCATTGCCTTGCTCTACGCATTGTAATGGAAGGTATATCGCGGCTCTAGTCAGAGGAACCCCTTAAACCAAAACCGGCCTCTACATGGGTACAAAGCACTAGAACCTTTCAACATAGGACAGGGACCCGTAGGGTAGGATTATTTGCATCTAACCCCATTTACTGTCTATGTGTTACTGTTTTCTCTATCGCATGCCTGTACATACATTCATAACCGTCTTGCGTAGGAGCATGCTAGGGCGGCTTTTGTTGAGTCCGTCTTATGCCTACTCGACATTGCCTTGGACCGATGACGAGTCGTTCATCCCGATGTTGCACGTTATCAAAAAATTTCAAGTCCTAAATCATTGAGACTTCGAAAAATCAATTCCTTTTAAGTCTTTATCCAACGCCCGGTCGAGATTTCAAGCTGAAAAGCTAGGAACAACGGAGAGGATGTCGTGATGCTTACACCGCTCAGGCTCCAGCACAGTGCTGCTTATGCCACTTTGGTTACAGTATCACGCCATCTATACCGAGTCATTTCGAGCTCAAAACTTTAAAACTTCGAGAAGGGAAAAGTCAAAGGCTTAGGCTGTTTTGGCATCTCTTAGTGACAGTCGATTCAATCAAGGATACACCGTCGAAAAGAAAATCCGAGGATTTTATGGCAAGCGTCCGAATGTCGTAAGACGGTCTCTCTCTAGTTTTAGAGTCTAGAAGGACACCGACGACAATGACATGCATATTGCATTTCTTCAAATTCTTTCAAAAGTTTGCTGCAGGAATGCCACTGAGTTCTCATTTACTTTGCTGTCAAAGCTCTAGGCTATTTCACCGAAGGAAAGAACCAAACCTACTTAGGAGCGTCTGCCAGGGCTATTTCACTGTCACTTCCAAAGCCATATCGCCCTCCTCAATCATCAATCCAAAATGGCAGCACAAACAGAGCTGGCTGAGCTGAAGAGTATGGGCACGCTACCTGAAAATGCTCGATTAGGTAAAAATCGGGTGCGGCCCTTTTTAGGAAAGGCACGGCGAAACGCCTCGATTCAGAGTCGCCACTCGGGTTTTAGTGGTGAAAACACCCAAGGAACCGAACTCGAAAACGTTTGCCACGTTTGTTTGATTTCGAAAAGGCTTGTAGACTGGTCCGTCGTCACCTTCGATATCTGAGGTTCGGGAGCCAGGTTACGAGAAGGGAAGGGTTTTATGGCACCCCCTCTCGCCCAATCCGGAGATCGGTCTCTACTCGGGTATTTTGTAAAAACGTTTGCATTTTTCTCTCATTTAATCATCTTTTAGCCAGTTAGGGCAGGGGAGCAGTTAATGGGGATTAAAACTGTGACAAGTTGCAGTCATGTGACAAAATGTTTATGGATGATTTGATTGTTATGCTAAACATAGATTGAGAACAAGCATTGAGCAAATTGGACAAATTGCAGTACGCTACCCCGCAGGGGCATGAGCAAGTTCTACCATTATGCACTGGTCGAGCCACTGCATGTTGGTTGGACCTGCGCACGCCACAGTAAAACTGGCGTACTCCACTTATCTGGTTTCACAGTCTTTGTTTGCAACCCTCTGGGCTCTAGAAAAGGACCAGCGCACACTCAGGACAAACCATGCAGTTAAATAAGCAGGATATATATATTTACAGACAGATGAAATGGCTTGAAGCCATAAAAATAGACAGAAAACCCCCTAAACAGAGTGGGGACATGAAGCAGGCCAAAATCACACTAAGATGCAAGGGCCAGCCACTGGGTCGTGGGACAACTGCTGTACGCCAGTCATACGATGCCGTACGCAGGTGTGACCATTATCCAGTGCATGGCTTTGCATTCATCTGGGCTCTGGAACATGACCAGAAGGATCCCAGAGGCCCTCTAAACAGATAAAGAATAAGCAATAATCACTATATCTAAACAGTTCTAAACATACAGAAAGTAGCAAACTGGTTATTTAGCATGCAAGGGTGATTGACAGAAAGATAAAATGACAGGAATGGTGATCCATGATCCCCACGCCAGTAGTGCTCGTTCTACCATTACTGGCGTACGGCATAGGAGTACTGGCGTGCGCCATGTTCCATCTCATACGATTGTTATATTTTACCATTTTAAGGCCAGGACTAGTATTGTTTACCAGCCTAGGCTTTACTGGTTCCCCTCAGGGGTCGAAAACAGAAAAGAACGTAAAGGTGGTATACCTTTTTGTATTGAGGTTTGAATGAGGTATTGAGCTTATGGGTTGAAGATGGAGGCTTAGAAGGTGGTTGTATGTCGGCAGGATGTATGGAGGTGGGCTGCTTTCCTTTCTCTTTCAATGGAAGAAGAGAAATAGAGAGCAAGAAGAGAGGAGAAAAAAGCTTTTTGCTTCTTAATGAGGCTAACCCCTTGCAAATGAATGCAAGGGGGGTATTTATAGGGGAGAGAGACTGAGATCAGTCTGGTGCTAAGGCCTGTTTGGCTAGCTTGGGTCAAGAAGAGAGCCTTCCCATGCATTAAATGCATGGGACTAGTTGATGGGGGGTGTAGGAGAGAGGGGGAGCGGGCCTGGCCGATATAATCATCAGGGGCTACTGTGGCCGACGTCAGGGTGGCACAAAAGTCTCGTCCATGTGGCTGAATAAAGTTGATTTGACTGGGTTTGACTGGCGTGCGCCACATATGGACCGGCGTGCGCCAGTAATAGCTGAGTCAACGGACGATGACTGACACGTGGCAGCTAACTGGCGTACGCCTCCAATACACTTGCGTATGCCAGTTGGGTTTTGCTGGGGCTGTTTGGCTCTGGTTTGAAGGGTTTGAAAGGGGTTTGAGAGAAGTTAGGGATGCTCAAAGCTCAAACACAACATTATCCTTAGACTGTTTTCGACTATAATCATCATTGGGGAAATAAATGATCGGCAAATAATGTTATCTGGACAGTCCAAAATGGGGTGTCTACAGAAGCCCCCCTTTGACGGCACTTGAAGCACCATTTCCCGGAGACAAGTAACGTCAAAGGTTTTTCTAGACACCCTCTTCGAGGCTATTTAGAATACGTAAAAAAATTTAAAGAACCTGTTTGATTCAACGTTTGGACGGATAGATCGCCGCTTCGTTGTCTTTGATAGACGGATCACGCAATGTGGACTTTCCTGGGGAATGATCCTTTTTGCAATAGCATCGACTCTTGTTTGGGAAAAAGACTGAGGGACGGGTGGACCGTCGTTGATTTGAAACTAGACGGATAGATCGTCGTTGATTTGATTGTGGACGAGTGAATCGTCGTTGATTTGAAATTGGACGGATAGATCGTCGTTGGTTTGATTGTGGACGAGTGGATCGTCGTTGATTTGAAATTGGACGAGTAGATCGTCGTTGATTTGAAATTGGACGAGTGGATCGTCGTTGATTTGAAACTGGACGGATAAATCATCGTTGATTTGAAACTGGACGGATAGATCGTCGTTGATTTGGAATTGGACGGGTAGATCGTTGTTGATTTGGAATTGGACGGATAGATCGTCGTTGATTTGAAACTGGACGGATAGATCGTCGTTGATTTGGAATTTGGACGGATAGATCGTCGTTGATTTGGAATTTGGACGGATAGATCGTCGTTGATTTGGAATTTGGACGGATAGATTGTCGTTGATTTGATTGTGGACAAGCCTTCGCTTGGGGATGGGCCTATGTGATCCACTGTGAAACTGGGCCACCCTTGGGCCTTGGTTTGGAGAAAAATCCGGATCTAGCACGAGAGTTGGGCCTAAGGCCCAAACCACAGTGGCGTACGGCATCCAACTACTGGCGTACGCCAGAAACGCTGCTCGAACCGGCCCAGATCCAGCCCAGACCCGGCCCAAACATTCCATACGTCGTATGATTTGCCGAACCAGTGCAGGAAATCGCCATTCGCTTCAGTTTTGAACTCCAGACTCTCAAATCTCTCTCAAACCTTAAATCTCCTCCTCAATCCTTCATCATTCTCACTAACCCACTCACCCACGTTCCCCTATGGCCGAGTCCGGCGAAGGCGACAGCAATGGCGGTGGTAGAGTCGGTGGTGACGTGGTCCGGTTGAGTGGGGAGGCCGAGGGCCCTCAAATCGACGATCAGCTAGTGGGCGATGCTCCGGTGGTGATCAGTGCAGGCGTTTCAGGCAGTGTCAGAGGCGGCGATGGCCATGCAGTAGTGGGGACTGGTGGCGATGAGGGGCGTACGCCAGGAGGGCTGCGGCGTACGCCGGGTTCTGTTGTGATAGTGGGTCCACAGGTTCGTCGATTGGATCCAAGCAGTGGGGTAGAGGGTGTGGTGATTACCGGTTTGGGCTCGGCTGGAGCCGGCGGCAGCAGTAGGGGCAGTGGTGATGATGGTGGCCAACCGGGGACGCCACCGAGGGATCCGGCAAGGGGCAAAGGTCCCGTGGTTGAGGAGGGTGTATCCGGAGAGGCACCCGTGGAAGGGGTTGAGTTTCGGCCAGACGTGGGGTCCTCGGTGCACGTACCCATTACTCGGGGGGACTTTGCAGAGTTCGTATCGGAGGAGGAACTCGGCCGTTTGCTCCGGGAGAACCCGGGGGTGGTGGCTGCAGTGCTGGCAGCAATGGAGGATAGGGCCTGTAGACACCCCATTCTGGACTGTCCAGATAGCGTTATTTGTCGATCTTTTATTTCCCCAATGATGATCTTAGTCGAAAACAGTTTAAGGACAAAAGTGTGGTTGAGCTTTGAGCGTCCCGAACCTCTCTCAAACCCCTTTCAAACCCTTCAAACTAGAGCCAAACAGCCCCAGCAAAACCCAACTGGCATACGCCAGTGTCCTGAAGGCGTACGCCAGTTATCTGCCACGTGTCAGTCATCGACCAGTGGCCCATCTTTTACTGGCGCACGCCAGTTAATAGTGGCGCACACCAGGCAAATCCAGTCAAATCAACTTTATCCAGCCACTTGGGCGGGACTTTTTTGCCACCCTGACGTCGGCTACAGCGTCCCTGATGATTACCCTCGGCAGAGACGTTCCCTCTCTCCTACACCCCCCATCAAGCCAAGTCCCATGCATTTAATGCATGGAAGGCTCCCTTCCTCTTCCAACCAGCCAAACAGGCCTTAGCACCTAACTGATCTCAGTCTCCCCCCCCCCATAAATACCCCCCTTGCATTCATTTGCAAGGGGTTGGCCTCATTAAGAAGAAAAAGCTCTCTTCTTCCTCCTTTCTTGCTCTCCATCTCTTTTTCTCCCATTGAAAGAGAAAGGAAAATAGCCCACTTCCACACACCCTACTGACATCCAGTCACCATCTAAGCTTCCATCTCCAAGCTTTAAGCTCAACACCACCTTCACTCCTCAAACAAAAAGGTATACCACCTTTGTGTCCCTTTCTGTTTTTGGCCCCTGAGGGGAACCAGTGAGGCCCAGGCTAGTAAGTAATACTATTCCTGGCCTCAAACTGGCAAAATACGACAAACGTATGAGGTGACACATGGCGCACGCCAGTACCGCATGCCGTACGCCAGTCATGGTAGAACGAGCACTACTGGCGTGGGGATCATGGATCACCATTTCTGTCATTTTATCCTCCTGTCAATCACCCCTGCATGCTAAATAACCAGTTTACCGCTTTCTGTATATTTAGAACTGTTTAGATGTAGTAGTTAATGCTCACTTCTTATCTGCTTAAAAGGCCTCTGGGATCCTTCTGGTCATGTTCCAGAGCCCAGATGATGTAAAAGCCAAGCACTGGATTAGGGTCAAACGTGCGTACGGCAGTCTATGACTGGCGTACGGCAGTTAAAGCTAGGATCCAGTGGCTGGCCTTTGCATCTTAGTTTAGTCTTGGCCTCCTTCCTGTCCCCACTCTGTTTAGGGGTTTCCTTGTCTATTTTCATGGCTTCAAGCCATCTCATCTGTCTGTAAATATATATATCCTGCTTATTTAAACTGCATGGTTTGTCCTGGGTGTGCGCTGGTCCTTTTCCAGAGCCCAGAGGGTTGCAAACAAGGACTGTGAAACTAGATGAGTGGAGTACGCCAGTCTCCCTGTGGCGTGCGCAAGTCAAATCAACATGCAGTGGCTCGGCCAGTGCATGCTGGTAGAACTTGCTCACGCCCCTGCGGGGCAGCGTACTGCAATTCGTCCAGTTTGCTCAGTGCTTGTTCTCAATCTATATTTAGCATTGCGATCAAGCCATTCATAAACATTTTGTCACATAAATCACAACTTGTTATAATGCTTCAATCCCTATTAACTGTTCCCCCGCCCTAACTGGCTAAAAAAATGATCAAATGAGAGAAAAATGCAAGCGCTTTTAAAAAATGCCCGAGTAGAGACCGATCTCCGGATTGGGCGAGAGGGGTGCCATAAAACCCTTCCCCTCTCGTAACCTGGCTCCCGAACCTCAGATATCGAAGGTGACGACGGTCCAGTCTACAAGCCTTTTCAAAAAATCAAACGAACGTGGCAAACGTTTTCGAGTTCGGTTCCTTGGGTGCTCTCACCGCTAAAACCCGAGTGGCGACTCTGAATCGAGGCGTTTCGCCGTGCTTTTCCCAAACCCAAAAGGGGCCGCGCCCGATTTCACAAATAGAATTTCCGGGGCGCGTGCCCACAGGGCCCGACAGGTTGAGAGAGCGCAGAAGGAGGAGCGCTTGAGGGAGGAGGCCGAGAGGGCCAGGGCCGAGGAAGAGGCCTTTGTGAGCGAGACCGAGGCAGCCGAGGAGGCTCAGGGGGAGGTGTGGTCTTTCGAGCGGGCAGTGACGCTTGCAGAGTCCATACGGCTGGCCCCTCGTGCTAGGTTTGACGCGGCCACATACGTTTTGCCCGAGATGCACCTGTTTATCCCATCTGGGGTGGATAGCCTTGCACCTTTGCGGGAGAGCTATGACACGGAGCTTGTACTAAGAGACCCGCAGAGACATCTGTCCGTGGACTGGGCACAGGTATTCCTTTTGAACCTTTCCTTTGATATGCATGTCTTGTCATTTGAATAAACATGTAGCTTTGAAACCGTCGTAGCTTGGCTTGTAATGCATGTAGGCTAGAACCTTGAAATGTAGCTCGACTTGAATAACATGCCTCGACTTTGAAACTTGACTTGAATGATGCAACACTTGAAGTAGCTGAATCGACTTCGTAGAATGCCCATGACTTCGACAAGACCGTTAGTGCCAAACTCGAATCAATCATAAATGGCCTCGACTTGATAAGATTATCTTTTGAACTTGAACTCGACTAAGTAGATTGCCATGACATGTTGGACGCCCGAATGGCGTGCCCCGTAGTTGGAATCGACCACATTGATAAGCAGAACACTTGTGAAATCGACTGAGAGGTGTACCTCGAAAGAAGTAAGGCCTTGTGGCTCGGAGCTTGTCTGAGAAATGCCTTTGAATTGATTCGACTGGTAACAGAACTGGATAGAGTAATACGAGTGCCCGGTAGTTGTGTTCGACCTTTAGGTTGCCTGTTTCGACCGTAGAATTACTTTTGAAATTCTGAATTTTACCAATTGTTTGAATTGCAACTGCTGACGAAACTCTTTTGTTGTTTTGCCTTTGTATGCAGAGAGGAGCAGCCAGCACTCGGGGCCATGGAGGTCCAGCGAGCTCACTTGAGTTGTACCGAGGGCTGCCCGAGCGAGTCAGGGCTTTGGTTGACGCTGTAGGGTTCCGGCCGTTTATTCTCATGCTGACGGCCGTGAAGAGCGACCACGCTCTGCTGACAGCGCTGGCCGAGAGGTGGTGGGATTCCTCGAACACCTTCCACTTGCCAATTGGGGAGTTGACGGTGACTCCGTCCGACTTTGCAGCGCTTACCGGCCTGAGGGTAGGAGGAGAGCCTATCCCGTTCGACTCGGAGGTCTACAGGGATCCCAGTGCTTTGGAGTGGTTTTTGGGGCAGGCGCCAGCAGGTAAGGCGGAGACCGTCCATTATGACCAGTTCAAGTGGTACTTGCACGGGAGGGAGCCGGACTCGGAGTTGGAGGCGGAGCAGATGGCGAGGACCTATTTGTTGTACTTGTTCGGGGCTACCTTGTACCCGAACAAGCGATCCACGATGCATTTGTCCTACTTGCCGGCCCTCTATGACTTGAGCACAGCTTCGAGATTTGACTGGGGAGGAGCAGCTCTGGGCACCTGCTATGGCTTTATGGGAGAGTTCTCACGAGGGAAGAAGGCGACGGCCGGCTACTGGAGAGTGTGGGAGGTAAGAAATAAAGCCTGTCATTTACTTCCCGCTTTTCCATTTCTTGCACTTGTCTTTAATTTGCCTATGAACTGTATTCTGATGCTTTGATTGCCTAACCATTTGCAGCTGTGGGCCTATGAGGTGCTGAAGATGTACCCGCCGGAGAATAAGTGCCCGAACCTGAGGATGCTCCCTCGTGCCATGATCTGGGGTCCCATGGATAGCGGCAAGAAGAAGTCGAGAGGGAGCCTCCTAGCCTTCCGGTCGTACCTGGACGAGCTGTTGGAGTCTGCCTTCGGGTGGCGGTGGTACCTGGGTGACCGGGTGACACGGCAGTCACTGGGCTCTCTCGAGTACCAGGTGCCTGGGCCACTGCCTCCTCACGCTTCTCACACGGACAAGTACACGCTGGCCGAGCTGAGGCGTTTCACTGTTCCGCCCGGGCTTGCTGCCTTTCTGAGGCCTCGGCGTGACTATGCTGTCTACCGGAGGCAGCGCTTGGCTAGGCCGCTCGGAGTGTTGGAGCATGTTGCTGTGCAGAGCGAGGCACTTGAAGCTGGCGAGGAGAGGCGGAGCCGGGAGAGCAGGGCAGCTCAGCCGAGAGAGAGGAGCGACTATGCCACAGCGACTGGGCTTCCTCGGCTTACTTGGACCCTAGCCGTGCGGGACGTGGAAGGAGAGGAGGCCATAGTTCGGTTCGAGCCCGCCAGGACAGACCTAGCAGAAATCACAGGGCCGGTAAGACATCCTTCTTCCCTTTGTAGTTTCCGTACTTTACTTTCGGCATGTATACTTGGCTTGCATTCTGACTTTGCCCAAAATCGTAACACAGGCCCCGATGGAGTGGGTACGGGAGGCAGCTCGCCTGATGAAGGCCATGGAGAAGGAGTTTCATAAGATTACCGGCGGCGCCTCTTTACAGTTGCACTACCCACCTCCAGTTCCGGCTTCCGTTGAGCAGCCTCAGGTATAACTTTTCCCCTTTACTTTTGACTAGAACTTGCTTTTGACGTTTCCTGCGCTCAGCATTTCAATATATACAATATGCACAATGTATGCTAACTGAATTGAATGACTATGCAGGGACATGCTAGGGCGGCTCCTAGGAGGAAAAGCGTGCGGCCTCCCCCAGCAAAGAAGGCAGCTTCGAGCTCCTCCTGGCCAGCGGCAAGGGTGGAACGGGGAGTGCAAATCACTCCGGCCAGCGAGGAGCTCCAGTTCCGTCGGGAGCTGAGGAAAAGGCCCGCAGAGAAAAAGCTTGCCGAGGGACCCTCGCAGAAGAAAAGGAGAGAGGAGGAAGAGGGGACGTCCCTCAGCAGCGGCTCTGACGCAGCGAGCGACCCCAGGTTCCGGATGGATCCTCGAGAGTTGGAGGAGAGCGAGGAGGACGACGACGACGAGGACCTTTTTGACGACTAAGGGCTACCACCGAGCCTTAGTCTATTTTGCCGGTATTTTGATACTTTGGATACTTCGGATACTTTGGACGGGGCCTGCGTGTCTCTTGATTCTGTGGGCGAGTGTGCCCTGACACTTTTAGTTCTACCCGGGCCGTTGTGCCGTTTGATACTTGATACATTTCCACCTTTTACATTTGGACACAGTAGTATATAACATATGCATTTTCTGTTTTATCGTTTTCCCATTACTTTGGTGAGACTTGGTAAAGAAAAAGAACAAAACATCCGCTAATATCTAACATGCATTGATGAATGCTCTGAATTGACAATAGACACTTGTATATGCACATAATCGACTTAGCTCGAAGGAAAGATGGACAGAAAAGTCCTAGGACACGACACGTATCCCAGACACGCGGGGGATACAGGAGTTTTGGGCGCCGGTAGGCCGAACTCCGAGATTCTCCCCGGGGAAAGAAACTGACCCTTGTAAAAGGTGACATAGGTGTATAGAGACTTGCACAAACCATCAAAACCTGCAGAATTGCCCCGGTGCGAGGAAGATACCAAAAAAAACTAAAAATGCCGCAAAAATGGACATAAGACGCAAAAGAAGACTTGATATGGTCCCGGACTGAAACCGACACCCCCATACAGTCACATAAGGCCTATGTAACATGTATGGTATGACAAAACTTGGCAAAAGCCCCGGAAATGAGTTTTGACCTCCTGTATCCTTGATTTTCGCTTGAAATGGGCCACCGAGGGTCCAAATTCTCCATTGGGCATGGCTTTTAGAATCCGTCGCCTTGCCATAGTCTTAAATGATGTTTGTGACTTGTAGGAACTAACAAATGGTCAAAGCCAGCCTCGGAATTGAAAATGACCATGCGGAGGCAGTAGCTGCTGTAAACAGGTTTCTGGTGAAACCTACTGGTGTACGCCAGAAGTTGAGACCCGTACGCCAGTAAGTGGGGGACACGGACACGCCAGTTATAAACTGGCGTACGCCAGGTTTATGAACGCCAGATCCACTTGACTGACCAACTGTCCTTTTTCAGGGGCCACTTTGTTTTTACCCCCACACGGTTTGCACACGGTTTCTGAGCTCCCAGAAGGCAGTGTCCTTTGCAGGTGCATGGTTTGGAAGCTAGCATAAGGCTTGAATGATTCATCGGTGATGGAAAGGAAAGGCCAAGGCCTATAAAGCAGAGGCATAGGTATTGAGATCCTTTCACGGCTGCATTTCCTCTTTTCCTCAGTATTTTTCACATTCTCCATGGACAACCCCCTCCCAACTTTGCTTAGGCCTTGGTTGGCGCAATTTCTAAGCGTCGACTGGCTCAATTTCCAATATCACGGCCTGGCTTCGTTTCGTTTTCTTCGACATGTGCCGCTCCGCCCGACGCTCCTGCGGGCTGCCCTCAGATTTTGGGATCCTGACGTCCATGTCTTTCGGTTTGGCGACGACGAGATGTGCCCCACTGTCGAGGAATTCCAGGCGTACCTTCGGACCTACTCGTCCCCTACGCTTGTAGTTCTGCCTTATCAAGCAAGCATGCCTAAACTGCTGGCCAGCTCGCTCAACATTTCCCGGGGCCTGGCGCATACTATCCTCGAGGGTGGCCAAACGAATATCATGCGGCTGATTGAGATGTACAGCTCGGACGGCGATTTGGATAATGATGACGCTCAGGCGCGCCGCCGCTTCGCCTTGGTAATCTGCTTGCTTGCCGCTTATTTGCTCGTGCCGGCCCATGGGCAGGTCAGCCCTTCACTGGTGAGCGTAGCTGCACAGATGGGGGCACGAAGGAACGTGATCCCTTTGGTCCTGGCTGAGACACTCTCGGGTTTGGACTTGGTGTATACGGGCCAGTCGGCCGTTTTCAGCGGTAGCCCGCTTTTGCTTCAGGCAATCTCACTCAGCTCACCTTTTTCCGATTTTTCACACGTTCTCATTTTACCTCGACGCTCGGCTTAGGCTGCTCCCTAGCTCCTTACTTGTCTTTTCGCTCAGGTTTTATCTGACTTCTTACTTGTCTTTTTCTCTCATGCAGTTGTGGCTGTCGGACAAGTTGAATCTATTGCACCCTCCGGTGACGGGCTGGAATCTCTTTCCGAAGAGGATTCATCAAAGGGAGATGCGCTACCCTGACATGGACACAGAAGGCTGGTACGTGTTCATGCGGCAAATGCAGCCTGACGAGATTGCCTGGAGGTGCCCCTGGCTGGACCTCCCGGACATGGCCATTCACTCCGATGGGTTCGACATGGTGGTGATCGCGGGCCTGTCGAGCTTTACTTTCTACATTCCCGGCCGTGCTCTTCGACAGCTGGGCGCTTCTCAAGAGAACCACCGTATCAGCATTGGGGACTTCCGTGTCCCGAATTTCAACGCTCAAACACTCAACGGTTATCAGCGGCGCTGGGGCCTTAGAGACCTCCAGGCAAAGATGGCGGAATTCGCAACGGGGCTAAGGAGCCGCTACAGACAGTGGCTGAGAGCAGAGGTGAATGCAAGGGAAAATATTGACTGACTCCGGGCCACTCTGCTATGCTTAGAATAAACTGCGAGCCGTTAGGCTTCTTAAGCATTTTGTTCTGTTTTTCATGCTTCAACTGTTTTTAAGGCTTTTATGCTCAGCTTATATATTAGAAATAGTAATTTGCAATTAAAGTTGAACGACAACGGATTTCCCCTTTCTGATTCACTTCAATGCAGCCTTTGACTTGTGCTCGACCTTCCTAAACTATGATGTGTACCCAAAATGCCGAACCTGGATCGAAGTTTTGATGGAACGTGACCGAATCTCAAGGTGAGATTGCCTACGTATCCCTTTTCAGGGAATCAGGTCAGAACGTAGTTCAGGCTAAGGTTCACTCGTGTATTTTACCTCTCCTTTTACGCTCTAACTTTTGCCTAGCACCGCCTTTTCAAGTTTTCGGCCTAGCGAGCTTTCGACTTTTGCCTATTTATTTTTGCTTAGAACCGCGTCCTTAGGCTTTTCGGTCTAGCAGGCTGCTCTAACTTTTGCTTGGAATCGCCCACCCTTGTGGTTTTCGACCCAACGAGCATCTCTCAGGGATAATAACGTTTGAGCTGATCCAGGTTGACCAGGGTATTGAATTCATTGCCGTCGAGGTCGATGAGCTTAGCAGCGCCCCCAGATAGGATGGTCTTAATGATGTAAGGCCCGGATCGCTTTGGTCTGAACTTCCCGCCGGGATCGAACACTGGGGCCCGAATCTCCTTTGTAACCATGTCTCCTTCGATTAAGCCCCTGGACTTCACCTTTTTGTTGAATGCTCGAGCAACTCGACGCTGATAACCCTGAACATGATACAAAGCCCGGAGCCTTCTCTCATCAAACGACATCAGCTCGATAAATCTTCCGCTTAACCAGTCAGATTCCTCAAGACTGCTTTCGACCATGATTCTCAGCGACGGTACCTCAAGCTCGATGGGAAGTACTGCCTCCATCCCATAGACTAAAGAGAAAGGAGTTGCACCAGTTGAAGTGCGGATAGACGTCCGGTACCCCTAAAGGGCGAGAGGCAGCTGCTCGTGCCAATCCCTTGTAGACTCGGCAGTCTTTTTGATGATCATCTCGACATTCTTGTTTGCAGCTTCGACCGCTCCATTTGTCTGTGGGCGATAGGTCGTTGAACGGTGGATCTCGATACCGAATTCCTCAAAGAGTTCCAGAACCCTTCCCTTGAAATGACTTCCGTTATCGGACACAAACGCCTGAGGAACCCCGTACCGATAGATGATGTTCTTTCGGATGAACTGAGCAACCTGAACCGTTGTCAGCGTCTTGTAGGATTCGGCTTCGACCCACTTGGTGAAGTAGTCTATCGCCACTAGTATGAACTTATGGCCATTTGAAGCAGACGGTCTGATCATACCAATAACATCGATGCCCCAAACAGAGAACGGCCATGGTGAAGTCATGCCATACAACTTAGTCGGAGGGACATGTTGCAGGTTCGCGTGGATTTGACACTTGTAACAGCGCCGTACGTAGTCGATGCATTGAGATTCCATTGTAGACCAGTAATAACCCTGCCTGAGGATTTTCCTAGCGAGCATGACACCGCTCATGCGAGGCCCGCAGACTCCTTTGTGAACCTCTTCCATTATCCTTGTTGCTTCGACGCCGTTGACGCAGAGCTTGTGCATCCCGCAGTGCGACCTTCGATACAGCTTCCCCCCACAGATGATGTACTGGGAAGCTAGCCTTTGCAAAGCAATCCGATCCTTTTTCGTGGCCTCGGTAGGAAACTCCCCACGCTCCACAAAGTTCCAAATGTCATGGTACCAGGGTAGGCCATCATCGACATCATCAATGGCGTTGATATACTCGTAAGCAGGCAAGTCCCTCTGTTCAATCACAATTGGCCGCAACTTAACACCTATTGGAAGTTCGACCATTGAAGCCAAAGTCGCCAAAGCATCGGCGGACTGATTGTTCAAGCGTGGGACATGGGTGAAAGTCACCCTATTGAAGCGAGGAATCAGTTCTTCCAAGTCTTGGTGATAAGGCTTCAGCTTTTCTTCACGCACCTTCCAATCTCCATTGGCTTGGGAAACCACCAAGTTTGAATCCCCAATTACTTCGAGCTTCTCGACTCCTAAAGCGATAGCAGCTTCCATTCCGACGATGCAGGCCTCGTACTCGGCTTGATTGTTGGTAACATCGAAATTCAGCTTGAAGGCGAGCGGAATGTGAGTGCCGGCGGGTGTGATCAACAACACCCCGATCCCAAATCCCTTCTGGTTAGCAGCCCCATCAAAGTAGAGCGTCCATACTTCCTCGACCACTGTTAGAACTTCCTCGTCGGGGAAAGTGAAATCCATGTCTTCCGGGCCGTCGATCGGGTGATCGGCTAGAAATTCGGCCACAGCTCGCCCCTTTACAAACTTCCTTGTGACATGTTGGAGTTCGAACTCAGCTAGCAGAAGCAACCAACGTGCTAGCTTATGGGTGAGTGCAGGCTTCTCGAACAGATACTTGATAGGGTCCATCCGAGAAATCAATCTCACCGAATAGGCTAGCATGTAGTGTCTAAGCTTTCTGGTAGCCCAAACTAGCGCCCAACACGTCTTTTCCAGAGGGGTATAGCGTTCTTCAGATCCCACCATCTTCTTGCTCAGATAGTAAACAGCCTTCTCGACCCCATTGCTTCCTTCCTGTGCTAGCAGACATCCCATGGCTATTGAAGAAACGGATAAATAGAGAATCAAATGTCGACCCGGCGTTGGCGGCATCAGTACCGGTGGGTTCTGCAAGTACCTTTGAATAGACTCGAAAGCGGCCTGGCATTTCTCTGTCCATTCGAATGGGACCCCCTTTTTGAGCAAATGGAATAACAGCCCGCAGGTTAGAGTTATTTTGGAGATGAACCTGCTGATGAACTGGACTTTCCCTAGAAAACTTTGCACACCTTTCTCAGACTTGGGCGGCTCCATCTCGAGAATCGCTTTGATTTTGGAAGGATCCACTTCAATTCCCCTCGCGGTGATCAGAAATCCCAACATCTTGCCTGACGTGACCCCAAATGTGCACTTTTGTGGGTTCAGACGCACGTTGTATTTGCGAAGCCTTTCAAAAAACTGCCTGAGCGAGGGAAGATAGTCCTTTTCCTCCTTTGCCTTTACAATCATATCATCGACGTAGATCTCGACGGTCTTATGGATAAAATCATGAAACAGGGTCGTTTGAGCCTGTTGGAAAGTGCACCCGGCGTTCTTTAATCCAAACGGCATCTTCACATAGTAGTAAGTGCCCCATTCGGTGACAAACATCGTTTTCTCTTGGTCCTCGGGCGCCACAGAGATCTGGTTGTATCCGGAGAATCCGTCGACGAAAGAGAGCAAGGCATGCCCCGCCGTGTTGTCCACAAGCACGTCAATGTGCGGCAAAGGAAAACTATCTTTGGGGCTTGCCTTGTTTAAGTCCCTGAAGTCGACGCAGACTCGGATCTGTTCATCTTTCTTAGGGACAGGTACGATGTTGGCCACCCACTTGGGGTATTCTACAACCCTTATGAATCCCGCATCGATCTGCTTCGTAACCTCTTCCTTGATCTTCTGAACTCAATCTGGCCTCATCCTGCGGAGCTTCTGTTTGACGGGGACAGCCCTAGGCTCCAACGGAATTCGATGCTGCACTATTTCAGGATCGATGCCGGGCATATCCTTGTGAGACCACGCGAAAACCTCGGGAAATTCTTTGAGGAGCTCGATTGTTCCAGCGTGGTTCTCCGGGGATAGGTTTGCACCAATTTGCATCATGCGGGGGTCATCCTCGTCTTTCAAATTTACAAAAATTATTTCTTCTTTTAGAGGCTGAGCACGCCTTTCGTCTTCCTTTTCGATGAGGGAACGCAACTCAGCCGGGATGTCCCCGTCGAAGTCTGTTCCTTCATCGTCAGGGTCGACACAGTTTATATAGAAGCTAGCAAAGTAGTCAGAAGTAGGGTCATGCATTTCATAAAACCCCAAAGGGTTGCCAAGTACAACAGACTCGAACTCGAAGTAAAAGCTGCGAGAGGAGGGCCAAGAGGCACAAGCTCCGACTCTGAGCTAGACTTAGACTTGACAGACTCTATGTCAGATTCAGACTCATCGTCAATGCATGTTAGACGCGGAGTGAAAATGCAGTTATTGAGACTTCCCTATGCCTTCACGATGAGAGAGGTAGGATCCTTGAGAGCATCTGAGGAGTCGGGCCCGAGCATCAGCACTTCAGCTTCTTCGCCTTCGCCAACCAAACCTACTTGGGAGAACAGCATCTCCAGACCCCCTTGATCAAAAGCCTTCAGCCAATCAAACTCTTCCTTGGTCTGACCCAGCCGTTCCTCGAATTCCCTTTTGGCAAGCTTCTCTTCGGCCGTCTCCTCATCGGACCAGGTGTCCACAGCAAAGATTTTGAATCCCGGCAGCCAAGTGGAAGTCTCCGGATCCCAAAACGGCTCTATCTGTCCTGAATAAGCAGAGTCTCCTCTTTCTCGCACAAAGTAGCTGTCGGGGTTACCAAAAAGGGTTCGAGGTTTTCCCGTGTCTTTCCTCTTTTGGGCGCCTTTGGCCGGCGGAGTGTAACCAAGACCAAAGCGGCCTTCGGTGGAAGGAAAGACAGGGAACTCAGCGATCCCTTGTTGGTTGACCCCGAGTCCTAGGCCCGGCATGAATGACATCTTCCTCATCATTTCGAGGACAGTTGAGCTTATGGTGAAGTCATCATCCATGGCGATGGCGAGGACTGAGCCAGATGTGTCGAAAGAGAAACCCCCGAAGTCCGAGTCTTCTTCCCCGTGCATTATGCCCAAGACAGGTGTACCGTCATCTGTGAGCGGGCGGATCCTAGAGTCCGCGCAGATTGTTAAAGTTTCGGTAGGCAGCCTCAGCATGACTTTCTGGTGCATGGTTGAAGGTACGGCCATGATGTCAGCCCTATGAAGCCATGGCCTGCCCAGCAGCAGGTTAAAGGTGGCAGGGACATCGACCACGTGGAATTCTACGTCCATCTCAAAGCCTTCAGCATCCAGTTTCAGCATCAGAGTTTCTTATACCATGCGGCGAGTGCTGTCGTATGCCTTGACGGCCAGATTGGAGGGCGTTAGGTCGCTCTTTGACAACTCCAAACGATAGGCAACCCTCATTGGGCAAACGTTGATGGCCGAGCCGTTGTCAATTAGCACGGTTGGCACCCAATGACCTCGGCATTTGACGGTGATGTGCAGCGGGCGGTTGTGAGCAGTTCCTTCGACGGGTAGATCCCTCTCGGTGAAAGTGACGGAGTGCTTAGAGAGAAGTGGCAGCACGAGGGCAATCATGGCCTCGGGAGTAATGTCAATGGGCACTGTGAGCCGGGCCAACGCGGAGGACAGCTTTTCACGATGCTCCTTTGATGACGATATCAAACCCCAGATAGAGACAGTGGCCGAAATCCGTTCGAACTGTTTCAAAATGGCGTCTTCTTCTGGAACCCCATTCGGAAAGAGCGGATCAGTCCTCTGAGCAGCGGGAGCAGTGGCTTTCTGACCGGGCGGATTGGACGAGCTTCCAGCTTGGAGGTTGGATGGCTGAAACACTCGGCCGCTCCTAGTGACGTTGGCCACATCCCACCCAGAAGACGAGTCAATAGAATCCCACAGATCGGCCGGTACTTCTTCCAACTTGCGCTTTCCTTTGTCCGTTGATGCCACCGTTGCAGACGAGTCTGTCCCCAGAGCGGTGTTTCATTCCAAGTCCTCCATCACTAGACCTTCCCAAAAGGCAGGATCCTATGCAGCCTCTTCCTCAAATGGCACCCCTGGGTTAGTGACGAACGGAACGTCCCAAAATCCTCCATCGACGAGAGCAGCATTGACGGTCCATACTTCGTTCCCCATGTTCAGGTCAACAATGTTGTCGACGTCCCAAATATCAGCAGGCGGTGGAGTCTTAATGGTTTCTTCTGCATCTCAGAGGTCGGCCGGAGGCGCATCCAGGACCATGATTGAGCAGTCATCTCCGGGAGCAGAAACAACAGGGCGAGGCTGTTCCACAGAGACAATGTCGAGAGTAGGATCAAACTCATGGATGCGACGGTCGACCATGTCAGCAATAGAATTCACCACAGGTAACATGGCGCCTAGTGGGCGACGGATATCGGGCACAATCTCCCCTTCTTGGAATTGGTTCCAGTACTCCTCACTGATGTCGTTTTGGTTCACATCGGTCTCGAGACCCCGACCCAATTGCCATTCATCAGGTTGTGGATCCCACACGTATTCCTCGGCTTCCACTTCGACTTGGTTTAATTCGGGCTGGTAAAAGAGCGCGAACAAAGAGAGACCATCCAGAGGGTCAGCCTGCGCCGCGTTCCATTCTCCCTCCCACTGGTCTAGCCATATTTGATTGACCCGAGGGTGCGCGGGAAACCCCATGTTATACTGTTCGGTCCAATCTTTGCAAAGCTCTTCCCACTCCTTGGCTTTGTCCTCCATGGCCCAACCGGCCGCCATCATGTTAATGCTCGGTTCGGAGGGAAAGGGTACAACTGGTCTTGGGTTGATGGTTGAGGTAATATGGTCGGTGGGGTTGAATATGGTGGAGCTGAGGTTTATCTGGTTCACTTGAGGGTTAGGGTCATGTTTGGGCAAGGAATTGGAGATGACATTGGGCTTTGTGGGTGGAGTCGGAAGGGTGCCATTGTCCACCAAATCCTGTATCGCATGGCGGAGGCGATAGCAGGAGTCGGTGTAATGGCCGGGCATTTGGTGATACGCACAGAAAGCGCCGGGGTTATGGCTAGGGGGTGGATTTTGAGGAAGCGGAGTTGGGGCTAGAGGCCTGAGGTGTCCGGTTTTGATTAGCTTCTCCAACACCGAGGAGAGAGGTGCCTCGAAGTTGGCGAAGTTACGGGGTTGGTTGCGGTTTCGGGGTCTTTGAGGGGTTTGAACTTGGTTGATGTCGGCAATGTGGTTAGAGCTTTGGGCCGAGGGGTTGTTGGCAGAGTTCGCGTTGGCGTAGCTATTGCCACCGAACAGAGCAGTGTTGTTCCCGGTGTATGCACGGGGCTTTGATTTTGAGGCTGAGGTGGAGGAGGAATTGTCGCTCCTAGGCAGAACGCCGGTTTGAAGGGCTTCTTCGATGGCCAGCTCGAAGTCATAGAAGGTTTCGAAGTTTGTGCCCTGAACCAACACGAGGTTTTTGGCGAAGTCGGGCTGCAGATTACGGGAGATGATGCGGATCTGATCCTTCTCGCTTGGGCGGTCGGCATGAGAGCGGCCTTGGCTCTCCATCTTTGGATAAAGTCTGCAAAGGACTCCTTTGCAGTCATCTTGGTGGATTCCAACTCCCGAGTGGTCATTTTGAGTTGGGCGTTGTAGCTGTACTGAGCATTGAAGGCCGTGCCGATGTCCTCCCATGTCCGCCTCTTGGAGATGTCGAGCGACAGGAACCACTGGAAGGCGGGACCGGCAAGAGTTTGCGGAAACAGCTGAGCCATGGCATCCTCCCCGACGCCGTGTAGCTTCATGGCTCCATGATAGGCCAACAGGTGAGTTTTTGGGTCTCCAGTACCGTCGAACTTTGCAAAGTCGGGCATTTTGAACCGATCGGGCAACCTGGCATTCGGAAATGGGCAGAGGCGGTCCATGTCTAGTACTCCCGACCCTTTTCTTTCGGATTTGGCAACGGCTTCTTCCAAGTTGGCCATTTTGGCGACTAAGGCTGCCATTTCTGGGCTTGGAGCGGGATTCTCAACTAGCGGCTCCTCTTCGGCAACGGCTCCTTGTTCACGCCTCTCACCGCCTTCCCCTCCTGCTACAAGGGGAAGTCGCTCCTCGATTAGGGTTTGAAGGTTGGCCATAGAGGCGTCGGCCTGGTCGGCCCTTTGTTGCATGATAGCCAGGTTGCGCTACAGATCAGCTAACACGGTTGCAAGATTCGGAGGTGTGACGTCTGCCATGGCTAGTACTTCTGTTTTAACAAGCTTAGGAGATGCTGGTGGAGACAGAGTAGACGGAGGAGACTCGTGTGGAGTAGTCGGTGGTGAATCCTCCCGTGACACAGTGCAGGCCAGAGCTTCCGTTGCGGTCGACTGAGAGACAAACCCCAAATCAAATCCTCAAACAGACTCGACGGACGGTCCCAAGTAGGTTTGGCTCTTGATTTCGGAATTCTGCTTTGGCATTGGCGTGGCTAGACAGCAAGGTATAAGAGCTCAGTGACAGCCTGCAATCATTTTATTTGAAAGAAACGACAAGAATGAAAAAAAAATGATCATGCCAACGTCGTCGGTGTCCTCTTAGACTCTAGAACTAGGGGGAGTCTGCTTCACGACACTCGGATAGTTGCCATGGAATCCTCGGATTTTCTTTTCGACGGTGCATCCTTGATTGAATCAAATGTTACTAAGAGATGCCAAAACAGCCTAAGTTTTTGACTTCCTCCCTTCTCGAAGTTTCAAAGTTTGATTTTGGAACAACTCGGTGTAGATGGCATGATACCGTAACCGAAATGGCGTAAGCAGCACTGTGCCGGAGCCTGGTGTAAGTGATTAGCACTTTTAACCGGAGCAGTGTTTGCATCATGCCGTTCTCTTCGTTGCTCCTAGTTTTTGGTTTGAAACCTCGATGGGGTTTTAGACAAGGACTTTAGAAAGTATCGATTTCCCGAAGTCTCATTGATTAAGGACTTGAAGATTTTGGTAACGTGCAACATCGAGATGCACGACTCGTCATCGGTCCAAGGCAACGCCGAACGGGCGCAAGAGAGACTCGACGAAAGATATCCTAAAAGCCGCCCTAGCATGCTCCTACGCAAAAACGGTCATGAATGTATGTACAAGCATGCGATATGGAAAGCGGTAACACATAGACAGGATATGGGGTTAGAAGCAAGTAATCCTACCCTGCGGGTTCCTGTCTTAGGTTGAAAGGTTCTAGTGCTTTGTAAACGCTGTAGAGGCCGGTTTTGGCTTAAAGGGGTTCCTCTGACTAGAGCCGCGATATACCTCCCATTGCAACGCGTGGAGCAAAGCAATGGTCGAACGGTAGTACGACTCATCATCGTCCAAGGTTGTTGGGCGTTCGAGGACCCTGGGCTCCAGTAAACTGTGCCGGTTACCCAAAACACCTCAACGGGGCTGACCAACCATCAATACGAACGGAGAATGCCGAAGAATGATTTAACGAGAGAAAAATGCAACGCTTTTGAAAACACATGCCTTTTGAAGCTTGACTCACTTTTGGTTAATTGATACTTGGAGAAAACTACACAAGAGAACAATAGTAAAAGCCCCAGTTCGAATTGGTCGGATGCTGAGATCCTGTTACGTTACCATTCCGTTCTTCAGCAGCGCGAAGCGTACTGTTTTGACAAGCTTTTGAAAATTGTTCAATTATGTATTAATCGCCAAATATCAACCAACGCAATTGTTCCCCAGCAGAGTCGCCACTGTGGGCACGCTACCCGAAAATGCTCGATTTGGTAAAAATCGGGTGTGGCCTTTTTTCGAAAAGGCACGGCGAAACGCCTCGATTTAGAGTCGCCACTCGGGTTTTAACGGTGAAAACACCCAAGGAACCGAACTCGAAAACGCTTGCCACGTTTGTTTGATTTCGAAAAGGCTTGTAGACTGGTCCGTCGTCACCTTCGATATCTGAGGTTCGGGAGCCAGGTTACGAGAAGGGAAGGGTTTTATGGCACCCCCTCTCGACCAATCCGAAGATCGGTCTCTACTCGGGCATTTTGTAAAAACGTTTGCATTTTTCTCTCATTAATCATCTTTTAGCCAGTTAGGGCGGGGGAGCAGTTAATGGGGATTAAAACTGTGACAAGTTGCAGTCATGTGACAAAATGTTTATGGATGATTTGATTGCTATGCTAAACATAGATTGAGAACAAGCACTGAGCAAACTGGACAAATTGCAGTACGCTGCCCCGCAGGGGCATGAGCAAGTTCTACCAGCATGCACTGGTCGAGCCACTGCATGTTGGTTGGACCTGCGCACGCCACAATAAAACTGGCGTACTCCACTTATCTGGTTTCACAGTCTTTGTTTGCAACCTTCTGGGCTCTGGAAAAGGACCAGCGCACACCCAGGACAAACCATGCAGTTAAATAAGCAGGATATATATATTTACAGACAGATGAAATGGCTTGAAGCCATAAAAATAGACAGAAAACCCCCTAAACAGAGTGGGGACATGAAGCAGGCCAAAATCACACTAAGATGCAAGGGCCAGCCACTGGGTCGTGGGACAACTGCCGTACGCCAGTCAGACGATGCCGTACGCATGTGTGACCATTATCCAGTGCATGGCTTTGCATTCATCTGGGCTCTGGAACATGACCAGAAGGATCCCAGAGGCCCTCTAAACAGATAAAGAATAAGCAATAACCACTATATCTAAACAGTTCTAAACATACAAAAAGCAGCAAATTGGTTATTTAGCATGCAAGGGTGATTGACAGAAAGATAAAATGACAGGAATGGTGATCCATGATCCCCACGCCAGTAGTGCTCGTTCTGCCATTACTGGCGTACGGCATAGGAGTACTGGCGTGCGCCATGTTCCATCTCATACGATTGTTATATTTTACCATTTTAAGGCCAGGACTAGTATTGTTTACCAGCCTAGGCTTTACTGGTTCCCCTCAGGGGTCGAAAACAGAAAAGAACGTAAAGGTGGTATACCTTTTTGTATTGAGGTTTGAATGAGGTATTGAGCTTATGGGTTGAAGATGGAGGCTTAGAAGGTGGCTGTATGTCGGCATGATGTATGGAGGTGGGCTGCTTTCCTTTCTCTTTCAATGGAAGAAGAGAATAGAGAGCAAGAAGAGAGGAGAAGAAAGCTTTTTGCTTCTTAATGAGGCTAACCCCTTGCAAATGAATTCAAGGGGGGTATTTATAGGGGAGAGAGACTGAGATCAGTCTGGTGCTAAGGCCTGTTTGGCTGGCTTGGGTCAAGAAGAGAGCCTTCCCATGCATTAAATGCATGGGACTAGTTGATGGGGGGTGTAGGAGAGAGGGGGAGCGGGCCTGGCCGATATAATCATCAGGGGCTACTGTGGCCGACGTCAGGGTGGCACAAAAGTCTCGTCCATGTGGCTGAATAAAGTTGATTTGACTGGGTTTGACTGGCGTGCGCCACATATGGACCGGTGTGCGCCAGTAATAGCTGAGTCAACGGTCGATGACTGACACGTGGCAGCTAACTAGCGTACGCCTCCAATACACTTGCGTATGCCAGTTGGGTTTTGCTGGGGCTGTTTGGCTCTGGTTTGAAGGGTTTGAAAGGGGTTTGAGAGAAGTTAGGGACGCTCAAAGCTCAAACACAACATTATCCTCAGACTGTTTTCGACTATAATCATCATTGGAGAAATAAATGATCGGCAAATAACGTTATCTGGACAGTCCAGAATGGGGTGTCTACAAAGAGGGCTGTACAAAAAATGAACCAGAAATGGACAAACAAATGGTTATGGTTCAGGGGCTGGTTGACCTTTTTACCTCTGTCATGTCAAAGCCAAATCTGGGGCTAATTAAAGAACCTCTTCAAACCCGCCACACTCCCGCGGTCGGAACCAAGCTGTGTTCGAGAGACATGTTCAAAGACCTGGCTGAGTTTCATGAAGCCGGGACTCACCCGAAGGAGAATGTTGAATCCTTGTTCAAAGCCAACGCTGGAAGGGAGGATATGCACGACAAAGAAATTAATCCCAAAGGCAAAAGAGTGCATCCAGTGGAAGGTACAATGTTATGCAGCTACAAACCAAGCAAAGGTTCCACCTTGAACCCCCAATCCAATCGCCGAAACCCACCAAGGACCTTTTCCCGCTTCTCCACACCTTTGTCCTCGGTTTATGAGAAGCTCCTCAAAGCTGGTTTCCTCAAGCCACTCCTTCCAACTCCTTCGCCTCGAACATTCCCGGCATCTTGCAGTCAAAATGCCTATTGTGCTTTCCATCAAATGCCTGGCCATCCCACCGATGCCTGCTTCCGCCTTCGACATGAAATTCAAAATCTCATTGATAATGGCACCATTCAAGCTCCACTCCCATCAAAGCCTAATGTCATATCCAACTTCATGCCTCAACACGGTTCCAACCCATGTGTTAGCCAGATATCCATCAGCTCCACTCAAATCAACTCAAGCTCCATTCACATCAAACCTAGCTCCACCATATTCAACCCAACCCTTTTCATCATCCCAGAAAATCAAACCAAGCCAATTTTGTCTCTCCCATCCGAACCCGAGGTTAACCTGATGGCCATAAGTGCAGTCAGGGTCCTTACCGCCGATACCTGGAAGCCTACAAAGGAAGAATTCAAGAGGAAGCTTAATCAATTAAAGGAGAAAATGGACTGGCTGAGATCCTTCAATCATGAGAATTTAGGGCTGTTGTTCAAGGAGTTCTCTCAAGTGGGTTTGGACGAAGAAGCTGAAGAAGTCGAAGTGCTATTGCTTGAGCCTGTTGTCCTCTAGCTCCTACCTCTCTGCGAGGAAGTTAAGGGTAACTATAAAAGTTGCATTTTCAAATCGCGTCTATTTTGCATTGACACTTTCGAGTCCGAGTCTGACACAGTGTCTATCAAGTCGTCTAAGTCTAGCTCTGAGTCGGAGTTTGTGCCTCTTGGCCCTCCATGTCGTAGCTTTTGTTCTCAATTTGAGTCTTTTTGCTGTACTTGGCAACCCCGAGGGTTCTTATGATATGCATTATCCTGCTTTTAAGTACTTTGTTTGCTTTTGAATAAACTGTGTCGACCCTGACGACGAAGGGATAGATTTCGATGGGATCATCCCCAAGGAAATGTGTTCCCTCGCCGAAAGGGAAGACGAAAGGCATGCTCAGCCTCTAAAAAGAAGAAGTAATTTCAAATAAACTTGAAAGATGGGGTAGACCCCCGGATGGTTCAAATTGGCTCAGCGCTGTCCCCATAAGAGTATTGCGCCCGTTTAGACTTGTTCATAGAATTCAACAATATCTTGGTATGGTCTCACAAAGACACGCTTGGCGTTGATCATGGGATAAAGAAGTATCAAATCCCCCGCCGCCGGATGCCAAGCCAGAAAGCAGAAGCTTAGAAGGCTCCAGGCCTCGTAACATGTTCAAAACAGTAACAGCAGTGTTCCATCAAGCACACATTAAAAGGATGCAAAAGTGGCCTGCAACGAGGCATTTCCAATTGTAGCAGTCAGGACCCTTTTCACTATCAAACCCATTCTATCTGGGGCTACAATCAAAGATCATCGACCTCGACGACAACAAATTTAATACCTTGGTCAACCCAGATCAACTCAAGCGTTATTATCCCTGAGAGATGTTCGTTGGATCGAAAACCACAAGGGTGGGCGATTCCAAGCAAAAGTTAGAGCAGCTTGCTAGACCGAAAACCTATAAAGACGGTCTAGGCAAAAATGAATTGGCAAAAAGTCGAAAGCTCGCTAGACCGAAAAGTCGAAAGCTCGCTAGACCGATCGAGCGAGCTTTCGACTTTTTGCCAATTCATTTTTGCCTAGACCGTCTTTATAGGTTTTCGGTCTAGCAGGCATGTGATTAGAGTTTTATTAAATTAGTTGATTAATTTAATTTGTTCACCGTAATAGTAAATCGTGAGGTGATCCGATCTTGGTTTTTTTCAAAAAGATAGATTGACAATAACTACTTTGCTTAAAATTGAAAAAAAAATGATTGTCCAAAATATAACTAATAGATAAACAAAAATGTTGATGCACTTTAGGAATGCGTTAGGGTTTTATTAATTTCATTGAAAAAAATTGTATTTATAATTCATACACCCATTTTCAGCTTTATTAAATTCGTTCATGTTGTTTCACTTTTACTCAATTACTTCAGCTTGTTTCAGCCATATTCAATATTGCAGCCTTTTTCACCCTTCTATAAATTATCTTTCAACTTCTAAGGCTGTTTCAAATTATCTTTCAACTTCTAAGGTTGAAACAGACTGAAGTAATTGAGTAAAGGTGAAAAATTATGAACGAATTTAATAAAGCTGAAAATGAGTGTATGAATTATAAATACAATTGTTTTCAATGAAGTTAATAAAACCCTAGGCCATTCCTAAAGTGCATCAACATTTTTGTATATATTAGTTATATTTTGGACAATCATTTTTTTTTAAATTTTAAGCAAAGTAGTTATTGTCAATCTATATTTTCTTAATCAGAATACAATAGTTTCCGCTATTCACGTTGTAACGGCCAAATATTTTACATTACAAACGTGGTTCGCAATTTTTTTTAACGATTTTACTTTCGTTGTTTTTAATCACGTTCCATTCCCATATTCACAAGACAAGTGATCAAATTAATGAGAGAGCGGGGATGTTATTTATAAGGTAGAGCTAGTTGAAATGGCGCTACTTGATTAGGAAGAGCCACTTGAGATGGTGTTACTTGATTAGGTAGAGTTACTTCAAGTGGCATTACCTGATTAGGTAGAGCTACTTCAAATGGCGTTAGTCCATGTCATATAACCAACGTAGCACATGGCAGAGTGCCAATTGTAATGGCGCTACTCAGGTAGCGCTTGTTGAAGTGACTCTACCGATTAGTTTTAAAAATAGTTTGAAAATGAGAGTATTCCGGCCAATAGTTCTAAAAAAAGGATTACTTTGATAAAATCTCGAGAGGCGTGGGGAAATTTGGTCTATAGGTCTTTAATTATACTAATGGTCATATTTGTTTCCAAGTTGCATCAATTAGGTCTGTATTTTTCAGTAGTGTCAACTAAGGACAATCACAAAGTTTGAGGCCATGAGGTTATTAATTGGATGGAAGAGTTTGCGGCCGGGAGTTTTTTTTAGTGTAAAAGAGTAAATGATGA
This sequence comes from Rhododendron vialii, assembly GCF_030253575.1. Lineage (NCBI taxonomy): Eukaryota > Viridiplantae > Streptophyta > Magnoliopsida > Ericales > Ericaceae > Rhododendron > Rhododendron vialii. Next base: position 88,107 of record NC_080565.1, on the reverse strand, counting down.
ACACGATTTTGCAAAAGTTTGCGACTATGATGCAAAAGTTTGTGGCCATGGTGTCAAAAAAATGCGGCCATGATGAAAAAGTCTACAGTGGGAGTTTTAAGTTAAAAAGCAAAATGATGAACACGACATGCCAATGTTTGCGGCCATATCTGTGGGCACGCCACCCCGGAAATTTTGCTTGTGAAATTGGGTGCGGCCCTTTTGTGTTTGGAAAAAGCGCGGCGAAACGCCTCGATTCAGAGTCGCCACTCGGGTTTTAGCGGTGAAAACACCCAAGGAACCGAACTCGAGAACGTTTGCCACGTTTGTTTGATTTTGAAAAAGGCTTGTAGACTGGTCCGTCATCACCTTCGATATCTGAAGTTCGGGAGCCAAATTACGAGAGGGGAAGGATTTTATGGCACCCCTCTCGCCCAATCCGGAGATCGGTCTCTACTCGGGCATTTTATAAAACGTTTGCATTTTTCTCTCATTTGATCATTTTTTAGCCAGTTACGGCGGGGGAACAGTTAACGGGGGTTAAAACTATAACAAGTTGTGATTTATGTGGCAAAATGTTTATGGATGACTTGATTGCAATGCTAAATATAGATTGAGAACAAGCACTGAGCAAACTGGACAAATTGCAGTACGCTGCCCCGCAGGGGGATGAGCAAGTTCTACCAGCATGCACTAGTCGAGCCACTGCATGTTGGTTAGACTTGCGCACGCCACAGCAAGACTGGCGTACTCCACTTATCTGGTTTCACAGTCTTTGTTTGCAGCCCTCTGGGCTCTGGAAAAAGACCAGCGCACACCCAGGACAAACCATGCAGTTTAATAGAACATAACATATACATTTACAGACAAGAGAGATGGCTTCAAGCCAAGAAAAGTAGCATAATACCCCAAAAACAGTGTGGGGATATAAAAGGGGCCAAGATTAAGCTAAGATGCAAGGGCCAGTCACTGGATCCTAGTTTTAACTGCCGTATGCCAGTCATGGACTGCCGTACGCACGTTTGACCCTAATCCAGTGCTTGGCTTTTGCATCATCTGGGCTCTGGAACATGACCAGAAGGATCCCAGAGGCCTTTTGAATAGACAAAGAGTGGGCAATAACTACCACATCTAAACAGTTCTAAATATACAGAAAGCAGTAAACTGGTTATTTAGCATGCTAAGGTGATCGACTGAAATGAGAGATAACAGAAATGAGGATCCATGATCCCCACGCCAGCAGTGCTCGTACTGCCATGACTGGCGTACGGCATATATATACTGGCGTGCACCAAGGTCCATCTCATACGTTTGTCGTATTTTACCAGTTTGAGGCCAGGACTAGTATTACTTACTAGCCTTGGCCTTACTGGTTTCCCTCAGGGGCTAAAAACAGAAAGGGACACAAAGGTGGTATACCTTTTTGTTTGAGGATTAAAGGTGGTATTGAACTTAAAACTTGGAGATGGAAGCTTAGATGGTGACTGGATATCAGTAGGGTGTGTGGAAGTGGGTTGTTTTCCTTTCTCTTTCAATGGAAGAAAAGAGATGGAGAGCAAAAAAGAGGGAAGAAGAGAGCTTTTTCTTCTTAATGAGGCTAACCCCTTGCAAATGAATGCGAGGGGGGTATTTATAGAGGGGGAGTGACTGAGATCAGTCTGGTTTAAAGGCTTGTTTGGCTGGCTTGGGTCAAGAAGGGAGCCTTCCCATGCATTAAATGCATGGGACTAGTTGATGGGGGGTGTAGGAGAGAGGGGGAGCGGGCTTGGCCGATATAATCATCAGGGGCTACTGTGGCCGACGTCAGGGTGGCACAAAAGTCTCGTCCATGTGGCTGAATAAAGTTGATTTGACTGGGTTTGACTGGCGTGCGCCACACATTTACTGGCGTGCGCCACTGTTAACTGGGTCAACGGTCGATGACTGACACGTGGCAGATAACTGGCGTACGCCTCCAAGGCAATGGCGTAGGCCAGTTGGGTTTCGTTGGGGCTGTTTGGCTCTGGTTTGAAGGGTTTGAAAGGGGTTTGGGACGCTCAAAGCTCAAACACACCCTCGTCCTTAGACTGTTTTCAACCATAATCATCATTGGGGGAATAAAAGATCGACAACTACGTTATCTGGACAGTCCAGAATGGGGTGTCTACAGAAGCCCCCCTTTGACGGCACTTGAAGCACCATCGACTGGAGACAAGTAACGTCAAAGGTTTTCTAGACACCCTCTTCGAGGCTATTCAGAATACGTGAATTTTAAAAGACCTGTTTGATTTGGGGCGGACAGACCGCTGCTTTGTTGTTTTTGACGGACAGATCACAGAATGTGGACCCTCCTAGGGAATGATCCTTTTTTGCAACATCATCGACTCTGTTGGGGAAAGAAGACTGTGGGACGGATAGATCGAGTTTGAGTTAGAATTTGGACGGGCGGACCGTCGCTGATTTGAACCTGGGCGAGTAGATCGCCGTTGATTGGAATTTGGGCGAGTGGATTGCCGTTGAGTTGAAATTGGGCGAGTGGATCGCCATTGATTTGAAATTGGGCGAGGGGATCGCCGTTGATTTGATATTGGACGGATAGATCGCCGTTGATTTGAAACTGGGCGAGCGAATCGCCGTTGATTTGATATTGGACGGATAGATCGCCGTTGATTCGAAACTGAGCGAGCGAATCACCGTTGATTTGATATTGGACGGATAGATCGCTGTTGATTCGAAACTGAGCGAGCGAATCGCCGTTGATTTGATATTGGACGGATAGATCGCCGTTGATTCGAAACTGAGCGAGTGGATCGCCGTTGATTTGAAATTGGGCGAGTGGATCGCCGTTGATTTGAAATTGGGCGAGTGGATCGTCGTTGATTTGAGATTGGACAGGCCTCTGCTTGGGGATGAGTCCAAAACTCTCCAGAATGAGTTGGGCTTTTCATTTGAGGATGAATTCTAGTACAAAGCGTGAATTGGGCCTGAGGCCCAGGACTTACTGGCGTACGGTAGAGTAATACTGGCGTGCGCCACTTTCTACACAGATCCAAGCCCAAACCCGGCCCAGATCCGGCCCAATCGCTCTCTTACGTCGTATGAGTTGCCGAACCAGTGCAAAAACCGCCATTTGTTCAGTTTCGAACTCCAAATCCCAAAAACTCTCTCAGAACTCATTAAACTCTCTCTCAATCTCTCATCTTTCTCAAAATCCACGCTTCTTTACTCTTCTATGGCAGAACCCAGTGGTGGAGGCGGCAATGGTAATGCCGGCGAAGAGGGAAATCGGCCACGGGGTAGTATTGAGACTTCAGAGTCTCGAATCGACGATCAGACGACGGGCGAACCCTCGTCGAGTGTCAGTGCAGTGGTTGCAAGCAGCGGCGGCGACGGTGATGATCATGCAGCAGAGGTGGGTGGCGACGGCGAGGGGCGTACGCCAAGAGGGATACGGCGTACGCCAAGTTCTGTTGTGATAGTGGGCCCACGGGTTCGTCGGTTGGATGCTAGGATCAGTGTAGAAGGCTTGGTGGTGACAGGCCTGGGCTCGGCTGGGGTCAGGGGTGATGGCCGTGGTGGTGGTGATGACGGTGGTGATGACGGAGGCCAGCCGGAGGCACCGGAGAGAGATCTGGCAAGGGGCAAAGGTCCTGTGGTTGAGGAGGGTGTATCTGGAGAGGTACCCGTGGGAGAGGTTGAGTTCAGGCCGGCAGTAGGGTCTTCGGCGCATGTCCCCATCTCTCTGGGGGATTTTGCCGAATTTGTGTCGGAGGAGGAACTCGACCGTTTGCTCCGGGAGAATCCGGGGGTTGTAGCTACAGTACTGGCAGCGCGAGAGGACAGGCTTCGGGAGGTTGAGAGGGCTCGGGAGGAGGAGCGTTTGAGAGAGGAGGCCGAGAGGGCCAGGGCCGAAGAGGAGGCTTTTGCGAGTGAGACCGAGGCAGCCGAGGAGGCTCAGGGGGAGGTGTGGTCTTTCGAGCGGGCAGTGACGCTTGCAGAGTCCATACGGCTGGCCCCCCGTGCTAGGTTCGATGCGGCCACCTATGCTTTGCCCGAGCCACATTTGTTCATTCTGTCTGGGGTCGAGAGCCTTGCACCTTTGAGGGAGAGCTACGACGCGGAACTTATACTGAGAGACCCACAGAGACACCTGTCCGTGGATTGGGCGCAGGTATTCCTTTGCACGCCTTGTTATTTGAATCAATATGTAGTTTCGAAACTATCGCAGCTTGTAACGTACGAAGGCCAGAACCTTGAACTGTAACTTGACCGAGAAAGTAGAACTTTGAATAGCGTGCCTCGACTTTTGAAACTTAACTTGAATGGTAGAACACTTGAAATAGTTGAATCGACTCGTAGAATGCCCATGATTTCGACAAAATCGTTGGTGCCTAACTTGAATGAACCATAAGCTGCCTTGATCAATAAGACTGTCCTTTGAACTTGAATTCGACTATGTAGATTGCCATGACACGTTGAACGCCCGGACAGTGTGTCCAATAGTTTTGAATCGACCATATTGATGAGTAGAACACTTGTGAAATCGACTGAGAGATGCACCTCGAGAGAAATAAGGCCTTGGAGCCCACAACTTGTCTGAAAAATACCTTTGGATTGATTCGACTGATAGCAGAACTGGATAGGATAATACAAGTGCCCGGTAGCTTTGTTCGACCTTTATGATACCTGTTTCGACTGTGGAGTTACTTTTCGAGATTCTGAATTCGACTAACTGCTTGAGTTACAATTACTGATGAAACTCCTTTTGTCGTCTGTCTTTGTCATGCAGAGGGGAGCAGCCAGCACTCGGGGCCATGGAGGTCCAGCGAGTTCACTTGAGTTGTACCGGAGCTTGCCCGAGCGAGTCAGGGCCTTGGTTGACGCCGCAGGGTTTCGGCCATTTATCCTCACGCTGACGCCCGTGAAGAGCGACCACGCTCTGTTGACAGCACTGGCCGAAAGGTGGTGGGATTCTTCGAACACCTTTCACTTGCCGATTGGGGAGATGACGGTGACTCCGTCTGACTTTGCAGCGCTCACTGGCCTGAGGGTAGGGGGAGAGCCTATCCCGCTCGACTCAGAGATTCACAAGGATCCTGAGGCTCTGGCATGGTTTTTGGGGCAGGCGCCGGCGGGTGAGGCGGAGACCGTCCATTATGACCAATTCAAGCGGTATTTGCATGGGAGGGAGCCGGAGTTAGACTTGGAGGCGGAACAGATGGCGAGGGCCTACTTGTTGTACTTGTTCGGGGCTACCCTGTATCCGAACAAGCGATCTACGGTGCACCTGTCTTACTTGCCGGCCCTCTATGACTTGAGCACAGCGTCGAAGTTTGATTGGGGAGGAGCAGCGCTGGGCACCTGCTACGGCTTCATGGGGGCGTTCTCACGCGGAAAGAAGGCGATGGCCGGCTACTGGAGGGTGTGGGAGGTAAGAAGCAAGGCTTGTCATTTACTTCCTGCTTTTCCATTTCTTGCACTCGTATTTGATTTGCATATGAACTGTATTCTGATGCTTTGATTGCCTGACCATTTGCAGCTGTGGGCCTATGAGGTGCTGAAGATGTACCCGCCGGAGAATAAGTGCCCGAACCTGAGGATGCTCCCTCGTGCCATGATCTGGGGTCCCATGTACAGCGGCAAGAAGAAGTCGAGGGGGAGCCTTCTAGCCTTCCGGTCATACCTGGACGAGCTGTCGGGTACTCAGGTATGTAACACGTCAAACTGATCATTCTGCCTTTTAGAATTGCTTTAATGCTGTCGCTGATGCCTTTGAATCTGTGCAACTGTCTTCGCAGGTAGAGTGGAACCCGTGGAGCAATGCAGAGCCTGAGCCCGAGTACCTAGCACGGAGCAGGGTGGTGACGGCGAGCCGGGTGCTGTTGGAGTCGGCCTTCGGGTGGCGGTGGTACCTGGGTGATAGGGTGACACGGCAGTCACTGGGCTCTCTCGAGTACCAGGTGCCTGGGCCACTGCCTTCTCACGCTTCTCACACGGACAAGTACACGCTGGCCGAGCTGAGGCGTTTCACTGTTCCGGCCGGGCTTGCTGTCTTTCTGAGGCCTGGGCGTGACTACGCCGTCTACCGGAGGCAGCGCTTGGCTAGGCCGCTTGGAGTGTTGGAACATGTCGCCGTGCAAAGTGAGGCACTTGAAGCTGGCGAGGAAAGGCGGAGTCGGGAGAGCAGGGCAGCTCGCCCGAGAGAGAGGAGTGACTATGCCACCGCAACCGGGCTGCCTCGGCTTTCTTGGACCCTAGCAGTGCGGGACGCCAAAGGAGAGGAGGCCATAGTTCAGTTCGAGCCTGCCAGGACAGACCCGGCAGAGATCACAGGGCCGGTAAGACATTCCTTTATTCCTTTGTAGCTTCTATACTTTACTTTCAGCATGCATACTTGGCTTGAATTCTGATTTTGCCCCAAAATCGTCCCACAGGCTTCGATGGAATGGGTGCGGGAGGCGGCTCGACTGATAAAAGCCATGGAGAAAGAGTTCCATAAGATAGCTGGCGGTGCCTCCTTACAGTTGCACTACCCACCTCCAGTTCCGGCTCCCGTTGAGCAGCCTCAGGTATAACTTTTCCCCTTTACTTTTGACTAGAATTTGCTTTCGACGTTTTTTGCACTCAGCATTTCAATATATACAATATGCACAATGTATGCTAACTGAATTGAATGACTATGTAGGGACATGCTAGGGCGGCTCCTAGGAGGAAAAGCGTACGGCCCCCTCCAGCAAAGAAGGCAGCTTCGAGCTCCTCCCGGCCAGCGGCAAGGGTGGAACGGGGAGTGCAAATCGCTCCGGCCAGCGAGGAGCTCCAGTTCCGTCGGGAGCTGAGGAAGAGGCCTGCAGAGAAGAAGCTTGCCGAGGGACCCTCGCAGAAGAAAAGGAGAGAAGAGGAAGAAGCGGAGGAAGAAGAAGAGGAGGGGACGTCCCTCAGCAGCGGCTCTGACTCGGCGAGCGATCCCAAGTTCCGAATAGACCCTCGAGAGGTGGAGGACAGCGAGGAGGACGACGACGAGGAGGACCTTTTTGATGACTGAGGGCTATCACCGAGCCTTAGTTTATTTTGCCAGATACTTCGACGTTTTGAGTAGATACTTTGATACTTGGTGCTTTGGACGGGGCCTGCGTGCCTCCTGATTTCGTGGGCGAGTGTGCCCTGATACTTTTAGTTCTACCCGGGCCGTTGTGCCGTTGGATACTTGACACATTTCCACCGTTACACTTGGACACAGTAGTATATAACATATGCATTTTCTGTTTTGTCGTTTTCCTTTTACTTTGAAGAGACTTAGTAAAAGAAAAGAACAAAACATCCACTAATATCCAACATGCATTGATGAATGCTCTGAATCGACGATAGACACTTGTATATGCACATAATCGACTTGGCTCGAAGAAACGATGGACAGAAAAGTCCTAGGATACGACACGTATCCCAGACACGCGGGGGATACGGGAGTTTTGGGCGCCGGTAGGCCGAACTCCAAGATTCTCCCCGGGGAAAGAAACTGACCCTTGTAAAAGGCGACATAGGTTTAGAGAGACCTGCGCAAACCATCAAAACCGGCAGAATTGCCCCGGCGCGAGGAAAAACCGATGAAAAGCTAAAAATGTCACAAAATGGACATAAGACGCCAAAGATGACTTGATGTGGTCCCGGACCGAAACTGACACCCCCACACAGTCACATAAGGCCTATGTAACATGTACGGTATGACAATACTTGGCAAAAGTCCCTGAAACGAGTTTTGACCTCCCGTATTCTTGATTTTAGCTTGAAACGGGCCACCGGGGGTCCAAAATCTTCATCGAGCGTGGCTTTTGGAATCCGATGCCTTGCCATAGCCTCAAATGATGTTTAAGACTTGTAGGAACCATCAAAACGGCCAAAGCCAGCCCTGGAATTGAAAACGAACATGCGGAGGCAGTAGCTGCTGCAAACTGGTTTCTGGTGAAACCTACTGGCGTACGCCAGAAGTTGAGGCCCGTACGCCAGTAAGTGGGGGACACGGACACGCCAGTTATAAACTGGCGTACGCCAGGTTCCTGAACGCCAGATCCACTTGACTGACCAACTGTCCTTTTCCAGGGGCCACTTTGTTTTTTACTCCCACACGGTTTGCACGCGGTTTCTGAGTTCTCAGGGGGCAGTGTCCTTTGCAGAGGAGAGGTTTGGAAGCTAGCATGATGCTTTGATGGCTTATTGGTGGTGGAATGGAAAGGCCAAGGCCTATAAAGCAGAGGCATAGGTATCGTAGTCTCCAGGACTGCATTGCTTCCCCTTTTCCCCAGTACATCTCAACATTCTCTATGGACAACCCCCTTCCAACCTTGCTCCGGCCCTGGCTAGCACAATTTCTAAGTGTCGACTGGCTTAACTTCCAATATCACGGCCTTGCCTCGTTCCGCTTTCTTCGACATGTGCCACTCCGCCCAGCGCTCCTGCAGGCTGCCCTCAGATTCTGGGATCCTGACGTCCATGCCTTTCGCTTTGGCGACGACGAGATGTGCCCGACTGTCGAGGAATTCCAGGCGTACCTTCGGACCTTCTCGTCCCCTACGCTTGTAGTCCTGCCTTATCAAGCAAGCATGCGTAAACTGCTGGCTAACTCGCTCAACATTTCCCGGGGTTTGGCAAACGCTATCCTTGAAGGTGGCCAAATGAATACCATGCGGCTGATCGAGGTGTACAGTCCAGACGGCGATTTAGACAGCGACGAAGCCCAAGCGCGCCGCCGTTTTGCCTTGGTAATTTGCCTGCTTGCCGCCTATCTGCTCGTGCCGGCCCACGGGCAGGTCAGCCCTTCTCTTGTGAGCGTTGCTGCACAGATGGGGGCACGGAGGAATGTGGTTCCTTTGGTCCTGGCGGAAACTTTCCTGGGTTTGGATTTGGTGTATACGGGCCAGTCGGCCGTTTTCAGTGGCAACCCGCTTTTGCTTCAAGTAATCTCACTCAGCTCACCTTTTTCCGGTTTTTCACACGTTCTCATTTTACCTCGACGCTCGGCTTAGGCTGCTCCCTAGCTCCTTACTTGTCTTTTCGCTCAGGTTTTATCTAACTTCTTACTTGTCTTTTCCTCTCATGCAGTTGTGGCTGTCGGACAAATTGAATCTACTGCACCCCCCGGTGGCGAGTTGGAATCTCTTTCCGAAGAGGATTCATCAAAGGGAGATGCGCTACCTTGACATGGACACAGAAGGCTGGTACGAGTTCATGCGGCAAATGCAGCCTGACGAGATTGCCTGGAGGTGCCCTTGGCTGGACCTCCCGGACATGGCCATTCACTCCGATGGGTTCGACAGGGTGGTGATCGCGGGACTGTCGAGCTTTACTTTCTACATTCCTGGCCGTGCTCTCCGACAGCTGGGCGCTTCTCAAGAGAACCACCGCATCAGCATTGGGGACTTCCGTGTCCCGAATTTCAACGCTCAAACACTCAACGGTTACCAGAGGCGCTGGGGCCTGAGAGCCCTTCAGGCTGAGATGCCGGATTTTGCAACAGGGCTAAGGAGTCGCTACAGGCAGCGGCTGAGAGCCGAGGTGAATGCAAGGGAAAATATTGACTGACTCCGGGCCACTCTGCTATGCTTAGAATAAACTGCGAGCCGTTAGGCTTCTTAAGCATTTTGTTCTGTTTTTCATGCTTCAACTGTTTTTAAGGCTTTTATGCTCAGCTTATGTATCAGAAGTAGTAATTTGCAATAAAGTTGAAAGACAACAGGTTTCCCCTTTCTGATTCGCTTCAGTGCAGCCTTTGACTTGTGCTCGACCTCCTCAAACTGCGATATCGACCCAAAAATGTCGAACCTGGATCGAAGTCTTGATGGAATGTGACCGAATCTCAAGGTGAGATTGCCTACGTATCCCTTTTCAGGGAATCAGGTAGTTCAGGCTAAGGTTCGCTCGTGTATTTTACCTCTCCTTTTACGCTCTAACTTTTGCCTAGCACCGCCTTTTCAGGTTTTCGGCCTAGCGAGCTTTCGACTTTTGCCTATTTATTTTTGCCTAGAACTGCCTCCTTAGGTTTTCGGTCTAGCAGGCTGCTCTAACTTTTGCTTGGAATCGCCCACCCTTGTGGTTTTCGACCCAACGAGCATCTCTCAGGGATAGTAACGCTTGAGCTGATCCAGGTTAACTAGGGTGTTGAATTCGTTGCCGTCGAGGTCGATGAGCTTAGCAGCACCCCCGGATAGGATGGTCTTGACGATGTACGGCCCGGATCGCCTCGGTCTGAACTTCCCGCGGGGATCAAACACTGGGGCGCGAATTTCCTTTGTGACCATGTCTCCTTTGACCATGCCCCTGGACTTCACCTTTTTGTTGAATGCACGGGCAATTCGACGCTGATACCCCTGAACGTGATACAAGGCTCGGAGCCTTCTCTCATCAAACAACATCAGTTCGACAAACCTCCCGCTCAACCACTCAGTTTCTTCGAGACCGCTTTCGACCATGATTCTCAGCGACGGTACCTCAAGCTCGATGGGAAGTACTGCCTCCATCCCATAGACTAAGGAGAAAGGAGTTGCACCAATTGAAGTGCGGATAGACGTTCGGTACCCCCAAAGGGCTAGAGGCAGCTGCTCATGCCAATCCCTTGCAGATTCGGCAGTTTTCTTGATGATCATCTCGACATTCTTGTTTGCAGCTTCGACCGCTCCATTTGTCTGTGGGCGATAGGTCGTTGAATGGTGGATCTCGATACCGAATTCCTCGAAGAGCTCCAGAACCCTTCCTTTGAAATGACTTCCGTTATCGGATACGAATGCCTGAGGAACTCCGTACCGGTAAATGATGTTCTTTCGAATGAACTGAGCAACCTGAACCGTTGTCAGCGTCTTGTAGGACTCGGCTTCGACCCACTTGGTGAAGTAGTCTATCGCCACTAGTATGAACTTATGGCCGTTTGAAGCAGACGGTCTGATCATCCGAATAACGTCGATGCCCCAAACAGAGAACGGCCCTGGTGAAGTCATGCCATACAACTTAGTCGGAGGGACATGTTGCAGGTTCGCGTGGATTTAACACTTGTAACAGCGCCGTACGTAGTCGATGCACTGCGTCTCCATTGTAGACCAGTAATAACCCTGCCTGAGGATTTTCCTAGCGAGCATGACGTCGCTCATGTGAGGCCCGCAGACTCCCTCATGAACCTCTTCCATTATCCTTGTCGCTTCGACGCCGTTGACACAGAGCTTGTGCATCCCGCAGTGCGACCTTCGATACAGCTTCCCCCCACAGATGATGTACTGAGAAGCTAGCCTTTGCAAAACAATCCGATCTTTTTTCGTGGCCTCAGTAGGAAACTCCCCACGCTCCACAAAGTTCCAAATGTCATGGTACCAGGGTAGGCCATCATCGACATCATCAATGGCGTTGACATACTCGTAAGCAGGCAAGTCCCTCTGTTCAATCACGATCGGCCGCAACTTAACACCTATTGGAAGTTCGATCATTGAAGCCAAAGTCGCCAAGGCATCGGTGAACTGATTCTTCAAGCGGGGGACATGGGTGAAAGTCACCTTATTGAAGCGAGGAATCAGCTCTTCCAAATCTTGGTGATAAGGCTTCAGCTTTTCCTCACGAACTTTCCAATCTCCATTGGCTTGAGAAACCACCAAGTTCGAATCGCCAATTACTTCCAACTTCTCGACCCCTAGAGCAATGGCTGCTTCCATTCCGACGATGCAGGCCTCGTACTCGGCTTGATTGTTGGTGACATCGAAATTCAGCTTGAAAGCGAGCGGAATGTGAGCGCCGGCGGGCGTGATTAGAAATACTCCAATCCCAAATCCCCTCTGGTTAGCAGCCCCATCAAAGTAGAGCGTCCATACTTCCTCGACCACTGTTAGAACCTCCATGTCGGGGAAAGTGAAGTCCACGTCTTCCGGGCCGTCGATCGGGTGATCGGCTAGAAATTCGGCCACAGCTCGCCCTTTTACAGACTTCCTCGTGACATGTTGGAGTTCGAACTCAGCTAGCAGAAGCAACCAACGTGCTAGCTTATGGGTGAGCGCAGGCTTCTCGAATAGATACTTGATAGGGTCCATCCGAGAAATCAGTCTCACCGAATAGGCTAGCATGTAGTGTCTAAGCTTTCTAGTAGCCCAAACTAGCGCCCAACACGTCTTTTCCAGAGGGGTATAGCGCTCTTCAGATCCCACCATCTTCTTGCTCAGATAGTACACAGCCTTCTCGACCCCATTGCTTCCTTCCTGTGCTAGCAGACATCCCATGGCTGTTGAAGAAACGGACAGATAGAGAATCAAAGGTCGACCCGGCGTTGGCGGCATCAGTACCGGTGGGTTCTGCAAATACCTCTGAATAGACTCGAAAGCGGCCTGGCATTTCTCTGTCCATTCGAATGGGACCCCCTTTTTGAGCAAATGGAATAACGGCCCGCAGGTTAGAGTCAACTTGGAGATGAACCTGCTGATGAACTGGACTTTCCCTAGAAAACTTTGCACACCTTTTTCAGACTTGGGCGGCTCCATCTCAAGAATCGCTTTGATTTTGGAAGGATCCACTTCAATTCCCCTCGCAGTAATCAGAAACCCCAACATTTTGCCTGACGTGACCCCAAACGTGCACTTTTGTGGGTTCAGGCGCACATTGTACTTGCGGAGCCTTTCGAGAAATTGCCTGAGTGACGGAAGATAGTTCTTTTCCTCCTTTGCCTTCACGATCATGTCATCGACGTAGATCTCGACGGTCTTATGGATAAAATCGTGAAACAAAGTCGTTTGAGCCCGTTGGAAAGTGCACCCGGCGTTCTTCAACCCAAAAGGCATCTTCACATAGCAGTAAGTGCCCCATTCGGTGACAAACGTCGTTTTCTCTTGGTCCTCGGGTGCCACAGAGATCCGGTTGTATCCGGAGAATCCGTCGACAAAAGAGAGCAAGGCATGCCCCGCCGTGTTGTCCACAAGCACGTCAATGTGTGGCAAGGGAAAACTATCTTTGGGGCTTGCCTTGTTTAAGTCCCTGAAGTCGACGCAGACTCGGATCTTTCCATCCTTCTTAGGGACAGGCACGATGTTGGCCACCCACTTGGGGTATTCTACAACCCGTATGAATCCCGCATCGATCTGCTTCGTAACTTCCTCCTTGATCTTCTGAACCCAATCCGGCCTCATCCTGCGGAGTTTTTGTTTGACGGGGACAGCCCCAGGCTCCAACGGGATCCGATGCTGCACTATTTCAGGATCGATGCCGGGCATATCCTTGTGAGACCACGCGAAAACCTCGGGAAATTCCTTGAGAAGCTTGATTGTTCCGGCATGATTTTTCGGGGATAGATTTGCACCGATTTGCATCATGCGGGGGTCATCGTCGTCTTTCAAATTTACAAAAATTACTTCTTCTTTTAGAGGTTGAGCACGCCTTTCGTCTTCCTTTTCGATGAGGGAACGCAACTCAGCCGGGATGTCCCCGTCGAAGTCTGTTCCTTCATCGTCAGGGTCGACACAGTTTATATAGAAGCTAGCAAAGTAGTCAGAAGTAGGGTCATGCATTTCATAAAACCCCACAGGGTTGCCAAGTACAACAGACTCGAACTCGAAGTAAAAGCTACGACGTGGAGGGCCAAGAGGCACAAACTCCGACTCTGAGCTAGACTTAGACTTGACAGACTCTGTGTCAGATTCAGACTCATTGTCAATGCATGTTAGACGTGGAGTGAAAATGCAGTTATTGAGACTTCCCTGTGCCTTCACGATGAGAGAGGTAGGATCCTCGAGAGCATTTGAGGAGTCGGGCCCGAGCATCAGCACTTCAGCTTCTTCGCCCTTGCCAACCAAACCTACTTGGGAGAACAGCATCTCCAGACCCCCTTGATCAAAAGCCTTCAGCCAGTCAAACTCTCCCTTGGTCTGACCCAGCCGTTTCTCGAACTCCCTTTTGGCCAGTTTTTCTTCGGCCGTCTCCTCATCGGACCAGGTGTCCGCAGCAAAGATTTCAAATCCCGGCAGCCAAGTGGAAGTCTCCGGATCCCAAAACGGCTCTATCTGTCCTGAATAAGCAGAGCCTCCCCCTGCTCGCACAAAGTAGCTGTCGGGGTTACCAAAAAGGGTCCGAGGTTTTCCCGTGTCTTTCCTCTTTTCGGCGTCTTTGGCCGGCGAAGCGTAACCAAGACCAAAGCGACCTTTGGTGGAAGGAAAGACAGGGAACTCAGCGATCCCTTGTTGGTTGACCCCGAGTCCTAGGCCCGGCATGAATGACATCTTCCTCATTATTTCGAGGACAGTTGAGCTTATGGTGAAGTCATCATCCATGGCGATGGCGAGGACTGAGCCAGATGTGTCGAAAGAGAATCCTCTGAAGTCTGAGTCTTCTTCCCCGTGCATAATGCCCAAGACAGGTGTGTCGTCATCTGTGAGCGGGCGGATCCCAGAGTCCGCGCAGATTGTTAAAGTTCCGGTAGGCAACCCCAGCATGACTTTCTGGTGCAGGGTTGAAGGTACGGCCATGATGTCGGCCCTATGAAGCCAAGGCCTGCCCAGCAACAGGTTAAAGGTGGCAGGGACGTCGACCACGTGGAACTCTACGTCCATTTCGAAGCCCTCAGCATCCAGTTTCAGCATCAGAGTTCCTTCCACCATGCGGCGAGTGCTGTCGTATGCCTTGACGGCCAGATTGGAGGGCGTTAGGTCGCTCTTTGAGAACCCCAAACGATAGGCAACCCTCATTGGGCAAACGTTGATGGCCGAGCCGTTGTCAATTAGCACGGTTGGCACCCAATGTCCCCGGCACTTGACGGTGATGTGTAGTGGGCGGTTGTGAGCGGTTCCTTCGACGGGCAGATCCCTTTCGGTGAATGTGACAGAGTGCTTAGAGAGAAGTGGCAGCATGAGGGCAATCATGGCCTCGGGAGTGATGTCGATCGGTACTGTGAGCCGGGCCAACGCGGAGGACAGCTTTTCACGATGCTCCTTTGATGACGATATCAAACCCCAGATAGAGACAGCGGCCGGAATCCGTTCGAGTTGTTTCAAAATGGCGTCTTCTTCCGGAACCCCATTCGGAAAGAGCGGATCGGTCCTTTGAGCAGCGGGAGCAGTGGCTTTCTGACCGGGCGGATTGAACGAGCTTCCAGCCTAGAGGTTGGATGGCTGAAACACTCGGCCGCTCCTAGTGACGTTGGCCACATCCCACTAAGAAGATGAGTCAATAGAATCCCACAGATCGGCCGGTACTTCTTCCAGCTTGCGCTTCCCTTTGTCCGTTGATGCCACCGCTGCAGACGAGTCTGTCCCCAGAGTGGTGTCCCATTCCAAGTCCTCCATCACTAGACCTTCCCAAAAGGCAGGATCCTGTGCAGCCTCTTCCTCAAATGGTTCCCCCGGGTTAGTGACGAACGGAACGTCCCAAAATCCTCCATCGACGAGAGCAGCATTGACGGTCCACACTTCGCTCCCCATGTTTAGGTCAACAATGTTGTTGATGTCCCAAATATCAGCAGGCGGTGGGGTCGTAACGGCTTCTTCCGCATCCCCAAAGATTGGCTGGAGGCGCCTCCAGGACCATGATTTAGCAGTCGTCTCCGGGGGCCATAATGATAGGACGAGGCTGTTCCACAGAGACAACGTCGAGAGTAGGATCAAACTCATGGATGCGACGGTCGACCGTGTCGGCAATTGAATTCACCAAGGGTAACATGGCGCCTAGTGGGCGACGGATATCGGGCACAATCTCCCCTTCTTGGAATTGGTCCCAGTACTTCTCACTGAAGTCGTTTTGGTTCACATCGGTCTCGAGACCCCGACCCAATTGCCATTCATCAGGCTGTGGATCCCACACGTATTCCTCGGCTTCCACTTCGATTTGGTTTGATTCGGGCTGGTAAAAGAGCGCGAACAAAGAGAGACCATCCAGAGGGTCAGCCTGCGCCGCGTTCCATTCTACCTGCCACTGGTCTAGCCATATTTGATTGACCTGAGGGTGCGCGGGGAATCCCATGTTATACTGTTCAGTCCAATCACTGCAAAGCTCTTCCCACTCCTTGGCTTTGTCCTCCATGGCCCAACCGGCCGCCATCATGTTAATGCTTGGTTCGGAGGGAAAGGGTACAACTGGGCTTGGGTTGATGGTTGAGGTAATATGGTCGGTGGGGTTGAATATGGTGGAGCTGAGGTTTATCTGGTTCACTTAAGGGTTACGGTCATGTTTGGGTAAGGAGTTGGAGATGACATTGGGCTTTGTGGGTGGAGTCGGAAGGGTGCCATTGTCCACCAAATCCTGTATCGCATGACGGAGGCGATAGCAGGAGTCGGTGTAATGGCCGGGCATTTGGTGATACGCACAGAAAGTGTTGGGGTTATGGCTAGGGGGTGGATTTTGAGGAAGCGAAGTTGGGGCTAGAGGCCTGAGGTGTCCGATTTTGATTAGCTTCTCCAACACCGAGGAGAGAGGCGCCTCGAAGTTGGCGAAGTTACAGGGTTGATTGCGGTTTCGGGGTCTTTGAGGGGTTTGAACTTGGTTGATGTCGGCAATGTGGTTAGAGCTTTGGGCAGAGGGGTTGTTGGCAGAGTTCGCGTTGGCGTAGCTGTTGCCACCAAACAAAGCAGTGCTGTTCCCGGTGTATGCACGGGGCTTTGATTTTGAGGCTGAGGTGGAGGAGGAATTGTCGCTCCTAGGCAGAACGCCAGTTTGAAGGGCTTCTTCGATGGCCAGCCCGGAGTCATAGAAGGTTTCAAAATTTGCGCCCTGAACCAACACGAGGTTTTTTGCGAAGTCGGGCTGCAGATTACGGGAGATGATGCGGATCTGATCCTTCTCGCTCGGGCGATCGGGCATGAGAGCGGCCTTGGCTCTCCATCTTTGGATAAAGTCTGCAAAGAACTCCTTTGCAGTCATCTTGGTGGATTCCAACTCTCGAGTGGTCATTTTGAGTTGGGCGTTGTAGCTATACTGGGCATTGAAGGCCGTGCCGATGTCCTCCCATGTCCGCCTCTTGGAGATGTCGAGCGACAGGAACCATTGGAAGGTGGGACCGGCAAGAGTTTGCGGAAACAGCTGAGCCATGGCATCCTCCCCGACGCCGTGCAACTTCATGGCTCCATGATAGGCCAACAGGTGAGTTTTCGGATCTCCAGTACCGTCGAACTTTGCAAAGTCGGGCATTTTGAACCGATCGGGCAGCCGGGCATTCGGAAATGGGCAGAGGCGGTCCATGTCTAGTACTCCTGACCCTTTTCTTTCGGATTTGGCAACGGCTTCTTCCAAGTTGGCCATTTTGGCGACTAAGGCTGCCATTTCTGGGCTTGGAGCGGGATTCTCGACTAGTGGCTCCTCTTCGGCAGCGGCTCCTTGTACACACCTTTCACCGCCTTCCCCTCCTGCTACAAGGGGAAGTCGCTCCTCAATTAGGGTTTGAAGATTGGCCATGGAGGCGTTGGCCTGGTCAGCCCTTTGTTGCATGATGGCCAGGTTGCGCTGCAGATCGGCTAGGACGGTTGCAAGATTCGGAGGTGGGACATCCGCCATGGCTAGTACTTCTGTTTTAACAAGCTTGGGAGATGTTGGTGGAGACGGAGTAGACGGAGGAGACTCGTGCGGGGTAGTCGGTGGCGAATCCTCCCGCGACACAGTGCAGGCCAGAGCTTTCGTTGCGGTCGACTGAGAGACGAACCCCAAATCAAATCCTCAAACAGACTCGTCGGACGATCCCAAGTAAGTTTGGCTCTTGATTTCGGAATTCTGCTTTGGCATTGGCGTGGCTAGACAGCAAGGTATAAGAGCTCAGTGACAGCCTGCAGTCATTTTATTTGAAAGAATCGACAAGAGAGGAAAAATGATCATGCCAACGTCGTCGGTGTCCTCATAGACTCTAGAACTAGGGGGAGTCTGCTTCACGCCACTCAGACAGTTGCCATGGAATCCTCGGATTTTCTTTTCGACGGTGTATCCTTGATCGAATCGAATGTTACTAAGGGATGCCAAAACAGCCTAAGTCTTTTGACTTCCTCCCTTCTCGAAGTTTCAAAGTTTGATTTTGGAACAACTCGGTGTAGATGGCATGATACCGTAACCGAACTGGCGTAAGCAGCACTGTGCCGGAGCCTGGTGTAAGTGATTAGCACTTTTAACCCGAGCGGTGTAAGCATCATGCCATTCTCTCCGTTGCTCCTAGTTTCCGGTTTGAAACCTCGATGGGGTTTTAGGCAAGGACTTAGAAAGTATCGATTTCCCGAAGTCTCATTGATTAAGGATTTGAAAATTTTGGTAACGTGCAACATCGAGATGCACGACTCGTCATCGGTCCAAGGCAACGCCGAACGGGCGCAAGACAGACTCGACAAAAGATATCCTAAAAGCCGCCCTAGCATGCTCCTACGCAAAAAAAACGGTCATGAATGTATGTACAAGCATGCGATAAGGAAAACGGTAACACATAGACAGGATATGGGGTTAGAAACAAGTAATCCTACCCTGCGGGTTCCTGTCTTATGTTGAAAGGTTCTAGTGCTTTGTAAACGCTGTAGAGGCCGGTTTTGGCTTAAAGGGGTTCCTCTGACTAGAGCCGCGATATACCTCCCATTGCAACGCGTGGAGCAAAGCAATGGTCGAACGGTAGTACGACTCATCATCGTCCAAGGTTGTTGGGCGTTCGAGGACCCCGGGCTCCAGTAAACTGTGCCGGTTACCCAAAACACCTCAACGGGGCTGACCAACCATCGATACGAACGGAGAATGCCGAAGAATGATTCAATGAGAGAGAAATGCAACGCTTTTGAAAACAAATGCCTTTTGAAGCTTGGCTCACTTTTGTTAACTAATACTTGGAGAAAAACTACACAAGAGAACAATAGAAAAAGTCCCAGTTCGGATTGGTCGGATGCTGAGATCCTGTTACGTTACCATTCCGTTCTTCAGCAGCGCGGAGCGTACTGTTTTGACAGGCTTTTGAAATTTGTTCAATCACGTATTAATTGCCAAATATCAATCAACGCAATGGTCCCCAGCAGAGTCGCCACTGTGGGCACGCCACCCCGGAAATTTTGCTTGTGAAATTGGGTGCGGCCCTTTTGTGTTTGGAAAAAGCGCGGCGAAACGCCTCAATTCAGAGTCGCCACTCGGGTTTTAGCGGTGAAAACACCCAAGGAACCGAACTCGAGAATGTTTGCCACGTTTGTTTGATTTTGAAAAAGGCTTGTAGACTGGTCCGTCGTCACCTTCGATATCTGAAGTTCGGGAGCCAGATTACGAGAGGGGAAGGGTTTTATGGCACCCCTCTCGCCCAATCCGGAGATCGGTCTCTACTCGGGCATTTTATAAAACATTTACATTTTTCTCTCATTTGATCATTTTTTAGCCAGTTAGGGCGGGGGAACAGTTAACGGGGGTTAAAACTATAACAAGTTGTGATTTATGTGGCAAAATGTTTATGGATGACTTGATTGCAATGCTAAATATAGATTGAGAACAAGCACTGAGCAAACTGGACAAATTGCAGTACGCTGCCCCGCAGGGGGATAAGCAAGTTCTACCAGCATGCACTGGTCGAGCCACTGCATGTTGGTTAGACTTGCGCACACCACAGCAAGACTGGCGTACTCCACTTATCTGGTTTCACAGTCTTTGTTTGCAACCCTCTGGGCTTTGGAAAAAGACCAGCGCACACCCAAGACAAACCATGCAGTTTAATAGAACATAACATATACATTTACAGACAAGAGAGATGGCTTCAAGCTAAGAAAAGTAGCATAATACCCCAAAAACAGTGTGGGGATATAAAAGGGGCCAAGATTAAGCTAAGATGCAAGGGCCAGTCACTGGATCCTAGTTTTAACTGCCGTATGCCAGTCATGGACTGCCGTACGCACGTTTGACCCTAATCCAGTGCTTGGCTTTTGCATCATCTGGGCTCTGGAACATGACCAGAAGGATCCCAGAGGCCTTTTGAATAGACAAAGAGTGGGCAATAACTACCACATCTAAACAGTTCTAAATATACAGAAAGCAGTAAACTGGTTATTTAGCATGCTAAGGTGATCGACTGAAATGAGAGATAACAGAAATGAGGATCCATGATCCCCACGCCAGCAGTGCT
Source organism: Rhododendron vialii (assembly GCF_030253575.1). Lineage (NCBI taxonomy): Eukaryota > Viridiplantae > Streptophyta > Magnoliopsida > Ericales > Ericaceae > Rhododendron > Rhododendron vialii. The sequence goes on along the minus strand of NC_080565.1, from coordinate 68,093 downwards.
CGTACTGCCATGACTGGCGTACGGCATAAATATACTGGCGTGCGCCAAGGTCCATCTCATACGTTTGTCGTATTTTACCAGTTTGAGGCCAGGACTAGTATTACTTACTAGCCTGGGCCTTACTGGTTCCCTTCAGGGGCCAAAATTAGAAAGGGACACAAAGGTGGTATACCTTTTTGTTTGAGGATTGAAGGTGGTATTGAACTTAAAACTTGGAGATGGAAGCTTAGATGGTGACTGGATATCAGTAGGGTGTGTGGAAGTGGGTTGTTTTCCTTTCTCTTTCAATGGAAGAAAAGAGATGGAGAGCAAAAAAGAGGGAAGAAAAGAGCTTTTTCTTCTTAATGAGGCTAACCCCTTGCAAATGAATGCAAGGGGGGTATTTATAGAGGGGGAGTGACTGAGATCAGTCTGGTTTAAAGGCTTGTTTGGCTGGCTTGGGTCAAGAAGGGAGCCTTCCCATGCATTAAATGCATGGGACTAGTTGATGGGGGGTGTAGGAGAGAGGGGGAGCGGGCCTGGCCGATATAATCATCAGGGGCTACTGTGGCCGACGTCAGGGTGGCATAAAAGTCTCGTCCATGTGGCTGAATAAAATTGATTTGACTGGGTTTGACTGGCGTGCGCCACACATTTACTGGCGTGCGCCACTGTTAACTGGGTCAACGGTCGATGACTGACACGTGGCAGATAACTGGCGTACGCCTCCAAGGCACTGGCATAGGCCAGTTGGGTTTCGCTGGGGCTGTTTGGCTCTGGTTTGAAGGGTTTGAAAGGGGTTTGGGACGCTCAAAGCTCAAACACACCCTCGTCCTTAAACTGTTTTCAACCATAATCATCATTGGGGGAATAAAAGATCGACAAATAACGTTATCTGGACAGTCCAAAATGGGGTGTCTACAATATCCTTGACAGTCAGTCGTCCTCTGCCGCCCCACTAGCTTATACAGGCAGTTGCTCTTTCATAGCTGAAGCATGCATCACCAAAGTATCAGAAAATAGCTTCCGGAGCAACAAACGCTATGTGAAGTGAAGTTTGGAGTCTAGGGTTGGCTTTTTTCTCCAACAACTGATGGCGAATTATGAAGCATGACAAGCCGAAGCTATGGGAGGACGCAAGCATCTATCACTGGAAGATGAACAAGTTGGATCCTCGTTGGAACGAAGGCGGAAGAATGCTCGAAGTCAGCATCCATCACTGGAAGATGGACAAGTTGGATCCTTGTCTGATAATTGCATGAGAAGTGATCTTTGTAAAAGTCTGAGATAGAAATTTCCTAGGTCAGTCAATTTTCTGTTTCAGGGAAGTTATCAAAAGTTTTAAGTTACACTTTTTTGCATTTTACAATAGCGAGAATGCAAAATCTATAACTTGAGAAAATATCATGAACTAGATTGCTACCTGCCCATAAAAGATGCAGATAATATATCTCATCTTAGATATTTTTTTATTGAATCATGTGTTGAGAAATTGATCATACCACAAACACACAACAAGTGAAAACAATCGAGAAAAGAAACAAAGAACTCAAGACACGGAGTTTTTTATGTGGGATTTTTTGGATGGATATTTCCCTTTTGGTTTAGATTCAAATAGGTTGACACTGACATGTGCCAGGAGGCTTCACCAAGAAGACTAGAAACTGATGCAGAAAGGAAGCACTAGTTTGAAATGTGGACTTCTTGAATCTTTAGGGCACTATATATGTATCAAATTACTCCTTCCTTGCAGGCTATTGCCTTGCTAACTAGGTAAAAACAAGGACAAAATTCACAACTTGTAACAGTATTTGAAAAGAAAACTTGTAAGTGAAACTTGAGGCTTTTGGACTTGGCACATCAAAAGGGAAAGCAAAAGATGGAAGAGGAAACCTCATCAGTTGGTAGGCTTCAAGTGATAAAAGAAGTGTGTAAGTTTTGGCTTGAGATTCAAGGTATATAGAGAGGAGGAAGTTTTAAAGTGTGAAATCTAACTAGTGTTCCAGATTCTCCCTTTAAAAAATAAGTACTTATTTGTAATTTTCAAGTTTAGAAATAATAGGCTTACTGAAATTAAAAAATATGCAATATGCATCTTGTTTGTTTGATAAATTTTTATGAGATCTATCAAATCTTGAAAAAAATTTAAAAAATTATTCCGTAAGCCCATAATTTTTAAGCTTGAAAATAGGTCCTCATTTTTTAAATACTTATTTGAGAAAGCGGAACGGTTTTTTTTTTAAGCTCCTACAATTGCAGATGGTTATGACTGTGAACATGACACCAAGAGCCCTACATGGAAAAACAATGGGGATCAGTGTTGTGGAATCTACCCTTGTCTAAGCAAACCTACAGTCTGCTCATTCAACACCCACTCTTTATAATTTCCTTCAAACCTTTCACATACCTTGGACCAAATTCACTACATCTCTTATTGGAATGTCTTCAATCCATCCTCTTCCCATTGAAGAAGCTTTGGAATCGGCTGCACTTGGCTCCCAGAATATGTAGTTTCCCAATCTATGTTCACAATTTCCCCCCTAAGTTATCATCTCTCTGTATCAATGCCGTATGTTGCCAAGTTTGTTTTACTTGACTCAAAAACCTCTTCTATCTTACTATTTTATCTGCGTTAAATCTCCTTTCTTTCTTTTTTTTGAACTTTGGATCATTTCTTTCATCTGTTTCTCCAAAGGTTTTCTCATAGGGGTCTCCTTGTACTTGATTATTCAAAATTATAAGAAAAAAGCATCTAAATGGAGCTTCTCGAAAATAAGCTTTTTCAGCTCTTTAAGTTGTTTCCTGTGTACAAGCGGAAAGCAAAAGATGTTCTAGACCAAATGAAAAAGAGGGAGTCATGAGTTGCAGCTTAATTCGTCCATACATTTTATTCTTGGCATTGAGATTTCAAATAGGTTCTCCCTTCGCTTCCATTGCAATTTTGAGTAGAACCCGAGTTCGCCTCCTGTATTCTTTTTTAGTTCAAGACCGACTAATTATGGTAGCATTGTAGGTGAAAGTTTCCCGCATTATAACTCCAGCTACTAACAATTTTCTTCTTATGTTTATGTTTTTTTTTTGTGAAAGTACATAAACATCTCCTCAACTATCACTTTTTCTTGTAAAAGCCCATCACATTTAAAAGTGCCCATAGAGATCCCCTCACCTATTTCCGTTACCCAAGTAACACCTTTCCGACTTAGAATTGTTTGCTGGGAGGTCACATGTTCACAAATTGGGCATTTTTTGAACAAAAATGCCCTTTAACAATCTATGGTCCACCATTGTTGCCACCACAATCTACAATCCACCACCACTTACTTCACCACCTCCACCATTGTTGCCACCACAATCCCAAACCACCACCAAGCACCAATCACCACTACCAAACCTCCCTCCCACACTTGGTCTCCAACAGTCACAACTATCACAAACCACAAATCACCAATTTCAGAAATTTCCAAAATCAAATCCTAGCCCCAATTTCAAAAATCTCCCAAATTACCATGTCGAAAGTCCATACAAGCATAGAAACCACTGTCGTATTAAGGCCATAAGATTGAAACCACTGTCGTATATTCCCCTTTCCACAAAATATTATTCCTGCTTCCGTACCATGTCCCATTTGCCTTGACCAACGCCAAGCAAGCATCTCTTCGATCCCGGTATCTAATAAACCCAAATTTGTTCCCCGTTCTTCTGCTCCTTCTATTAGGTAGGAACGCCTCTTCAACGACACCATATTGAGAGAAAACCAGTCTCAACCATGGCAAACCGCTACTGTTGGGGAGATTGTCAACATAAACTGTAAACTCGCTGTGACCTAACTTCCGATGTAATGACGGAAATCTCCCAGCAAGCACATTCATGAGGTCTCAGACCAGAGGTCACTTTAATTTTGTTTGCCAGTGGCGGTGGTCGCCGATCACCCTCCTCACACAACATACATAAGTAAATTATTTTTGTTTACTACACAAGGGAGATCTCTAAGTTTGGAGTTGTTGGTTGATTCTGTGAGTCAGCATCTTGTATACCAACCAACCACATTATGTTTATCTACCTCTAGTCTTTTATGTTTCTCTCTTCCATAAAGTTGCATTTTTTTTTTGGAAGAATTGAAGAATTCATTCTTACTTGAAAATTGGTTGGCTAAAAGGTTGGAGCGGTAATCCGGTATGTGCAAAATGTTAGTACCATTTCATTAGGGGCCGACTATTTGCTACAAATTTACTGTATGTAGTTTGTGCTAAATTAAATTCATAAATCTTATAACAATTTAATATATACAACCTAATAAATATCCATGAACTTTCCAAATTACCCTTCCCTCCCCAACAACCATCTCCTCCCCTTCCCCCTTCTCTGTCTTACCGTTCTCTCTTTTCCACCACCACCACACCACACAACACCAAAACCTAATAATTTTCCCTAACTTTCTTCTTCCCCCTTCTTCTACGTTCACTACCACTAGTACAACCACACCACCAATGGCCCAACACCACCACCTCCATAACTGCCGCACCACCACCATCAGTTGCGTCCCACCAACACCACCTCCATCAAAAAAACATTCCGACATGTTCGGATACATAAAGCTGAAAAATTTAGAAAATTTCAGGTTTTAAAACTCGAAAATGTTTACAAAATTTGGATTCTAATATTTGAAAATCTTAGACATATTCGGATTTTGATATCTGAATGGTTTCAGAAAAGAATTCATACTTTAAAATCTGAGAATATATGACACTTTCGAGTTTTAAAACCTGAAACCTTTATAACGCAACTTCAAGATGCGTCATTATTATTAATTTTTTTTTGTAAAAACGCATTTCGTGCATGCGCAATTGACATCACGCATTTTGATAATGCACGATGGACAATTCATACTTGAAAATCCGAAAAATGTCACGTTCGAGTTTTAAAACTTGAAAAAGCTTACGGGTTTCATATTTTTGGATCTGAAACTATAATCAATATAAAAAATCGATGTTCAAAAAAATTTCATCGTTCTTCGTTTCAGCTTTGTTGGATCTGCAACTTTTTGGTTCAATCGAACATAGGAGCTATCAAATATTTAGGGGAAATTGATCTTCATTTCAGTTCCAAGTTGGCAACGACCGGAGCTGTAGAAGGTGGACGTCGGACAACCCCTTCTCATTGCAGTTCCAAATAAACGCGGGCGACATCGAACAATCCCTTCTCCTTCCGGCTCCCTCTCTTGAATTGGGTTTGATATAATGTGGCCAAGTTTAGATGGGATGAGGAGCTTGGAACCGGTGGTTATGGTGGGAACTAGGAGAGAGGGAGGAACCAGTGGTGGTTATGGTGTGGTGGTTATGGTGGAAACGTGGGAGGGAGGGAGGGAGGGAGGAAGATGGATGGATTGTGTTTAGTAATCTTAAAGAGTATTTTTGTCCATTTTTTTAAGAGCATTTTTGTCCGAAAGTGATTTATTTTAAAACAGGCTACGTACAGTAAATTCACAATAGCAAATAGTCGGACCCTTTCATAATAAAGGTGGATTGCAGTTCCGTCGGCGGGTATCACAAGTCCTGTGCAGGCTGCGGAGAGGTTCTCCATCTCTCCGAGTCAGCCACAAACAGTCTCAATTTCAAAGCCATGTCAACTGGAAACATTGAAACAACGAATTTAGATTACACAAGCAATTTTGAGGATCCAACCTTTGCAACCAGAAATTCTTGGCGAATTCAATTCGGACCAAATGCACAATACAACTTTCAAAGAACACTCAACAGTTGGGATTATTGAATCCTGAAATGTATGGGTCACTCAACTGAATTGGAAAACATCCGGAGAAGCACGTCAGTCAGTAAGACTGCTTCATCTTGCCTTTGACCTATCTTCCAAACCTTGAATTCTGGAGGGAAGTAGTTAGCATCCCTCCAACATTTCAGTGATTCCACCGAAAAGGGCCCCTGCACAATTCCCCTGGGATCCTTATAGTGCCATATCATTCTACCAGGGTGCTCATCATTGAGACTCAGGTCTCCACAACCAGGGTGGTCTTCACCTTCCTCACTATCATCGTCAAGTACTTCTATCACCTGAGTAGCCACAATCTGCTTATCAACCATTCTGCCAGCTTTCTTTGATTCTTCCAACTTTCTGTGATGTATCGTCTGTTGTTCGAAAAATTGAGCAGGCAGATCATCTGCATCAAATGAACCACCAACACAAAGTTCCAAAGTTCGAACTTGTACATGAACATGTCTTACCATTCACGGACTACTTTTTACATGTATTCAGGAAAATGAATTAGAAATGACAAGCTACCACCCTGCAGGTGCTTAAAACAAACATTCGCTTGTCGTGGTATATGAACAAGTGAACTGTGCTCAATAAACTGCGAAAGTACCTTAACTATGTGACATGACAGAGATACTGCCAGTTCTATGTTTGTGATTTACAATTTTAGCCAGGTCAAGGATTTGTCTAGTGGATTGTATCACAAGAACGATGATTGACATATTTAATGACATCAAGAAAAAGATTACGAAGAGTCATGAGGCTTTGTTTGGTTTGGGTTTTGAACGAGGTTTTTGGATTAATGAGTGGAGAGAGATAGAAAAATGAAAGTAATACAACAACAACATAAAAAAACCCATCTAGTCCCCAATCATTGGGGGTATGGGGGGATGATTGGAGACAGACCTAACCTTTGGCAATATATGCACAAAGTGGCTGCTCTCAGAATACCACTGAAATAGTGGCCCCCCTAAACCTCCAAGAACCGAGGAGCTACCGGGACGTTTTGTTGTAGAACTATGCCCCCAAATCAAAGCTAAATGGCATCAGAGAGGGCAGGCCTAGAAAAATGAAAGTAATATTAGAGAAAAAACTTAATGGGACCGTACGCAGAGAGAGAGTTTGGTTTTAGAGACCCAAAGCGAATAGAGTCGAAGGCTCTGTTTGGTTTGGGTTTTGAGGGAGATTTTTGGGGTAATGAGGGGAGAGAGATAAATAGATAAATGAGTGTAATAATTGGAGAGAACTCTTTGGGAACTGTGCACAGAGAAAGGGGTTGTTACAATAATGCCGACCTAAATTGACATGCAATGCCATATCAAGGAAGGATACGAATTTGCTGAATCTAAGTGAACATATAGCCCACAAAGAAACAGGATGACAAATTGGATTCATGCAGCCAGCTCTACTTGATCGGGAGACGAGCTTAATTTGGTTTGGCTCAAGGCAACTCGACCTCCATAAGAAAATATCCTTAGGAGTAGTGCTATTGGTACCGATGGGTACCATACCGAAAATGGACTGACGGCCCGTACACATACATATATATATACATATATACATACATACATACACACACACACACATATATATATATATATATATATATATATATACACGAAAAAATATAGATCGAGCACCTACACACATCGGATGCCGTTGATTCTTGCGTAGGCCCCATAGTTTTTTTTTTTTTTTAGAATTTTTGGACAGTTCGGATCGGCCATCCGGTGGCCGGAGTTGGCCCGGAGCGGCCGTCGGTCCATTTTCAGTATGGTACCCGTCGGTACCAATAGCTTTACTGTATCTTTAGTGTTGACTACCCGAAGTAGGGTCTTATTGTTAAATCTTAAACAAAGTTAACAAACAAATAATCAACAATCAACTGCTCTAATAGCAGTTACCGTTATGTGCTCGTGAGCACAAAAACCTAGTGGGTATGTTGGTTTCCTACTAATGTAAATTTCCTAAAGCCAAGGACTCGTTATTTCATTACTTCAAATCCTATCTCAGGTTGCTCCTCCAAGAACAAAGCCGTATTAGACTATTATTTTGGAGATGTTGATCACTTATTATATGTTTCTCAATCTGAACTCATGAACTACCAAAACTATTAACCCAAAGAAAATGAAGCCAAAGGCAGTCCCTAAATTGTTGTATAATAGAACGACGAATCAGCACAAAAGGGAAAAACGTGGACGAGAAACATATTGACCTTCTTGCTTTCTGTTAGATACACCTCCACTGCTGAAATATCTGTTTTCTTCTCTGGCTTGAGGTGAATCACAGAGAGTAACTGCGGACGCAGTGGCCACATCTGTGGACCCTGAAGCTACAAAAGAGATGTGCAACAAATATAAGACGTTGTATAAGAAGCTCCACCCATATACATTAAAACATTGATGATTAACAAGACCAAGACACAAAAGAAGCATAACAATATTTGTACCAATAATAACTTTCCCCAGAAAACTGAAACTAATTTTCCGATAAGTTAGTTCAGCAGAGCAAAATTATACAAGGGAAAATTCTTTTCGGCCCCCTCAAGTTTTGGCCTGGAGCACTTCATGCTTCATGTGGCTTTGGAATAAAGTGCGACGCTCGCTCCGTTGATGGAAGCTGCAAAATGAATTTTATACCCCTCTATCTTCTTTTTCCTTCCATTATCCTTCTCTTTCTCTACCTTCTCTACTTTCATAGCACACACATACACACCCCAAAATATATACGTGCCTTTCCACATATACCACCACACCATATTCACTGCAGGCCTATCGTAAAACCTGCAATCTCATAATCTTCCTTAGGCAGCCACTCAGGGGGGATTCCTCCCAGGCTTCTGCCATGACTACTACTCACTCAATTTTGCATGGTTCCTACATGTATATTACCTACCCACTTGGATCTATAATTTTGGCTCATCTCATCATATGACCCCTAATTTGTCTCTTCTTAGTCATTGTGTTTCTCCTGCTTCTCCTATTAGTATTGCCACTGCAAATGGAACCCTATGATGTTGTTTCTATTGATTCCATCCTCTCTACTTCATCCCCTTTATCATCTATTTCTAATGTCTTTTGCGTTCCTCAATCATCCTAAAGCCTACTTTCAATTAGCCAATTGTCTTGTCTTGGCTCCCGGGAAAAGGGAGGGGGGGTTGTCCAAGTAGCAGATTGGGATAGGCCGTGATTTAGCGATCTTTGAAAGCTTGCATACCCTGACAGAGCCTTTTTTCCATTGCTGCGTCATCCTTTTGCCATACCCTTTTTATCTTTGGCATCCTAGGTTAACACATTTGTCTAGTGAGCGTCTAAAACTTTTGGTTTAAGTCAAGTCTTTTGGCAAAATTTATGTTAATGAGATTTTTGAATGCAGTGGTAGTAAGTTAGCAAAAATGTCCGCTTTGGTCTTTAAAAAAATACCTCTGTTTCTACTTCTCCTTTTCAGATTTTCTTATTGATTTATGGGGTTCATCCCCTAATGCCACTAGAGGTGGTTCTGTTCTTTATGTCCCGTTTGTTGATTATAGTAGGTATTCATGAGTTTACATGATGATGCACAAATATGAGTTTTTTTTTTAGATTTATCGTACTTTCATGCTTTGGTTCAATCCGAATTTTCTGCATCTATTAAAATTTTTGGTTCTTATTTAAGTGGAAAATATTTTCTTAAAGAGTTTGTTGGATTATCAGATACACATGGGACTATTTGTCAATCTTCTTATTTTGAAACTCCTGTAAAAAATGGTAGGCTTGAAAGAAAGCATCATCACCTTCTTGACACTGTTAGGTCAATATTGTTGTCGTCCTCTATTCCTTCTATGTTCTATGGAGAAGTTGTATTCATTGCAGCCTATCTTCTAAACTGGATACCCACCCTCTTCTCCCAGGTAGTTGACTCTATGGTCAGGTCCCTTCTCTCACACTTATAAGGGACTCTATGGTTAGGTTCCCAACTACTATCTCCTTCATTTGTTTGGTTCTAGTTGTTTTCTCCTTCTCCCCAAGAAAGATCGCACTAAGCTGAGTGCTCGTTGCATCTTATGTGACTTCTTGGGATATGCCATTAATAAAAAGGCTATCAGTGTAAGAATGCTGTGACCAAAAAGCTATATGTATCTAGGCATGTCACATTCCTTGAGTGCCTAACATATTTTACTCTTCCTCCCAAAGTTGCTCCTATAGCCAAAGAAGATTTAGCTCGTATTGACCCCTTCCCTATGGATGTGCCTACGGAAGGATTTAACTCGTTACGAATGTATCTTTTTTATCTCTCTATTTTAGGCCTAGATTCCGTATCTTTTTTCTTGAGGGTAGGAATTAGGATGGTCAATATGTCTTCTAGGGCAACATTATGTTTTTATATTTAGAGGGTTGTATTATTCATCATCTTAATCAGCAACACATTTGTTCTCTTCTTCTTTGCACTATATCACCTGTACCCGTACTCACGCTTCATTGTATTGAACTCAACCAATTACAAAAAGGTTTCCAATAATTATTAACAATGCAACCCTAAGAACTAAAAAGGCAAAAGTACCTACGACCTAATTAACAAATAACTAAAAGCACATCTCATGTTCTTGGCTACGAAGCACCACGAATTGCCTCTCCCCCTCAACTCTTACCCGTCTGGCTCCATGTACTAGATTAGAACCAAGACATGTGGTATAGGTGTCCACATTCGAGCCAAGGTGTGCTAGTTCATCAAACAATAGTCGCTGATGATGCTCTGATATGCACCGCTGCACAGCCCAACAACAAAAGATCTCTTTTTTTCAAGAATTGTTGTATCTAAGCCTAGGACTAAGGGTTTGTTTGATAACCTAAATTCAGCACTTAAAATTGAATCAATTAAATAATAAGCGATTCAGTAGGTTTGATAACTACATTTTACATTGCTTAACAAATTAAGTACCACTTAAAATATAGGCTAAAAAGTTGAAAAAAATTAAGTAGCTTTGAGCTACTTAATTTTGGCTGAATTTTTGTGTATTTATATACAACCATTATACCACCACCACCACTACCATCACTACACCACCACCACCGCTCCTACCACCACCACTGCACCACTTCCACCACCTACACCACCACCACCACATCACCACTCCACCACCACCACTACCACCACTACACTACACAACCATCACCACCCGCTCTACCGCTCTACCACCACCACTACCATCACTACACCACCACTCCTACCACCGCTCCACCACCATCATCACCACCATCACCACCACTCCACCACCACTACCATCACTACACCACCACCACCACTACCATCACTACACCACCACCACCACCACCACTCCCACGTACCACTCCATCACACCACACCACACCACTCCACCACCACCACCACCACTCTACCACCTCCACCACCTCCCACCATCACCACCACCACTCCTCCACCATTACCATAAGTATATTATGACTGTTAGTAAATTAAAAGAGAATTGGAACAAAATTAATTCATCATTTTTTTAATTCAGTACTTAATATATTTATCAAACAGCTTTTCAGCTTAAAAATTTCAGCATTCAGCTTTCAGTACTTAATTTTTCAGCTTTCAGTTTCAGTTTTCAGTTTTATCAAACAGCCCCTAACTACATGGCAAACTAGGGACATGATTTCAGTGGATTTACAACTAACGAACCAGATCACTCATAAGTAATTCTTGATGGTAGCAGCCAGGAAAGCCTACAGAAGACATGGGACAAAACCAACACCAGGAAGACATTCATTTAACACCAGTAGAAACCCCAAGCATCATGGTGGAAAAGACTTCCATAACCTACTCTAAAGAAATGGTGAACTCCTGATCGGTTCTGCTGCTAAGGGGGCAGGTGAAGAAGCAAAATCTGACTTAAAGGCTTCAAATCAAGTTTCTTAAAAAAACCTTTCGCAATCTTCTTCCAACTTCACTGATTTCATAGTCACTCATACTCCATTGGATAAAGTAATCACAGAACCCATTTCAGGACTATTTTTGTCACTGGAAAACAGCTTTAAGGTGCCTAAGAAATAAGAATTGTAATTGAGATTCAAGAGAGAAAAAATACAAGAGGCAGTTTATTTTTCCACAACTTTAATGCATGTGAAGTTGTGAACTGATTTGATTTGAAAACCAAAGAATTAGAATAGAGGTTAATCTACTAAAAAAAGAAACCCAAGTATCAAACAAATCATTTTCCAAGTCAGTCCAACTCGTATAAAAATCCAAAACTATCTGATCCTATCTCCTCTCTTTATGAAACAACTAGACTGTATTTTAGATCTAAAGATGTGAACTTGCAAAAGCTTTGGAAACAGACGTGCGCACCTATATGTTTTCATGTGACAACCAAGTGCGACCTTAACTGATCGAAAACATGTATAGCAAGAGATGAGAAGGCAAACAGATGAACTTATGTCAATGACGCACCTGCTGCATCAGCACTGTCAGAGTTTTGGGTTGACAGAATCTGATTTGTTTCTAAATCATGACTAGAAATTTCTATTGCCTCCCAAAAAATTGATTTTGGGGAGGCATTAGTTCCCTCCTGCAGTCTAGCTTCCTCCTCTACTTCATCTGCAATTACATTTGGAATTTCAAGCAATAGTCTTGACTGTTCAGATGGCGTCTGAAGTAGCTGCTTTTTTTTAAGGTACTCGTCTAATGTAAAGGATGAAACAAGTTAAGGTGACAATGATGCTTAATAAATTGAGATGTTTTTTCTGTTGACATACTGGTCACCTAAGGGTTTTAACCATTGCAAATAATTGAAGGACATGCCTGCCAGTTCACAAATAAATGCTAGTAAAATTCCTTGCTCAGTTATGAACCAACCATCGTGCCACTCTGAACTCCGCACTCGATGATGGATACTGGATCTGCAGTATCAGCAGAGAAGCCAGAGCATTGCAAATAATTTTCATGCACACACTTCATATGGGTAGGATACTAGGATCAACTTGTTATTGCAAGGCTATCACTAATATAATAGTACTTAAGAACTTGAGGAACGAATTTTGCCAAGCAAACTAAAATGAAACATATAGGTCATACTACATTACTAGACCTGGCATAAACTAGACCACGTAAGGACTAAGATTCTTGCGCTCAAGATTTTGTGAAATACATAAGTTACCAAGTATACTGTTGTTGTGATAAAAAAAAAAAGAAAGTATACTGTTGTACATAATGGCTGCAAAACAGTACCCATGGCATTCAACAACCAGCATCTGAAAACTCTAAAAAAAGGTTACCTAAAACTCTAAAAACTCAATATGGGAGGTTCTCAACTCCAATAAATGTGATGCTACCCAAATTCAAAGAGAAACAAATGTGTGGGCCCCAAGGCAGCTTATGCACCTTCACTCCATTCAAAAGACGGTAGAATGTGCCAAGTTGCGGAAGGCATGAATTCAACGGCCCTGTTGTCCAACTGTACAGAGTAAACCTTAATCAGATGCGCCAATTCCATCAAAAGCTCCAAATTCCAATCGACCCATCAAACTTAAATTGTAATTAAAAGAGTCAGAACCCGAGCTGTTTTTCTAACTTTCCCATCTCCTTCCCACTTCAACTATGGATGGAGTCCAACATCACTAGGGGAAACACAACGCATCCCAAACAGGCTAACAAGGAGTAACAAGATCACTAAATGACCTCCCACTTTGTTTCTTCACATGCACTGTCAATAATAAATTACTAGCCACTCCACATGAACACTCATGAAGACAAGACAACTCTTAGATCACGATATTGCAAGCTTCTATTTAAAAACATATCCAGAAACTATAAGATCACCCTCCTTCCAAAACTACCAACCTACCATTGCCTTAAACAATCACTCTTCAGAAAAAAAGAGGGAAGGGAAACACGCCTCAAGCTTCTCCCTGCACCAGATCTTACTCCAAAAATTCATCCCCGTCAACCGTTTCAGAAAAAACCCAGGAAGTAGCGGAAAAATCATCCCCAACCACTCCAAAGCCCCTTCCAAAGGCTCCTATCATAGGGCATTAGAGATTGAAGTAGAAATCGATTTTCCCACAAACCACGGTACTTTGAGAAACCACCATATTCTGTAATAATCAACCACCATTGCCTTATCATTCAAATACCAATAAAGAGAAGGGAAACCCAATCAAGCTTTTCTCTCTGCACCAGACCTTGTTCCAACAATTCATTCCCGTCACCCGTTTCAAAACTTCCTGGGCAGTAGCCGAAAAAACATCCTCAATCACTTCAAAGTCACTTCCAAGGCTCCTAAAGCGACTATACTACTCTACTCCTTAACCGCCACACTCTCTAGTAATCAATGCTCATGTGTTCAACTTCAAAGACAGTTAACTCACAAAGCTTGAGTAAATGCCTCCAACTTTCCAACCCTAAGACCACCCTCTCTCCACAACTGAACAATTAGATGGTAGAACTCCTCTCCAAAATAGAAAGCACTTCAGATGTTGAAGCTGCTAAGTGACCATTGCAAAATAACGAATCTGAGCCTTAAGTCTTTAAGTCCCAATCAATTGGGGTCGTCTACATGAATCCGTTGTATCCGTTGAGTTATGTTCAGCACATTGTGTTCCGCGATATCCAAGAAACCTAAGCCTTTACGAACAACTGCATCAATATTGGTCTTCCCCTACTCTTAGCGCTACCATCTAACGTAACCATATCACTCTTTCTAACTACCGCATCAACCGATCTACGATTGACATGTCAAAACCACCTTAATGTATTCTCTCACCTTATCTTCCATCGGTACTGTTAAAACATCCAACTCAAAACCAATTGGCAATGAGAGGAGAGGCCGTCCAGGCTCATATACTAGTTTTAGAGGTGATAATTAACTGATGTGGGACAATTTCCAATAACCTTGCCATCCCACGAATGTTTTAGTCTTTTATTCCATCTCTCAAAGTCAAACCATCCATCTCAATATTCTCGTTCCAGTTCCACTCATCTTACTCGCATGTTGATTCTTAAAAGCCCAACACTCCGTGCTATATAACATGACTGGCCTTATGGCGGTACAGTGAACTTCCCCTCCAACTTTGTGGGTGTCTTGCGGTCACACAAGACTCCCGAAGCACTCCGTCACTTGACCAATCAAACTTTTACTCTAACAATTGAGCCAAGATACTTAAAACGCTCACTTCTTGAAAACTCCTAATTTTGGAGGGTCACTCTGTCAAAAACTAGCACTTTGACACCATTGAACTTACATTCCATGTGAGTACTCTCATTGATCCTAAATCTTTTTTACTTCAATGCTTCTTTGCAAGCTTTAAATTTTTAGCATTAACACCTCTTGTAGTTTCATCTACTAAAACAACATCATCCGCAAACACCATACACCATGGGATAGCATCCAGAATATATCTAGTCAATTCATCTATAACTAAGCCAAATAAGTCAGACTCAAAGTGGACCCTTGGTGCAATCGGACCCATTGTGATTGGGGATTCGCTTGTTTCTCTAGTTGGGGATCTAATAATATTGAACCTTCATACATATCCTTAAACACATCAATTCCCTTTTGTCACATTTTTCTCCCCAAGACCCACTATATAACGTCTCTAGGCACCTTATCTTATGGTTTTTCTAAATCTATGAAAATAATGTGAAGGTCATTTTTTCCAACTACTCTCCTTAACAAATAGATTGGTTCCAAAGTTGATCTACCATGCATAAACCCAAACTCATTCTCCGATACCATTGTCACCATTCTTAGCCCATGCTCAATTATGCTTTCACAAAGCTTTATTGTAACAATTTAATACCTCTATAATTATTGGAACAATCAAAACAATGATATTGAACAACTTTGTCAACCACAACACTCCCATGTCACCGAGGCTTTACATACCTCAATACAAAAACAATTTGGTCCTAGAGCTTCAAAGGAGAGCGAACGGAGAAGAGCATGTCGTACGTGGAAAATGAGTACTTTTATAAAATTCCACAAAATGCTCACATTCAATACATAAGCAAAATCTCAAAACATGATCAATACGTAGATATGATTGAAGGATATTCAAAGGAGAGCGAACGGAGAAGAGCATATCGTACGTGGAAAATGAGTACTTTCATAAAATTCCGCAAAATGCTCACATTCAATACATAAGCAAAATCTCAAAACATGATCAATACTTAGATATGATTGAAGGATATTCTTTGCGCCATCCCTTCTCATTGGCTCGATCAATGAGATTTTGCAACAAGTTGAGCTCTCTCACCAGCCACTGTAAATAGCTCACGACAAAATGCAAAAAGGATCAATTCAACCCCCTCAGCCATATCAAAAGGATCATAAGGTAAATAAGGGTAGTAACATAACTTGATACAAGATGCAAGTAGTGTTTTGGATTAAGGCCAACAGGTCAAAACTTGCAATGGATCAATCACAGGCACGTCATCCACTTTTAATCGTTCTTTTTTTATTTTTGACAAAAAAATAGATCAATAATAATTTAGATGTGCCGTGAAACATTAACAGAGGAACTTTTATGGGTATTGAAAATATTGAAATGGTGGACGTATATGTTTGTCTTTAAAATTTATTAACAGTTATTTCCATTTCTAAAGAGATACTACGGTCCATTTCCATTTCCCCAAAGTTAGGGCTTTGATGTTTCATATTTGTATGGGATCGTTCACGTTGGGATGTGGATTCACTGGATTATAGGCTTAAGTATGGTAGCCTGTGGCTGTGGATACTTGAACTGGTGGTCTAATAAAATTTCAGTTTGGGCCTGAAGCATTCTGGGTTGGTTCAGGTGTTTTAGGTGGTGGGTCAGGAGTATGATCCGTGCGGGTTATGGGTTAGGATAATGGGCGATCTTAGGTTTATTTGTAAGCCATTTCTCTGCAGTGTCATCTTCCCAAAAATCTAGGATTGTCTCAACCAGCACTGAGAACAGCAGATGCTGGGGCTGGCTGACAGTTCCTGGTGAAACACACGATGGTGGAGAAGGACGCCAATAGTGGAAAATGTCGACCGAGGTGTGGCTCGGTCCTCTGTTGACAATGTGAGACAATGGTGGCTGATGAATGGTGGTCGGAAGTCACAGACGGCAGATCCGCTGCTGATTGAGTTTGTAAATAAACAGGAATTAATTTGTTTACAAGTACTTGCATAAAAATTCCAAAATTTCCTCTCCCCAGGTTTCTGAAAAATATCAGAAATAATTTTGTTAGGAAGTTGACTGAAACAAATTAGAATCTTTGTTATGTCATACATGTTACGAACTGTTCCCTTCTCTTTTGATTTTGTGGTTCTTCATTCCTTCCTTTATGTTGTGCATTTACGTGTGTATGATGTTCATGACTTGGTCAAGTAACGTCTACTTACAGCGAATCCAGAAAGTCCATAAAACATCTTCCCTTTACTCCCCAATGTTTTAAACATATGTATATCAGACTATTATTAAAATGGAATTTAGTATAATTATACATAATCTTTGG
This sequence comes from Rhododendron vialii, assembly GCF_030253575.1. Lineage (NCBI taxonomy): Eukaryota > Viridiplantae > Streptophyta > Magnoliopsida > Ericales > Ericaceae > Rhododendron > Rhododendron vialii. Next base: position 50,888 of record NC_080565.1, on the reverse strand, counting down.
TTTGGATCTCAATAAATCTCCTGATGCTGATGACAGATAGATATCAATTTCTACATAATCAGAGAACAAAAATTTAAAGGAACCAAAAGAGTATCTTACTGAGAACAGTACTACATACATGCTTCGTGATATCTTCATGCAAGATTTGGGCTTTCTGCTGAAACTCCACCTGCCAAGAAAGGAACCGTGATGATTGATTTGCAATTATTTGATTGCATATAGAGGAAAGTAAAAACAGTGTATAACAGTGAAAAGCTTAAAACTAAGGAACTTACCAAGTCAACAAAATACAACAATTCTAACCAAACACAGGCCTAAAATATGTAAATAAAATGCAAACGAATATAGTTTCTAGAGATTATCACCTTATCTAAACAGAATAGAAACACACAAAAAATTATGCGTTGTGTGAATGGAAACACACTGAATCAGATAGAAAAAAGAAGGAAAATGCCACTGGCAGAATAATACTAAACCAAACCCAACTAAGTCTTTTTTTCCTTATCAATTAGGGTTGGCTAAATGAATCATTTTTCTCCTTTTTATTGTGTCAAAGGCTGTGCATTCACTTACATTTAATGATCTTTGTAGCATTTTCTATCACATCATCCCAAATCAATTTAGGCCTTCTCCACTCCCTAGCATTTTCACTCATAGGAGAATGCCCCATTGAAATGTCACATTCTAGTTACGAACGTGAACTATTTAAGAATAAGAAAAGAAGATGGGCGCACAATTCCTGAAACCTATTGCTTCTGCCAGAGTACACCTAATCAAATGAAATAGTTGAATCACATTGAAAAAGAAATCTCGTTAATAGCATTGGTATTCCTAGTAATTGAATTACATATTTACATTCCTTCCCTTTGTAATGCAAAAGAAAATGTGGCATGGAACTTTACAGGTTCTTTTAACTAATTTCCCTTTTAATCAGCCTGAAACTGTCACCTAACTGGCAGTTTTACAAAGAGCCCAAAATGTCATGCATTGAATCACCTCCGATATCACTCCACAGATAGATTCCTTAATGATGAAAATTATTACTTCGAGTCTTTTCTTGGGCACAGGTTTGAAACAAAAAACCAGGGCTAGTGGGCTACAGAGGTCAACTTGGGTAGCCAGATAAATTAGTACATTAAGGAACTTACAACAGTAGGCCTCTTGAGGGATCCACTTTTTACTCTCTGACGCAAATCCTCACATTCTTCCTGCAATAACCGTTACAGAGTCAGAGACACAGAATGCATAGACCATCCAGTAGACGTTTCATGTTCGTACATTAATCATTGTTCTATTCTATTTCTGGTGAAAAATAAAAAAAAGAAGTTCCTTCACACGAATCACACCACCAAGAAATAATCCAAAACTTTTTTTTCATCACGCGTACTGTCTAGGAGTCTACCGTGCCATAAGATCTCCAAGCATTACTACCCAAAAAAAGAGATAAGTCAGTGGTTCAAGCCATGATCTGATCTAGAAGCCGCCCATAGCTAAGCTGTCAATATTCCATGGTAATGGGCCATTCAGGTAACCCCGTGAGAAGCTTTGAACTGATTGATTTCTGACAATCAGCTTAACCATTTTTAGTCAAGAAACTCCGTTGGATCCTTGGCGGAACTCCGTTGGATCCTTGGTAAACCGTTGCTCCATCCTCAAAAGAACTCTGCAGCACACTTCAGTTCTTTGGTGTCTCTCCATAAAGACTAGGTAGGCCTTCATGTTTTTAGTTGGTCTTTGATTCGGTGTAGACTTTTAACTCTTTGATAACCGTTGTGGGCCTGCGTTGTTCTTGGTTGAAAGGGTTTCTTGAGACTTGATAAGAGAGGTTCTGGTAGAGAGATTCCAATTGCTGAGAAAAGACTTCGAGGAAGTGAGAAGAAAGTAGGGTTTTCTCTAACTTGAAAAACTCCATTTAGCTCTTGTAGAGGAATTCTTCTCTGGCCTGTCTGTTAATTTTGCCTGGCCCGACCCATTAATCATCGGGACCAGGCTAGCCCAGTCCAAGCCTATCAGGCTCCGGTGAAAATTTGGGCTCAGGCCGAGCCCATGGATGTCAAAAAAATTAAGTCCAGGCCCAGCCCAGGACCCTAAAATATTTTGGGCTAAGGGCTTGGATTCAGGCACGGCCCCCGCTATATGGGCTCTTTGTGTAGAATTTTGTGTTGTTGGAGTACACTATATAAAGCAGCAATGTTATGATGGCCATCATCAATCCTAGAGGTGGTTGGGTCTTTCAGGGGGCCCAAATCCTAATGCACAACAAATTCAACGCCTGCACCACCACTTCTATCTCTAATGGTACACATGTGAGGAACACTCTGGAACCCTTTCTAAATACCTCACTGGAGCATAACATGAATAAGTTCTCAAAGAGTACCACAGAAGAAGAATTTCAAACTTTTAAGCATTGCTTTAATTTTAAAAATTCTTGTAACAACATTCCGAAAATGCCCTGCTTTCTCATTTCAAATTGAATTTGTGCAACTCTGACCACAAAAGCACATTAGCTTAACCAAAAAAAACCTAAGCAATAAATATAAGGACCTTCCAGCAAAAGAAAAATATGATGAATAATTGTACCTAATATACCTGCCTACTCAAACAAGTAATGATGTGCTTTTGTTATAAACAAACAACGTCAGTGATTAGAATTTAGAAATCCATCCATTATTCTCGTTTGGCAAAACAGTTAAAAAAATTTTGAACCATTGGCCATAAAAGTGCTGTTAATATGATAAGTAAGAGTTGAAGGAACTAAAAAGAACAACCATGTTCAAATTAACAACTAATAAATCCAATGAACAACCAATATGAAAACGATGTTTTGCAATGAAACCGGGAGTACACTATATAAAGCAGCAATGTTATGATAGCCATCATCAATCCTTGAGGTGGTTGGGTCTTTCAGGGGGCCCAAATCCTAATGCACAACAAATTCAACACCTGCACCACCACTTCTATCTCTAATGGTACACATGTGAGGAACACTCTGGAACCCTTTCTAAATACCTCACTGGAGCATAACATGAATAAGTTCTCAAAGAGTACCACAGAAGAAGAATTTCAAACTTTTAAGCATTGATTTAATTTTAAAAATTCTTGTAACAACATTCCGAAAATGTCCTGCTTTCTCATTTCAAATTGAATTTGTGCAACTCTGACCACAAAAGTACATTAGCTTAACCAAAAAAACCTAAACAATAAATATAAGGACCTTCCAGCAAAAGAAAAACATGATGAATAATTGTACCTAATATACCTGCCTACTCAAACAAGTAATGATGTGCTTTTGTTATAAACAAACAACGTAAGTGATTAGAATTTACAAATCCATCCATTATTCTCGTTTGGCAAAACAGTTTAAATTTTTTTGAACCATTGGCCATAAAAGTGCTGTTAAATATGATAAGTAAGAGTTGAAGGAACTAAAAAGAACAACCACGTTCAAATTAACAACTAATAAATCCAACAAACAACCAATATGAAATGATGTTTTGCAATGAAACCACAATCAATGTTATTTTCATGTTGCCACCCTGCTGTACATGCTGATTACCTCAGAGAAGTTATCATCTGACAACATGGAAATGCAAATTTCTTTCATCATATCGGAAACTTGAAGGAGAATGTTGGTGCAAGAATTGTCAGCTCCAGACGCTTTTCTCACACCTATAAAACAGTCAACCAACAGAAGTTAACAATACAAGGTGGCAAAAAATAGCACGGGGACAGGACAGCCAACCAGCCGAATGATGTATGTTTTTGAAAGAATAAGTTTTACAGTGAAGGTGACACATGCTAAATAAGAGAAAAATGGCGTAAAAGAGAAGCACAGAGGATCCTGTAATTGACAGTCAAACCATGACTTATTTAACTTCTTCTGATAAAAAGAAGAAGCAAGCAGTCTCAGCACAAGTTTAAAGGATCCCATTCCTAGAAGAAACAAGTTAATCATATGCAACAAAATAAGATACATAGAATCTATAAAAAATTGGTGGGAGGTCCACTACAATATGTTTGTAACCCACTAAGTCCACTTCTAAATTTCATAACCCCTATAGTCCACTAATATAGTTATATAACCTAATAACTCCAATTTACTCAAAAAGAGATATTTTTCAAGACCAAAAAACCCTCCTATATAACATATAGAGAGAGAAACCCTAGATCACAAAATAGATCTGAGTCTCCCCTCTCTCTCTCCTCCCCTCCCTTGGTGAACCGTCCGCCTCCAAATTCACTCATCGAGAGGCTCCTCAAGACCTCGTCATATCAAGGTATTTTCTCGACTACCAAACAGAAAGAATGAGAAACAGGTGAAAGCTTCCCTTTCTTCCTATTCCTATTGTATTTTCTCGGCTACGTACCAAACAGAAAACTAATTGGGTGTTCTTTGTTTTTTTTTCTCTTCCTTGATTGGCAATAACTACAGTGGATTTTGGCACCAAGGCTTATATTTCTGGGTTTGGATGGAGATGATATGAGAAACCCAAATTAACCTTCTGTTTCGGAACACAACTTCTGGACACAATTGTTTACGAGCCCTCGTGCATTGAACTGCTCTAGATGCAGTTATAGTCTATTTCTTGCACTAATCTTGAACGAATTTGGATTTTCGACTTGTTATTTGTGTGAAATTTGTAGTTTTAGTCAATTATATAACGTTATTCCGCTTTTTCATAAACGTGCTTTAAAGTTGATTTGTCTATCGTATTAAAAAGGTTGATCCGGTCTTTTATTTGCTTTACTGGAGAGAAATCTGGAGTAGTAAAAATAAAAAATATAATATTATAAGAAGGTTGATCCGGTCTTTTGTTTGTTCCGTGTCCGGTTATCATCAGATTTGAAGGTTTTTGAATAAATACGTAAGGTTATATGCGTATTTTTCATAGGGTTAGAGATCTGAATTTTTTGAATACTAGGTTTTTCCCGTCGTGCAAGCACGAAGATTTCGTGCCTGTGGAAGTGCTTTTACATACCACAATTTGCAATTTTAATGAAATAACACAAAATTATACAACAATCTCAACACGCAGTCACATGTAACCTTTTATGAATTTATCTTATATTTAATAGTTTCTACGATTTTCCTCCATCGAGATTCTTTTTCTCCCAATAATTTACAACCATGACACAGCGCACAATCTCCAATCACTTATTACTTTTGTGACAATTGCTTTATTAATGTCTATTCAGTTTCAATTTGGCCTCGAATACCCCCAGGGTACCTATTGTCCAATTTCTACGTTTACGTAATAATTCAAATTACAATAATCCACGTAACAATCAACAGCATACAAAACTCACAAATACAATATCTGACATAACAATATTCTTATTTATTAAATATTAATTGACGAATAAGTCAAAATAAGCATACGATGGTTTGAATAAAATCATTATCTTAAAAGATAATAAAATCCTTTTTCTTTTACCAAACTTATAATATCAACTTATAAAGTATTCTCGAAATCATTTATTCTATTTCTTTATTATCACAAAATAAATATTTAGTCAAACAATTAATTACTATACTTAAAATTAAGTCTATTTCTCACATTTAGAATTTATAAAATATTTCCACTATTTTCTATTTAAAATATTATCTTTAACTACCATATTATTATTCATATATTTTTCAAACTAATTTTTATTCGAAAGTGCATATTACTAAATTTAGTATTTACTCAACTTTATATTTTTTTTAAACAAAACACAATAAATGTTTATTATTAGATCTTTATAATGAGGTGATAGGAGACTAATATGGCCAATAATATATTTTGAGATTAGCTTATAAGTAGTAACTATTTTTTTTTTTTTTGCTAAAAGAAAATATCTCCTCATTTACATTTTAAATCCAAATCCTATTTAATTATTATACAATTACTACATAAACTACGATTATTCCGATAAATTTATTAATCGCATAATTCTCCACGTACACATGAATTTCAATACCACAATTCACCATAACTTCTTATCTACGCAATAATCAAACCATCCAATTTAATGTAAGGCCTGCCAAAAACCTTTCAATACAAATAGGACTAAAAGTTAATGAAAACTGGACTAAACATTAATTAATAAATTAAATTCAGGTTATCATCTACATCAAATATTAAGTTTTGGTCCTATTTCCATTTAAATGGAGATTAAGGTTTCGGTTTCCGGAAAACTACCTCAAACGCGATTCGAAGCTCGGGTATGTATTGCACGGTGTCCGTAGATTGCTGTGGTGGTTCCGAAATCTCGAGGTGGCGTCCGGTGGCACTCCCGCTAGGCCCGCGGTGGCAGCGCGGGTGTGAAACCCCGCGGCTGTTTTTTTTATTTATAAAACGCTGATGGAGTGAGGGAGTTGCGGTGGTGGGGTTTCGAGGTGGCTGCGGTAGTGGTGGCGTCGAGCAGGGTGGTGGCCGAAAGGGGTGATGGCGGTTCGCTGGGGTGGGGCGGTTCATGGCTTGAGGACTGGAAGGTAAATAGGGCAAAATCAAGGGGCAGGTCCAAATTGAAAAGTGTCCAAACCCTTTCAATGTTCTTTTATTAACAGGTTAGAAATATATAAGGTTATATTTGTACTTTTCATCAATCACTTATTGATTTGGTCCGCGCAGCGGCCTCTCCGACTTGCTTTTGATATATTTGGAGTTTTTTGAATAAATATATAAGATTAGATGTGTGTTTTTTCTAGGGCTAGACATATAAGGTTGGAACAGGTTGTGTTTTTTGAAAAAATATATAAGGTTATATGTGTGCTTTTCGTGTCACACAAAAAATATATTTTTGTGTGTTTTTGTTGTTATTTAATGTCACTTTTTTAAAACATTCTCAGTTAGAGAGAGATATAATAATATATAACGTTATATTGTTATATATAACATTCTAGATTAGAAATATTCTATGTTATTTAATAAAGAGAATATATGGTTATATGAGAATATTTGTGACCATATATACATATATATGGTTATAACGTTATATATATATGAGCTTGTATTGACATAAAAAAATTATTTCAATTTGCATAGAGAACATTTAACGTTGTATATGAGATTTTGTCCTGACTTCTCGAAAGCACATATGGATATATCCATATATTATCATAAGCAAGTCGAAAAGGCCGCTGCACGGACCAATTCAATAAGTGATGGACAACGGAGTATATAACGTTTTATGTGAACTTCTGTCATGTGTAATATGTGTTTTTCCTAAGGTTAGACATATAATATTATATCTCATTTTTGAGATATATTAATGTTGTTTATGTTGTTTTGAATATGTATATATGTAGATATAGAGGTTATGAGAATGCTATTCGGAGGCAGAAAATCAAAATTTTGAAGGATCCGATGAAGGTTTTGATGAAGAAACAGTGAAAAAATGAGCTCGACCACCTGTGGCCTCATCAACATTCAACTTGGGATTCAAGGCGCGACAAGAAATAAGGATAATGGTGGGATGATATGTGAACATATAATGTTATTTTTTGATATATATATATAATATTGTTGGAAAGATATGATGTTGTTTTGAGAACATATAATTTTATGTCATGTTTTTTGAGACTTAGAGCTACAGAAGTTCAGATATAATGTTATATATTATGTTTTTTTTTTGAGATTTAGAACTACAGAAACTCACATATAATATTATATATTCTATTCTATATTTTTGTGAGATTCAGAGCTGCAGAAGCTCAAATATAATGTTATATATTCTTTTTTTTTTTTTTTTGCGATATTTAGATATTCAAAAACTCACATATAATGTTATATGTTTTGTATGGATCAGCATATAACGTTAAAGACTAAAAACAAGAAAAATCAAAAAGAAATGTTGCATGTTAGAAAATTTTTGCCACACATATAATGTTATATGTTAGGAAATTTTTATCACTTATATAATGTTAAAAAATCAATACAAGAAAAATAGGAAAAAATAAAAAGAGAAATTTGTCACATATATAACGTCAAATGTTAAGTGTAGCGGGTTCAATAAAAAAAATCGAGAAAAATGAAAAATTATGTTTTTTGTTACACATATAACGTTATATGTGCCGTGATGGCAGCAGCGACGGTGGTGGCGGCGGCAGCGGCCGCGGTGGTGGCGGCGGCGGCGGCGGCGGCAGCGGCCGCGGTGGTGGCGGCGGCGGCGGCGGCGGCTTGATTGCAACAAAAACGAAAAAAATGGAAAAAATACATTTTCGTGTTAGCCAAACAAGGCCCTTGTTTCTTAGGTGGGGTATTTTTGTCATTAAAATTATTAGTGGACTTAGTGGGTTATGAAACTTAGAAGTGGACTAAATGGGTTTGGAAACTGCTATAGTGGATTTATGCAAAATTCTCCCCAGAATCTACTTGCCTAATCTTTTCTACTAAAAAATGCCACTATGTTGATTAAGGGGGAAAGTAGGCGGAGATATTCCATATGAAATAGGCAGGGATATGACATGCAGGGGAAAGGGGGTAATTATCCCACATTCCTCCTTGCAGGACAATATTGGGAAGCCAGGCTGGGGGGGGGGAGCGGGGGGGAGGGGGAGGGGGATGTAAGTCTACTGAGCCTGCTCTCTTATAAAAAACACTTGTACAATTATCGTCTAGCATATAAAAATTATAACCTTTTAAAGACGGGTCCATCTTACTGACTCATGCAATAAACTATGTTTACTTCACCAAACTATTGATTATATTTAAACAGCACAAGGTATCTTAGCCTTAAACATCTTTGTAATTATTATTTTAATGTTTGAGAAGAATGAAGATCCGGATCAGAATAAATACTACTAATCAACAAATGATTAACAAGTTTTGCATGACGATACAAATTGTTCGCTCGACACTCTATGAAGTTACATTCTTGCTTTTCCATCAAAAAATGCAGGTAAAAATAGTTTCGTATTCATCGAATGCAACAATTGATCTACTTGCATGAACTGAATCGTGAAACGTACAGTTCATCACCGATTCTACCACATTTAGATTAGTATCATTTTTGTATGTATCATGAATCCAATGGTGAATCATGCGATTCTGGCAACTACGGGAGGGAGTTTATGGTGGAAAGAAGTGATACTGAATGTATACATGTGTAACATAAAATACCTGTAACTTGCAGAAGTTGGTGTGAGTTTTTCTGAAACAAGTCATTTGGATCACATTTGACCCTCACAAAGCTTCCTACTAATTTACCTTCAAAAGTTTCAGGGTCCTTCAGAAGATCCTGAACTAAGCTCCTTTTCAAATACACAAGCTTTATATTTGCCAAAATTGTAGCTGCGAAACAGCTTTTTGGCGTTTCTATAACCTTTTTCCTTGGATGAAGATTTTTCCTGTCTGTCACTGAGGCTTTTTGTTGTTCACGAACCGTCATCATGTTTTCATCGTTCTCCTCTGAACTGTAGAAGAACTCACCATCTGATTCATCTTGGTTATCAGCAAAGTGTGCCTCCAGCAGATCATATATTTTAATTCGCACCAGTGATTTCTTTCCAAAAAGATAATGGAGCCTCTCATCACACTGAACTCTCTTCTTTTTTTGAGGATGAATAAGGTTATTTGTGTTAACATATTCATTGATGATGGAAGTGACCTCATATTGAGATCTCGGTTTGCTGCTGTCTCTACCAATTGATTCAAGGAATTCAATCAGAGGCTTAGATCCCCACCCAACAAACTCCATTTTCTTTGTTCTGGACTTTCTCTTCATTTTCATAGGAACGTAGAGCAGCTCCTCTGATTCCTCCATCCAAAAAGATGGCATATCGTCCACTCCACCATCCATAGCGCCGGGACCAAATACTAGCAGTTGATATTGTCGACAAAGTGAATGGGTGCCCCTTTTGTCCTTGCACTTGTTCACATAGGCATCAGCCAAAACTCCACACGGGTAATTCTTCCCTTCCAAGTGACCTAAGGTGTTTGGATGAGTTTATTACCCTGTCTTAAGTGCAGTGCAGAGGGAACTATAGGAGAACTATGACTACCACCAAGCTAATTCATTCCCCTCCCCCGTCTTCTTTCTTTTACGCAAGCACTGAATACCCAAAACAGAATTTGGTGACAAAGAAATACTACTTTTCCACAATGCTGCTACAAGAGTACTTTCTCCCTCAAAACTTAACAAATTCTCTCACACCCTCTTAAGAGCATTACATGTATGCAATAACTGTAACGGTTCAGCATAGAGATCAGCTGGCGGAGTATGCACCATTATGGAAAATGAACTTATGAAAAACCTTTTTGTTAGGGTTCCACCGGCCAGAAACACTGAACCTTTCACATCCATTCTAAATAACAGGCCTTAGGACTTCCCATAAAACTAATTATTTGCTGCATCATACCAAATGTGGTAATATCTTGCTGCAGTAGAGAAAAAATTAACGTTCATCTGAAGCTTGACATGTACAAAACTCTAATTAAGCCCCTCCACTTAACACTTTAAATGGCCCTCAACAGAAGCCACAAAAGGAAAGATTGTTTGAACAAATACTAACTATGAACTACGAACTATCTTCTGACGGCATCAACCAACAGCTTTCCAATCTAGCCCACGGGTCTCAGGTTAGAAAACCCTAATATTGGATCTAGTTCAACTAACTCATGTACAGCATACGCCTCATGCTACACTCGCCTTCAAATCAGACTGCCTAATAAGAAACTGCCCTATCAGCCACTAACCAAATAAGCAAATCTCAGGTTTGTGGTGGCTAACGACAGTGTTAACTGATGTAGACCTGTATAAAATAAGTGCATTTTTCAGTTCACTGAGGCTCCTAAGTACTAAAAAGTCTAAAGTATCCAAACAAAATCATTCACATAGTAAAAACTAACATGAATAAAAACAACGCAATATGAAGAAATAAAGACACAAAAAAGAAAAGAAAAAGGAAGGCAACAGTTTAAACAAGCCCAACATCAGATACTAGAGAGTAAAGGCATAGAATTCTCAGTAGCACATCGGCCTGCTAGCTGCTCAATAAACCAAAATACCTTCACCTATATCATGAAATACTTGGAAAATATATTTGTTCCTAAAAGAAGTAATATGTGATAGTGTTTACTGTTGGAATTCTTTGATAAAACCATAAAACGGAAGTGTTGAAGGTTTTTTTATAACAGCATTCCCATTCCAAGGGAAGAGCTTCACGTTGACACAAAGTAAAGTCAATCATTGACGAATGACTAACACAGAGAAACCGAAAGTTAACGTCCAAATGAACAAAGAAAATACAATGAAATGCTAAACAGTCCTATTCATACTTAATACTCTATAACCAAAAAACACAATTCAACTGAATTCAATTCATTTGTAGAAAGTTTAGAGAGAGAGAAATCACACAAATCAATGTCAGTGCAGTACTGTACGTAACAAATGACCTAATTATGACCTAACTGCTATGATCTATGAAGCAAGGGTACTTCTAAAACCATGTTGAAATGGTATCATACCGGAGATCGATACTCTGCATGGTACTTCTACGGTTCTACATGCGTACGCGGTATGCAAAGCATGCACTAAAATTTTCTCCTTAAGGTTTCTCCAGACCCCAAAAGTACCCAATGTATAGGCAAGTCGTACTGTTCTAGGTTAGTATTTAATTGTATACATAAGGATGAAGCTATTTTCCCCTTATAATTATAATATTTTATCATATGCTTAGCATGCTTGTAGCACTAAGATTCTGGTAATAGGTTCTTTAGTGTAATGACATTGATCTGTAATTTCTACTTTAAATTTGCGTTTAGTTGTCATTTGTATATTGGACTCTTAATCAAATAAGTTAGCTGAACATTTCATTCATACCCTGACCATTTATTACAAGTAATACATTCCTCTATATTATAAACGTAGTTTGTACAGTGAGTTCTTAAAAAATTGACCACATCAAAGTACCTGTGTCGTACTAGCATCCGTACCTGTAGACCTATGTTACATGGATCCCCATTTAGGGAGAACAAGGGTGTGGGTGCGGGATCTGTGTCGGATCCGGTTAATTTAAATGGGACACGCTCTGGAAGAAGAAAAAGAAGCAGCAGCTGAAGGAGAAGAAGAGTTACAGGCTTGCTGAAGATCTGTGTTGGCGTCGGAGGTGATAGATCCCCCGCGTCGGAGGCTGTTGATCACCGAAGTTGGTTGAAGCGGTGCCTCCTCTTGGCCTGATCGTCATCGTCATAAGACTCGTACGATCATATACACCAACAAATAGCTAAGTTACCCAAGGCAAAATTCCATATGTTTGTTTTAGCTAGCCAATCATCTTTCTCTACCTATTTAACCAATCATTCTCTAAAAACAACATTTCTTTCTCTTTCCTTCTTTTCTTTTTCAATTTTCTCCATTTTGAACACCATGACTGATGACACCAATATTCATATTCCTCCAAATCCAACGAAAGCATGGCATATTTAAGTGGTAAACACACACACAGTCACACACACATCCTAAGGTTCAGCAAGATTTTTAACAAAATTTTAAAAGAAATTATAAAAAAAACCTTCTTTAGCTTGTTCTCCACCCACTCATCTATACAAGTGTGACTCGGGAAATTCATCAAACACTTTCAGGGCACTATTGAGAAATTGCACTTAGAGGGAACAGAAAGAGGTGAATACCAGAAGAAACACACAAATCAAGGGAGAGAGTTGAACGCCGGCCCTCAACATCTGTCTCTGAAACGCCGGCCTCGCCCTCGCCGACGCCGCCGGTCCGATTCTCTTCCGCCACCAAGTTCAGCAAGGAACACGTCAAGCGGACTTGAACGCCGGCGACGGGACTCCGGTCTCCGAGGACGTTGGCACTTGGCTGCGAGGAAGATAATTTTGAGATATGGTTCAGTGGGGTCTATTTGGTGGTTGAGCTAGGTAGTATACATATGTTTCGATGTATACATAATTTTATCGATCTATTGGACTGGGCTTCAATGTGGACTCTTGGGATTTTGAGTTTAATATATATAGACATGATAAACCTATTTTAAAGCCCACCAAATGTTTTGAGCTTACAGTGGTAGACTTTAAAATAAGTTTATCAGGTCTATATTAAACTCATAGGGCGCCGCTATTTGCAGTCCTTTATTTTCTTTCATAGCCCGTTAAAAATTTTCAATTATACTCGACAGTTAGTTACCGAAATTGAGATATATTTTCTGCATCCAATTACCGAAGTATAATATTTTTTTCAACAACTATTTACCGAAAATGTATGTTCGGCAGTTGTTTACCGAAAGTTGAACATATTTTCGACATGTAGTTACCGAAATATAATCTTGTTTTCAACAACTATTTACCGAAATGTTATTTATGATTTTCAACAACCATTTACCGAAATGTAATGGGCTATGGGAGAAAATAAAGGGCTGTGAATAACAGCGCCTGTAATATTGTACTTGAGTATAACATTTGGAAAATGAAAAATAATTTTGACATTGTTTTTTTGGAAAGTGATTCCTGAGAGATGGTGTTAGTGTTTCCTGCCATCTTTGCTAAAAAAGGCATACCTGGAGGAATTAAGAGATAGTGAAGATAAATATCGCATGCTAAAACAATTGTGTAAGAATGATACAAGCGCGGTATTCGTGCTACGCAAAGAAGATCTTGTTATGTTTAATGATATTTTATCCCTCGTTGATTTTTGATTCAACATTAAATATAGAAATTTTAATTGGAGATTGTTTAAAATGGGTTGAAGTTTGAAAGTTCCCCCCCCCCCCCCCCCCCCCCCCCCTGATTTTTTATATTTAACTTTGGTATTCTATAAATGTACAAAAAATGAAGAAATAAACCTTATTGAGAATGCTCCATGTAATATAGAGAGTGCAAGAGATTGCCTATTTCTATATTCAATTTAGAAATACTTGTTTAGCATAAATAATTTGACCCTAAATTGTCATGATATGACAAGTCACTCTGATGAGTTTCATAGAAAATCATGTGTCAACCATAGGTTGTTTTTATAAAAAAATTGGTCTAGAGCCCACTATAGCATGTTTGTAATCCACTAAGGGGCTGTTTGATAAAACTGAAAACTGAAACTGAAAGCTGAAAAATTAAGTACTGAAAATTGAATGCTGAAATTTTTAAGCTGAAAAACTGTTTGATAAATATATTAAGTACTGAATTAAAAAAATGATGAATTAATTTTGTTCCAATTCTATCTTAATTTACTAACGGTCACAATATACTTTTGGTAATGGTGGTGGAGTGGTGGTGGTGGAGGTAGTAGGAGTGCTGGTAGTGATGGTGGTGGAGTGGTGGTGATGGTGTAATGGTGGTAGTGGTGGTGGAGTGGCGGTGGTGGTGATGGTGGTGGAGTGGTGGAAGGAGGGGTGGTGTGTGGTGGTGTAATGATGGTAGTGGTGGTGGTGGTGGTGGTGGAGCTGGTGGTGGTGGTGGTGGTAGTGGAGGAAGTGGTGGTGGTGGTGGTGGTGGAGTGGTGGTGTAGTGATGGTAGTGGTGGGGAAGTGGCGGTGGTGGTGATGGTGGTGGTGGTGGTAGGAGCGGTGGTGGTGGTGGTGTAGTGATGGTGGTTGTGGTGGAGTTGTGGTGGTGGTGGAGTGGTGGAGCTGGTGGTGGTGATGTGGTGGTGGTGGAGCTGGTGGTGGTGGTGGTAGTGGAGGAAGTGGTGGTGGTGGAGTTGGTGGTGGTGATGTGGTGGTAGTGGAGGGAGTGGTGGTGGTGGTGATGTGGTGGAGGAGGAGTGGTGGTAGTGGAGGTGGTGGTGGTGGAGTGGTGGAGGTGTTGGTGGAAGTGGTTGTGGTGGTGGTATGACGGTTGAATGTAAGTACACAAAAATTCAGTCAGAATTAAGTAGCTCAAAGCTACTTAATTTTTTTCAACTTTTTAGCCTATATTTTAAGTGGTACTTAATTTGTTAAGTAATATGAAATGTGGTTATCAAACCTACTGAATCACTTATTACTTAATTGATTCAGTATTAAGTGCTGAATTTAGGTTATCAAACAAGCCCTAAGTCCACCTCTCAAGTTTGTAACCTACTAGGTCCACTCAGACAAGGGCCTTGTTTGGCTTAGACAAAAAAAAATATTTTTATTCTTTTTCATTTTTTGTGTTGTCAAAATGGACCCTTGTCAAGCCAAAAAGGAATTAATACAAGACAAAAATGCCCTTGCCGGCTTTTTTTTAATTTTTTTTTCCATTTTTTAGAATTTTGACAGCTCTCTCTCTATATACCAAATTTCACACGCTCTATCGTTGCACAGATAACATTATATCTGTTATTGAATTTGTCCGCGCAACGGCTTCATTGACTTGCTTGTGATAACCATATTCGTTTATAACATAGTCCAATTTTTCATAGATAACGTTATATGAGCTTATAACAACACAAGAACATATAGCATTACACGTTTATATCTAAACTCATATATATGTATTATGTATGAGCTTCTGAAATCTTTTTTATTACAATGCAAGAACATATAACATAATGCAAATTTTATATGTTTACAATGCAAAAACAAACAAAGAACCTTATATGTATTACTTTTGTCACAAAAACAAATACACACAAAAAAAGAGATAACCTTATAATGTTACACATGAGATCTTGACCTTACTAACTCCAAAAAAGAAGAAGAAGAGATCTTGTAACTTCTTTCCCTTCGTCGTTGTCGCCTCCTTCTTCACAGGTAACTTAATACTCTTCACCCTTTGAACAACTGCACAAATAATAACAAACCAAATAACATTATGCCACCTTAACTGAAAAATATGGTTATCTGTGAAGAACTAAACTCTGTTATAAATATATATGGTTATCAGAGTAAGTCAGTGAGACCGCTGCGCGGACCAATTTAATAAAGTAGAACATATACCGTTATATGTGAGTTTCTGTGTTGTGAAACTCCCAAAAAAAAAAAACATAGAGTATAACATTATATGGGAGCTGTTGACCTTGTGTACCTCCCAACAAAAAAAGAACACTAGTTTATCTTTTGTTGATTTATTATTTCAACATATATACGAAAATAGTTATCCAGATGCAAACATATAACATATATGAAAACTAATAATTTTACATTATTAAATTGGTTAGCGCAGCGGCCTATAGAACTAAATATATAACCATATATATTCACAAAACAGAAGGAAAACCAGAACAAACCCTAACCATGTGAGTTACATTCCAAAACAATGTGTTGACAGTCCACATATAACTACTATATCCTTGTATTTTCACAAATAAAACTCTAAACTAACCAAATACTAACCACTATAAACACTACCAATTGACATATAACCATATATATCCTCATTTCTGCACATATAAAAAAAAAAGTTAAACAGATGAAAACATATATTTTTATATGTTAAAAAAAGTATTCAAAAATTCGTATATTACCATATATGTTTCATAATATTAAATGTCAAATGAAAACCTAAACGTTATATAATCTAAATTAATACGATTTGGATATATAACAGAAAATCATATATAACCATATATGTTAAAAATGATGGCATGATACAGGGTACAGATTTGGATATATAACCATATGTGTCTCATATACAGAAAACAGACCATATTTTAAAAATATGGTTATATGTACAAATAAAACTACTAAATTAATACGATTTTGTGAAGAGATTATCAATGACTTTTGGAAATGTCATCGCATTTAACTTGAAATTGAACATCCTGTTGATACTTGGTGACTGTTGGTTTGCAATCTTTGGATGGTATCCGTGTTTGGTTGTCGTTCAAAAAAAGTTTTAAATATAAGCCGTTCAAAAAAAAAAAAAAACAGGGTTTGACTTTCTTAGTGACTTCATGGCAACAAGCTTGCTGTACTCGCACGAATATTGCCAAACTCTAGTACTTTTACTTCTTTTTTTCTGTTTTAACTTACTATTTTCTGCTATTATTTTCGTGCTTTGAGGTTTGTATTAACACTGCTTGGCTCGTTTATTTCAGAGACTCCATATCCAGACAACATGGACATGATTTTCATATACGGGAAAACTAATACATTTACATTATTGAATTGGTTCCGTGCAGCGGCCTAATAAAACTGAATATATAACTATATATATTCACAGAACAAAAGGAAAACCAGAACAAACCCTAACCATGTGTGTTACATTCCAAAATAATGTGTTGACAATCCATATATAACCAATATATCCTCATATTTTCACAAACAAAACTCTAAACTAACCACTATAAGCACTATCAATTGACATATAACCATATATCATTGTATAAGCAATTGAATACAGTCAAAAACATATAACCATATAACCGTAAAGTATTGATAGTCCTCATATAACCATATATTCGCACACAAACACAACCCTAAAAATATGAACAAGAAATATTGATATATAACCAAACCTTAACCAATATATATGAACCCTAAATATTGACATATATAGCATAAATATTGACATATAACTAAATATCGATATATTTAGTGAAAAATAAACATTTAATTGAAGGGAAAAATACAACAGAAATTTCTTGATGGGTACTGGATCAAACCAATGAATACGTAATATACTCCAGTATGTACACTAACAAAGAGGACGGTGAAAATCCAACATATGATTGACCATTCCACCACCATCCTCCGTCAAGAACAAAACACGAAGATCCTACTACAAACGAATGAGAAGAAAAAAAAGCTCTAAGTTATAGAACTTGATGCCATTTCTTTCCCTAGTTAGATAAGAAACATACCGACGTAATCGTCGGCGACGGAAGATGTGTCGGCAACGGAGGATGTGGAGAGAAATGAAGGATCGTACTAGCGGCGACTGATGGGTCCACGACCACGAAAAAAGATGGCGACGACGATGTCCAATAACGGCGACTGGTGGGTCCAAGATGGCGACGGGGTTTGACGACGGGAAGCGACTGGTGGACGACGGTGACGAAAGGCAGCCGATGTTGAACGTGGGTCTAGGGTTTTCACGTTGTTCTCCTCTCTCGCTTCTTCTGAACGTACAGTTTCTCCCCAAAATGGGGGAATAAATGTCCCGCTCCAGGTTTCTTTTTCTTTTTTAAAAAGGGGTATTTTAGTCAGACCGGGTCATTCTATCCCAACTAATAGGTTAGTGGACTAAGGGGGTTATGAAATTTAGAAGTGGACTAGATGGGTTTGAAAAGTGCTATAGTGGACTTGTGAAAAATTCTCCCTTGTTTTTACTAAACAATATTGGAGACACAAACATCTTCTACTATATTCTTTATTACATCCTCTCGTACAATTGATGGTTAGACTTGTATTGCTATTTTACAGCCCATTTGGCTATTTAGGTGAGAAAATAAAAGAAAGGGGCGTGCTCCCCCTTATTAGTGAGAAAATAAAATAAAGGAGTGTCGTTTCTCATTGTCCCGTTTGGATGGACAAAATAATGGAGAGAAAAGAAAAGAGGGTGTCATGTATAGTTTAACCAAAATAACCTTCCCTTTTTTATCTTCGTAGAAGACCATCACCATTTTCACGCCAATGAACTAAGATGAAGAAGAACGAAGAAGAACAAAGAAGAATGAACGCATAAAGAACAAAAGACGAAGAAGATGAACGAATGCACGAAGAATATAAGACGAAGAAGAATGAAGAATAGATCGAAGGTTTTCAGCTCCGATGGATGCACGAAGAAGATGAAGCTGTGGGGGTCAAATTGACATTTCAGTTCCTTTTCTCATGGAATCTCGCCACAAATTGGTGAGAAATGAAAATGAGCTTGTAAGGGATTTCTCATTCTCCTCATTTTTCACCATCTCTTGCCATTTTCATCATCCAAACATGCGTGAGAATCGCTTCTCCCTCCATTTCTTTTCTTCTCTTTCGAATTCTCTCAATCCAAACGACCTGTTAGGGACTTCATCACCACTTGTGAGAGTAAATGTAAGAAATAACGTAAATATGTATGGGAACGGTATTGTGCCAGATTATACTTTCTATTTGAGCAATGCTAAGAACATCCTATCCATTCACTTTTACTCTCATTCATCAAGTACATTGAAAATTTTGATAAAATTATTTTGACAGATTAATCTTAATTATTCACCATATAGAAGCAAAAATTCCGCGACAGGATGAGTGAGCATTGGGTTCATAATAATGAAAATCGAATCTACTATGTTATTTTTTAGATACATATGGTGTTTTGGTTGTTAGTGTGAATACTATATATGACTTTTTGAAAATTTAAAATACAAGTATATATATCATTTGATTTTTAAATTTTCAATAACAAAAATATGACGTAAATCTAACAAAAAATAAGGCTTTAAGCTCATAAATTACATGTTTATAATTTTTACTAGCTTCGAGCTTATGAATTTGTGATAAATTTTTGATTTAATAAACTTAATAAATAAATCCTATTTAGTTACTAGATGAATCAATGAGTTATAGCTCGCGATTTTTTCTAGCTTGTAGCTCATGATTTTAGGGTATTATTTTCAGAAGCTTGGAGCTTATGAATTTCAGGAACGCATACTAATTTTAATTTTTTAAAAAATAATAACACGTATAAGATGTTTTCTCCGTATCAACAGTTTTTTGTGGCGTTGGATGAGGCGTTTAAGGCACACCATTTGCCAGATCTGAGCGAGCTCACCAACGCGACTCCTCGCAAGTCGCCACTTCCGTGATCAACGCGCCGCCTCTGCATCTTCATCGTCGACAGCTTGCTCCTTCCGCCGGAGCTCTATTCGAAGTCTCCGGCTCCGGCGCCGATCTCAATCCTTATGCGTACATTTTCTTTTTCCGGTTGGAGTGTGCGGGAATTGGGGTCCTAATCTGGACCGGGCCGTACTTTGTCGGGAAAATTTGATTTTTTTAGAGTGAGAGAGAGGGGGGGACGAGAGTCAGTGGAGATGGGAGAGAAGATTGTGAATTACGGAATCGTAGGGGTTGGATTGATGGGAAGAGAGCACCTCCTGAATCTGTACCATCTCCGGATCCAAAACGTCGCCGTCGTCTGCATCGCCGATCCCCACCTCCCCTCCCAACAACACGCTCTTGATTTAGCCACTTCCTTTAACTGGCCTCTCAAGGTATGTACAGTATCACTCTACTCTACACTCTACTCACTCAATGCTAAATTCCAATACATACTTTCATAACTGCTTCATGGAGGAAGGAAATCTAGCAACAAATCTATAACGGTAAATCATTTTGTGCTCTAATATAGGACTAGGATTATGCTTATGCAAAACAGCAATCCTGTTTGATAAGTATAGTGCTATGAAAGTGTTTGTGAAAATGACAGGAAAACAGGAAAAAGAATGAATGGACGGAAATGGAGTAGGATGATTCTGTTATTCAAGAATAGTTGCAGGGCATATTCGACCCAATTCACAACTGATTCTTAACACTTATGTTTACAAATTGCATACCTCACTACATCTGTCCCTCTCTCTTTATACTTCAACAATTCCTAACTAACTTTACCGCAAACTCACAAAACCAGCTAACAAAACCACTCACAAACCGACTAACATCCAAGTAACTGCCACCACTCCACCAACTATCAACTAACTCTGGGTAGGTGTGTATCATTCCCTCTCCCTTGTTGAGAGCCTTGACCACAAGGCAGAAACTGAGGAAACTTGGCTGGTAGATGAGTATAGGACTCCCAACTAGCCTCTTCCGGGAAGGTGTTAGCCCATTGCACCAATAATTGAGTAGTTGCCTTTCCCCTACGTTTGACCAGGCGTCTATCAAAAATGGCAATAGGTTGTGGAGCCAATAAGCCAGCCTCATTGACAGGAGGCAAGTCAGCTTGGGCCACCACTTGTTGACCCAATTTTCGTTTCAACAAGGACACATGAAAAACTAGGTGGATACGAGAAGAAGATGGTAGGGCCAATTTATAAGCTACCTGTCCAACTTTCTGAATGATCTGGTAAGGACCATAAAAATGAGGAGCGAGCTTGTGATTAACCCTAATCTGCATTGTAGATTGCTTATAGGGTTGAAGTCTCAAATACACCCAATCCCCTACTTGAAACACCCTTTCAGTCCGATGTTTATTAGTGTTCTAAATGGCCGCGTAGGCACTCGGCGGCAGCTCGGAGCCATGATTTCACCCTCGGCGGCTCATTTGGCGGATAGGGAGATTTGGCGGAGCTTGGCGGCTAAGGGAGATTTGGCAGAGCTAGGTGGCCATCTTGGCAGGGCTTGGCGGAGCTTGATTGCCTTAAAAATATTTAAAAATAGTATTTTGGAAAAAAACGCCGAATCGCTCGGCGGCGGGTCGCCGCCCGACTAGCGCTGAGCGCCATTTAGAACACTGATGTTTATCAGCCAATTGTTTCATACGGTTCTGAGCTTGAGAAAGATGCTCTTTTGGTAGCTTCAATGTAGATTCCCTCTCCAACCCCTGTTATGATCGTCACACACACACGCACGATATACGGGTATAAACAGTAAAGAAATTAACACAGAGATATACGTGGTTCCCCAAAACCGGGTACGTCCACGGGAGCGAGAGCGGCTGCTGTTCTTTATTATCACAGTATGCAATACTTGATAAGGAGTTAATTTGGTAGAAGAGTGGTATGTGGTGTTAAACCACCACTCTGCCAAATGAAGGCATTGTGCCCAAGTCTTTGGTCTGTACCCAGCAACACACCTCAAATACACCTCCAAACATCTATTTACTACTAGTTTGGCCATCAATTTGGGGATGGTAAGCTGTGCTCAAAGATAAAGTAGTGCCTTGCAATCTAAACAGCTCTTGCCAAAAAGTGCTTGTAAAAATCACATCTCTAGTAGAAACAATTGAGGCAGGCATGTCATGTAGTTTAAAAACATTATATAAGAAAACTTGAGCCGCATCTGCCGCAGTATATGGATGGGAAAGAGCCATGAAATGAGCATACTTAGAGTGTCTATCTACCACGACAAAAATGACTGATTTGCCATTGGATAGAGGCAAACCTTCAATGAAATCCATAGAGATGTCTGTCCACAGTCTGGTAGGTATTGGTAGAGGTTGCAGCAGACCAGGGCTTGCTACAGTTTTTGTTTTGTTTCTTTGGCAAACATCACATTCACCAACAAACTTGACTGCCATGTAAGTCCGCTCTGTTCACCTCTTATAAGTCCTCTCTGTTCCAGAATGACCACCAACTGGACTGCCATGTAATTCCTGTAGAATCTGAGTTTTGATATTGCCCACAGACCCGACAACTAACTTGCCCTTATAATTCAAAAGGTAATGATGCCAAGAATAACCCTCATGCGAGGTACGGTCATTAGTCAAATCTGTAATAAGAGCTTGCAAATCACGATCAGTACTCCATGATTGCTTGAGGTCCAACAACCAATCAGTTTGGACAACTGATATTGCTGCTGCACTACTAGATGGATCCCACTCGTCTTGTGTCTTGATAAAGCATCAGCTACTTTATTGTCTTGTCCGGCCTTATAAATGATCTCATAATCATAGCCAAGTAGTTTAGTAAGCCACTTTTGTTGCATTGAAGTTGAAATTTTCTGATCCAGTTAGTATTTAAGGCTCAAGTGATCAGTTTTAATAACAAAATATCTTCCCAACAGGTAATGTCCCCATTTATGCACCCCATAGACCACAGCTAGGAGCTCTTTTTTGTAAGTAGACAGGCCCAAATGTTTTGGGTCCAAGGCCTTGCTGATGAAAGCAATTGGATGTCCTTCTTGCATCAAGACTGCTCCTATACCCACACCTGAAGCATCACACTCAATCACAAATTCCTTGGAGTAATTGTGTAATGCCAAAACAGGAGCTGTAGTCATAGCAATTTTAAGCTGTTGAAATGCCTCTTCTGCAGTGTCAGTCCATTCAAAAGCATCTTTTTAAGCAAGGAGGTTAAGGGTTGACAGATCTTTCCATACCCCTGCACAAATCTCTTTTAGTACCCAGTGAGGCCCAAGAATCCTCTCAAGGATTTGACATTATTAGGCCTAGGCCACTTCCTCATGCCATCTAGTTTCACTGGATCTGCTGAAACACCTTCATCTGATATGATATGCCCTAGGTACTCCATACCCCTTTGCCCAAAAGCACATTTAGATTTATTGACAAAGAGCTGATTAGATCTAAGAATCTCCAAAGTTTTGTATAAGTGCTCCAAATGATCAGACCATGAATGACTGTATATTAGGATATCATCAAAGAAAACTAGGATAAACTTCCTCAAAAAAGGTTTGAAGATGCTGTTCATCAGTCCTTGAAAAGTTGATGGGGCATTTGTCAATCCAAAAGGCATCACAAGAAATTCATAATGGCCCTCATGGGTACGAAAAGCATTCTTTTCAATGTCACTTGGGAAAACCCTTATTTGGTGGTAGCCAGCTCTAAGGAGTAAGGTCCAGTTTGGAGAAAACCTTAGCTCCATGCAATTCATCTAACAACTCATCAATTATTGGTATTGGAAACTTGTCTTTGATGGTCAATTTATTCAGCTCTCTATAATCAACACACATATGCCAAGTGCTGTCTTTTTTTTTGACCAACAACACTGGTGATGAAAAGGGACTTACACTTGGTCTAATAATTCCAGATTGCAGCATTTCCTTCACCAATTTTTCAATTTCATTCTTCTGTATATATGGATACCTATATGATTTGACATGCACAGGTTCACTTCCACCTTTTAGGGGAATTTTGTGGTCAGGATTTCTTTGAGGTGGCAAGGTTTTAGGTTCCTCAAATATATCACAAAATTCTTGCAAAATAACCTTGATATCAGAGTGTACCTGATTGTTCTCCTACACAGCATCCATACTACACATATAGGCTAAGAATCCTTGCTTTGTACTTCGCACAGTCTTTCCAAACTGCTTGGAGTTCACTTGTTCAACCTTCAACTGAGTTTCTCCTTTCAAGTCCACTGGTTTCCCTTGCAAGTGGAATTGCATACTCAAATTCCTGAAATCCCATAGAATTGGTCCCAGAGTTGATAACCACTGAAGACCTGACACCATGTCACATCCTCCCAAGGATAACAGCCTGACCTCAGCAGAAAACATAATCCCTTGCTTTCCCATGACAGGTTTTTACAAACTGCCTTACTACAGAGCCTTGTACCATCTGCCACTGCCAAAGGTAGGTCTGGTGTGGCCTCAATAGGAAAACCTGAATGAGAACTCTCAATCTATAGGGCCGTGTTGTTACTCCAGTTTATTTTTTAAAATTTTTTTCTTGAATGACTTGATATAGAGAAAATCACAAAACAATGGCCCAAGCCCCCAACAACCAATAGCTCGTAAGATCACCACAACCCAAAAAAAAAACTCCCTGATACGAACTTTCTTGTAATACAAAAACCAAAATGGAACAAACCGAAAAGTACCCACTTCGAGGGGGTGGACCTCCTATTATTCTGAGGAGAATCTGGCCTCCTATTATTCACCAATAGAAGAGCTTTCACAGCATTCATCACACCCTTTCATGCAACCAACAGCTCCTAAGATCACCACAACCAAATGAAACTACCTGGTACGAACCTTTTTGTAACACAAAAACGAAAAAAGAACAAACAGGGAATATACCCATTTCGAGGGGGTTGACCTGCAATTATTCTGAGGAGAGTTTGACCTCCTGTTCATCAACAATATATAAGAGCTTTCAACATTCATCACACCCTTTCATTCATCTGATATGGTATATACAAGGAGCAACTGCAACCCACTAAATCCATCTTTCTATAAAGTAAGGGAAGAACTACTATCAAATCCCTCTGTTCTACAACCAACTATTTATGATAAATAAAATGAAATAGAAAATAGATACACGTATCAATACCTAGCCGTCCACGGAAGAAAATAAATTAGGAAAGGACTCCCGAGGATCTTTCAAGTAAAAGAAACACATTGTTGGGCTTGTGAAGCCTGATGTGACAAAAGTATTAGGGTTAAAAATCCGTGTCTTGTGTTCTTTGTTTATTTTCTTGATTGTTCTTCATGCATTGAGTGTGTTTGTTAGTTTGGTCGATTTCCCAACACACATTACACAGGAAACAAACAACCAACCAAAGTAAATGATCAACTACTTCTTCATCAACCTCTGTGGAAGTCTCCATGTAGCACAAATCCCTATATTCAAGTCATTTTCTTGAATGGAACCCCAAGAAATTAGCTTGGTTTTGATAAGCTCCAGCTTTTAGCCACTCATAGCCTATTCCATTGGATGAGGGACGGATAAACCTGGACAATTGCCCTACCCACATTTAATTTTTTTTAAAATATACTCCAAAATTTTTGAAACTGTATTCGCTCACTCAGTGTCATTTTAAAAATTTTAACACCCACCTACCCAAGATTTTTTCCAAGAACTTAATGATTGCCCTCCAAGAATTTTTTACAAAATAATTTGCCCTACCATATTGTGTTACGTTTACCAATTCTACTATTTTGAGGTACATTATTCTGCATTTTGATATGGTTGTAGATGAACAAGATTGCATGTAGCTATAATTTTATGTGGCCGTACAGTATAATTGTGAAATATGATCGAAAATATTTATGATAATCTTTTTGGTGGGGTAATTTGTATCGAAAAAAATGGATATTGCCTTCGATACATTACATTTTTTTTCATATCCACCCACCCCGTGTTGAAATCCTGTGTCCATGCTTGACCTATCCATTTCTTCTGAAAAATCCTAGCATTTCTTTCCCCGCACAATGCATAAATGGTAGCAACAAGAGTCAGCTCGTAGTTGTAGATGCTCACACATAGGCTCTTCCCATTACTAAACTTTACTGCCCATTCTACCTTAGCAGCTAACCAACCCCATAGGATTCCTAAGTACCCGGTTCAAAATCAGAGCTCTTTTTTTGATAACTTAGGGGTTCCGGGCCAGGTTACACCTACCTCGACTTATCCTTGAGGGACCAATCTTGCCGTCCACTAGCAGGAGGCCGATTAAAGCCGGGGCAAATCCCCATATGGACTGAGAGTTAATAGCACTTGGGGGGGTTTCAAACTTGAGACCTATGAGGGAGCAAACCCCTAAGTCCCAGGCGTTGAACATCAACTTGCTTCCCTACATATTGTGAATATGAATTGTGCTAACTAATGGACGCTTCATCCTCTTATTAATGATGTGACTATCATTCCAATGAACAAAGTTGTGTTACTTTCGCCGTACATATGATTTCTATGTGGTTGTTATGACTGAGGTAGTGAGATGAGTAACTTTGTGTTGCAAATTTACAACTGGATCTTTGTTGGTACTTTGCCCATCCTATTTAGAACATATAAAATGGGGGTTAGAACTGTTACTGTGTATTGATATACTTCAAAGGTCATTATATGTGTGATAAGAATCATAGTTTTGGGCTAATGTAAAGATCCAGTTGCTATTGATAGAATCGAAACACTTTTTGGTGTTGAATATCAGATACGTGTGGTGAAATATGGTTGTTTTGATGGGATAAATTGTAGAACAGCTCGGTATACATTGTTGGTTAATCAGATCTCTGGCTCTATTTGTAGGAATTCCAGGGTAATGTCTTGTTATTTGTGTTCATGTACTTGTTATTGTGGCCCTTGTTCCGTGTGTGTTTGTACACCAAGTTCAGTCTTTTCACCTTTCCAAGTGCGAGGCGCAGTGCGACACGTCAGTTTAAGCTTTTAGGCAATCGGTGATCTGACAGAAATCACTGTGCCACCTTATGTCTGAGACCGGACCTTGTCTTTGTCCTTTGAATGTATCTATTCCATGCACTGGCTAATTTTGATACAGTTTTAACAGAAATTTATTGAAGCAACATGCTAATAGAAATCTCTTTTAGTGGAACATGTTTTTATGACAAAATGAAGTCTTTTATGAGGGTTTTGTCGTAAAGGTTTTCTCAGGGCATCAGGAGCTGCTGGACAGTGGTATGTGTGACGTGGTGGTGGTTTCAACTCCAAACATGACTCATTACGAAATCCTAATGGACATCATTAACCACCCAAAACCTCATCATGTACTAGTTGAGAAGCCTCTTTGCACTACAGTCATGGACTGCAGGAAGGTTAGTACCGCAATGTGTTGGCTAGACTTGTTTACATTATGTAGTCGCTTCATTTTAACGAACTAGAGAAGTACTTAACGGTGAACACAATTTCTACTCATCTGAAGTATTAGATGGTGCCTAAGAGATTGATGCATTACAACGAAGTCCAAAGTCGAGTTTTCTTTAGGAGTTAAACCCCTTCCCCCTCCCCGTTTCAAAATTTGGAGAGTAAGTTGAGTTTTCTTTTGGAGTTAAACCCCTTCCCTCTCCCCGTTTCAAAATTTGGACAGTTTGTGTAATTATGATGGCAATCACATTCAAAGAGGGAGTCTGCTTAACTGAGTTGTAGTTTGTATCAAGTTTCAGTTCAATGAAAACTAAATCTTCAAGAGTATGCACATGACAAATGCATTAAAAGCAGTGAAGTAGGACATTGTCTGCAACCAACAATTGGATTCTTGAAGTTTCTAGTTTCATGTTTTTGAGTTTAGGTAATAGAGGCTGCTAGAAAGAGACCGGAGATGCTGGTGCAAGTTGGGCTAGAGTACAGATACATGCCACCTGTTGCTAAACTGATAGAAATAGTTAAGGGTGGAGCACTAGGACAAATCAAGATGGTGGCCATCCGGGAACACAGGTTTCCTTTTCTGGTTAAGGTAACAGTCTAACAGATGCTACTTGGTTTCTAGTTTGCCATTTGCCATTCTGCCTGTCGTTTTATTGACTCAAGTTTGTTGTAGGTCAACAATTGGAATCGGTTCAACTGTAACTCTGGAGGAACTCTGGTAGAGAAATGCTGCCACTTCTTTGATCTGATGAGGTTGTTTGCCGGTGCAAATCCTGTCCGTGTGATGGCCTCCGGAGGTGTTGATGTCAATCACAAAGATGAAATTTATGATGGCAAAGTGAGTCCCCTATTATAAGAGAATGAAGCAAAACTAAAAAGAAAACCATATAGTAGGTAAAAGTGCACGCGAACATGGACATGTGGCATTATCTTAGCAAGTAATTTGCGCTGGCTCCTAGCAAGCTAGGACGTATTAGGATGTCATTACTAGATAAAAACATGTCCACCTTTCATTGGTATTCCATGGAGTTCATATTGTAGAGTAAAACAAGTAAAATGAGGCACTGAAATGCAAAACACGTATAAAATCAAGTCACTTACCTCGATTCTCGGGATTACCCGAACCTCCTATGACACATAAGCAATGGGAACATGATTAGATGATGTTAACTAAGGTTTTACATGTTTAAAATAAGGTCCTAGAAGTGTGTGCGATCAAACAATTTTTGGAAAATTCCTAATTGAGCTTCAATCTAATCAAGCAAATTTTTTCCTTGAGTTCCTTCTTCTTCTTCTTCTCTCTACCGTCTCTCTCTCTCTCTCTCTCTCTCTCTCAACGTTAGAGATAGGAATAAGGAAAAAGAACAACGTAGAAGTACTCTACTATTTTGTTTCTATTAGGCCACTACGAAAATTATCATGTGTAGGTATGTCCATGGCTTGTCATTTGCTCCTACCTCAACTAACAAGTAAGGTTAAGCCAATAATCATGTAATTAAACGAAACACAACACAACCAACTTTTGAACGTAATTAGGGCCAATGGTGTTACACGAACAATGAATAAGAGGGTCTTGTTCAGAAGCCTCCAAAAGCCTAGCTCTGATGTCAAGTTAAAGCATCCAACTTTGGCAATGAATGGAGAGGCAGCCTTTACTCGTATACTAGTCTTTGAGGCTATAATTAACCAATGTGGGTGAATTAAACTACGACAGTGGTCTAATCATGATGAAGCAATTGGGAAGGAATATTCCACTCAAGAGATTTTAACGGTCTTACTATGATGTTAGTTAGAACTAATTTACAGAATATAGCCATATAGGGTGTTTACATCAGCTCATTTATCTGTTCAAGCATGTGGAAGATCCAATACTGGTCCCAAATAACTGTCAAGGAAAAACTTTGGCCTTATTCGTTTCACATTTTATTTTTGTTTTATAATCATTACCCTATTTCTCTTTCCAATCATTACCCTATTTCTCTAATTATTACTTTGCCATCTCCCTCTATCTCTCTCTACTCATTACTCATCTCTCTAATCATTACCCTATTTCTCTCTCCACCCACTATTAAACTAAAATATCAAAAAATGCAAAACGAACACAGCCTTTGTTTTTAGATCCACCACAAATGCTAAGCTTGATGTTTTAAGAGCTTAAATATTGTGTTTAGACTATTGACATTTTATTTGAGGTATTTATTGTAGTCAAAACTTACTACTGCTTAGTGGCGGAGGGAAGGTAGGCCAGTAGGGGCCCGAGTCCCCACTAAGGAGATATTCAAAGCTTCAACAACTATAGAGGTATTAAATTGATGAGTCGTATGATGAAGTTGTGGGAAAGAGTGATTGAGCATCGCTTGAGGATGGTGACTACGGTGTCAGAGAAACAGTTTGGGTTCATGCCTGGAAGATCAACTATGAAAGCTATCTACCTATTAAGGAAAATGGTAGAAAAACACAGAGCAAAGAAGAAGGATCTCCATATGGTTTTCATAGACTTAGAAAAGGCTTATGATAGGGTGCCTAGAGACATGATATGGTGGGTTCTGGAGAGAAAGGGAGTGACCAAAGGATATATCGAGGTGATTAGAGACATGTATGAAGGTGCCGTCACTACCATTCGATCACCAGTAGAGAAAATGAGTGAATTTTCAATCACTGTAGGATTGCATCAAGGGTCAGCCTTGAGCCCGTACCTCTTTGTCTTAGTTATGGATGAATTGACTAGACAATTTCAAGAGAATATCCCATGGTGTATGATGTTTGCAGATGACATTGTCCTCATAGATGAAACCGCTAGAGGTGTTAATACGAAACTAGAAATTTGGAAGGAAACATTAGAGTCAAAGGGTTTTCGGATAAGTAGGAGTAAAACTGAGTACATGGTGTGCAAGTTTAGTGGCACCAACAGTGCGCACGAAGAAAAAGAGTGATGATCCAAGACTAGGAGATACCTAAGAGTGATCATTTTAGGTACTTAGGCTCAATTATTAGTAGAGATGGAGAGATTGCCGATAATGTGGCCCATAGGATCCAAGTGGGGTGGCTCAAGTGGAGGAGCGCCACTGATGTACTGTGTGACAAGAGAGTACCCATAAAATTGAAGGAAAAATTCTATGAAACTGCCATCAGACCAACGATGCTTTACGGAACAGAATGTTGGCCTATTAAAAAACAACAGGTGAACAAGATGAGTGTAGCGGAAATGAGAATGTTGAGATGGATGTGTGGTAAGACTAGACGAGACAAGATTAGAAATGAAACGGTTCGTGAGATGGTAGGTGTAGCACCCATAGAAGAGAAGTTGAGAGAAAATAGGCTAAGATGGTTTGGGCATGTCTATCGTAAATCAGGAGATGCAGTAGTTAAGAGAGCGGATAGAATAGCTTTGGGTAGCAATGTTGCGGGGAGGGATAGACCTAAATTGACATTAGATGCTGTGGTGCGCAATGATATGTGTATAGTAGGTTTGTGTGAACAAGTGGCTCTTGATAGAGCTCAATGGAGGAAAATGATTCATGCAGCCGACCCCTAGTGATTGGGACATAAGGCTCGGTTTGGTTTGGTTTATTTAAATTTCGTATTTTGCGTTATAATTATCTTTCACAAATTGTTGTCTTTTTGATCATTCTAATATAATTTGTATATCATTTCATTCTTTAGTATTAGAATGATTTCACCACACTAACGAACTAAGATGTCCAATGCCAAAATAGCCACCACTTAATATTTGAAACTCTGTAGTGAAAAACGTTGAAATTTCAAAAGTGGCCGAACTACGGGCTATATGCATTATACTAAAGCAATTATTTAGAATTTTGACAGTAGTTTTGGTTCCTTCTCTCGGTCGATAGGACCCATAATGCAATTCGAATTTGGAGATTTAGGAATAAAATTTGAAAAAAGATTCTTTCTAATTGGAGCAAGATTGCTAAACGAGTGTTTGAATTTCTCTTATACTTGATTTGCTAAGACAATTCAACCAATTGGTGTATTCTTTCCAATCCTCCCCTGCCCATGCTTCCAATTATTGGTGACTTGATTGGGTTATTTTATTGTTGTTGTATGGAAATTACTTTCTTAATAAATGTGTCAAACTTTGTTTATTTTTTTTAGCACAAATCTTTTTTATTTATTTAATGTTTCTAACATTGCTTATCCCGATTTTTTTGGTTGAAATGTGTCTAAAAGGCCCCCCACTAATACTGATTTTTGGCTCTGTCATTGCTGGTACTGCTACCTTTTCAATGCATCAGTTTAATTAAAGTTGTTTAGATTTTGCTTACACTAAAGCTAGTGTTAGTAATTGTTTAGCTTTTAATCCCCTAATTCATTCTTCTCTATTTTCCATTGGCTGGCTACAGGTGCCTGACATAATTGACAATGCATATGTAATTGTCGAATTTGAGAATGGTTCTCGAGGCATGCTCGATCTTTGTATGTTTGCTGAAGGGAGTAAAAATGAGCAAGAAATATCAGTTGTTGGCGACATAGGAAAGGTCATCTCTCTCTCTCTCTCTCTCTCTCTCTCTCTCTCTCTCTCTCTCTCAGCTATGCATGCATCCTAGTCAGATATGGTGTGAAATTGTTTTACGTGGAAGTTGTTACATTATATGCAACACAAACCCAAAATACAAAGAAATGCGACGTGTAGATCCTATTAATGCCACAATTTTGTCTAACACATTAATGCCAATTGATATTAGCTGTTGCTGCACATTCTGCATGATTTGGATATTGGGGGTAGTCTTGATTTGAATTTTATGTTGCTTAACAGGGGGAGGCCTTTGTTCCAGAGAGCATTGTGCATTTAGGAAACCGGCTAGAGGGAAGAGAAGGTGTCAAAACTGTAAAAGCTGAGGATGACCGAATTAAGTGGGTTCTACTACTTTCCATCATTCAACCGTGAATTAAAAACTTTTGGTTATGCAAGTTATCTTTGTCCCTGTACCCCCTAACATGATAGCCCAATAATTTGCTTATTAGATACGAGGGGCTGCATCATGGTTCTAGCTATTTGGAGCACCTCAACTTTTTGTCCGCAATTAGAGCTCAAGGTGTACAAGCTCCTACCGTGGATCTACATGATGGTTTGATTTCGGTTGCTATTGGAGTCGCAGCACAAGTCTCAATAGAGCTGGGCCGATTTGTTACAATGGAGGAAGTGATGAATGATAACTAATTCGCGCGTCTTCTAACTCATATCTTCGTGGGTGGTTGTGCTTGCTTTTCCTCTTTTGTTGTACACCAAAGAATAAAGGGAATAATGTGAAATAGTTTTTCTTCTTCCGTGGGAGGTATGACAACCTATGTGAATGACTGGGAGGTTTGACAACCTATGTGCATGTCTAAGTCTGTACATTTAGTTTTCAGGATGAAATTGATTGTGTTTGCAGCCTCAAAGCGGCATGAACTCATTTTTACTAATTGTGGGCATGATAGTATTATAATTCATTTATTCTAATTATGTGCATGATATTGTTAGAATTCATGGCCGAATGTCTGATATATACTAATTGTGTTTCTTGGCATGTGGCATGTTCATATGCATGTTGTAAAGTTCTAATTTTCCCTTTTTTTTTTTTATTGACTTGAAGGCATTCCTTTCAGAAGGTTCGTACCCTTTTCCGTATGCTTGGAGAGAGGTACTGTGGTGGTTAGAGCATTTACAGTGTGACAGGATGGTAAAGTTGTCGAATTTTAGGGTATAGGATTCTTAGTTTCTCCGTTAGTATACATTTTCAATTGTGCTCACGTCACTAGAGCACCTATAAGATAGGCTATATAGGTACTACTCCATCCGTCCCTTTTTAAGTGTCCTGCTTCGTAACTCCAACTTATTAAAAAGACACCATCATTACACATTTCAATCAACTTTTTCCTCTACTTTTCCTACTTACCCATCATCAGTACACTTTTACTCACTAACTTTTCAAAAAAAAATCTACTTTTAGGGACAAAATAGACAATACACCAACTTTTACCTCCCTAACTTTACAAAATGGACACTTATTAAGGAACAGTCCAAAATGGAATACTGGACACAAAAAAAAGGACGGAGGAAGTATATATCTTTGACCATCTCTTTTAAGGAAGGGACTCCTATTCCAGCACAATTAGTTGGTGTCGATATAGCTAAGGATGTATGGATCCTTAAGATTCTCCAAGATTGTATTAAGTCTCGTTTGCCTGCTGTTTACTACCCACGAGGTCCTGAGAGGCTCACCCTCCATTCTATAGGACACCCTGATGGGTTACACTACTGTACTCGGGTTAGGTTGTTCTCTTGTTATAGACTGTATTCCTTTACAGACATTCCTAAATAATCTGAGGGTTTGTAAAGGAATACAGAGTACTAGCTGAATAATCTAAGGTGTTTCTATAACAAGAGAACAACCCAACCGGAGTACAGTAGTGTAACCTGTTAGGGTGTCCTATAGAATAAAGGGCTTCGCCTCTCAAGACCTCGTGGGGAGTAACACAATCTTGGGGAATCTTAAGGATCCCTACATCCTTAGCTATACCGACACCAACTAATTGTGCTAGAATATGAGTCCCATCCTTAAAAGAGACAGTCAAAGTTGTAGGATACCTATATAGCCTATCTTGTAGGTGCTCTAGTGGTACGTGAGCACAAGTGGAAATGTATCCTAACGGGGAAACTAAGAATCTTGTACCCTGAAATTCATCAACTTCACCATCCCGTCTCGCTGTACATGCTCTAACTACCATAGCTCTCTCCAAGCGGTCAAGCATACGGGAAAGGATATGTTCCTTCTGAAAGGAACGCCCTACAAGTCAATAAAAAAAAGGTGAAGTTACAACTTTACAACATGCATATGAATGCTGCATGCCAAGAAACACAATTAGTATATATCACACCTTCATCCATGATTTCTAACAATATCATGCACACAATTAGAATAAATGAGTTATAATACTATCATGCACACAATTAGTATAAATGAGTTCATGCCACTTTGAGGCTGCAAACACAATCAATTTCATGGCTTAGGGGCACAAAATATTCTGGCTTGTACACATGGCACAGATAGTCTCATCCTGAAAATTGAATGTACAGACTTAGTCACGCACATAGGGACTTAGTCATCCACATAGGTTGTCAAACCTCTCACAGAAGTTACCCAAGAAGGCCCAGTACGAAGTTAATGAAGATTTTAAGTTAAAACTACGAGAAGATTTCATGTTTTCCAAAAATTGAAGTTTGCTTCATAACTTGTGGATCTACTAAATGCTTGCATCTGACGGCAAAGAAACAATGACTTTGGCATAGAGAAGAGTGGTCTTCTTTGAAATATTGTTCTTAGTATATGATAAGCACCCAATAATGTAGTTCTTGGTGCTTAAAGTCCTCTAGTATGTTGCTTTACTTTGAACTAGGTGCACCTTCGTTAATGCATGCCCGTTGAAGGGAACAAGTTTTGATATAGGCTAGATATGTCTTGTTTGTAATTTTAGAGCCGAAAGCAATAAAAGAGTATGAAAATAGGTAGGAAGATATATTACATAAACTAATCAAAGTAGCAAAAGCATTAGTTGATTTACACATAACACCAATAAAGCTTGCAGTAGTCATATATAGCAGTGCAAAAGTACTTGGAAAGAGAACTTTTCATAGCAAAATATTGTTCATGGAAGCCTTTGTGGCCTCAGTTCAATAGCTGATTGAAATCTAAACCAATCATCAATTCATAAGCAACGATTTACGATTCTTTCACCCAACATTGTAAATCATTTTACGAAAATTGCAAGTTCAAAGTTCTAACCTAGGAAAGACAATTTTGGGCAATCAAAGGAAGTTGAAGTCCCAAATTTTTTTGGCAAGGGTACTTATCAAGCTTGGAGTGTTCCGTAGTACCAGAGCAAGTCGTTGGCTATAACGACCAATAATACAGAATATACACAAAGATATGTCCATGGTGTTGTAGAAGGAGATGCATTCAAGCGCTCAAGTTGATCTCTTGCCAACGCCTGGAAAATATGTACATTATTAACAAAGGTGGGTTAAGATATAAGCCAGTTAAGTTATTTCATCCACATCGAACCTACAACTTGAAATGCAATTCAAGAACCTGTAACGAACAAAGGACAGTAAGCCATGTGGACCATAGGACGGCTTGAAATATCATTGGTGGGATGAGCAATGGAAGAATACCGACTTTTGATTGACGAAAATGAAAAGCAACTTATTTGAATTATTGCTTGTCGCCTAAAAAAAATGACAGAATATACACACACAACACCACTCCTTCATTTCTAAAATATTAAATCCATTTAAGCATCATAGGGAAAAAATACCACATTATGAAAGGAACTCAACTACCACAGCGCAACTTGGTAATAATGATGAAATGGACAGACAACCTCAAATGGCAAACAATAAAGTATCATCATGACAGCATTGTCAGTGACACAAATGAGAAGCCGAAAGTATAAATATGAAAATGCAATTCATATCTTTGCAACAAATTAACA
Source organism: Rhododendron vialii (assembly GCF_030253575.1). Lineage (NCBI taxonomy): Eukaryota > Viridiplantae > Streptophyta > Magnoliopsida > Ericales > Ericaceae > Rhododendron > Rhododendron vialii. Next base: position 15,357 of record NC_080565.1, on the reverse strand, counting down.
AGCTTTACCTTGTAAATAACATAGTTAATAAGTCTCTCCCCAAGTTTTGAGTTTCAGATGAGTACAACTCCACAAAGAATATACTCTGCACGGATAGAACAATGAACATATCAATCAAGCAATGATGCCTCTGTAGAAGGCTACTTTGACGAATAAAACTAAATCTAATGTAGACAAAACCAAAGCAAATCCATCAACCACAAAGTACCCTACAATAACGTTGCACTTATGACATGTTCACAATGCATATTTTTGAGATCTAGGTTACATCAATTTGATATCAGAGTGAAGATAAATGATAATTATCAAGCTATGGAAAAATATCTCTAGTATGGAAGAACCACGGACCTCAAGGTCGAGTTTTTAGCAACTGTATGGGATTGATTACCCAAGTGGCGGAGAACTCAGAGGTTGCTGATTTCTTGATGACCTAAACAAACATAATTAGTCATCCTATATCACTTTCTGGAATGTTATGGTTAAAATACCCCGGTTTTATTAGTTCCAGGCTTCCAGCTATTCTAACCAAAAAAATGTCTTTATCTGATGCAATGATAGGCATCACAAAATTTGACAATTTTTTATGTCGTAGGGTTCTGTTAAAGCCGATAGATTCAGAAACCATTAGCTAATCAAACGGCGTGTGTATTCTCTTGTGCGTGGTAAAACACTCATTAGAACTAACCTTGTCATAAGCTTTGTTAAAGGATCGGGTAGCATCATCAATAGCCTCACCAAATCGGGGACCAATTGCTAGCAAACCTGTTTTGAAAAGGCATTTCAGCTTTGCCCATTTTGAAAATAGCCCCCGGGAAAAACATATTTTGGCTAACACATCTTCATTACATACCTCCAACAAGGCTGGACACAAGATATTTTCCTGTCCTTGTAGTTACTATGGTGTTATGAGCACCAGACACATAGGGACCATGGTCGGCACATAACATTATGCAGATCTGGCAAGGTCACATGCGAGAGTGAGAAATAGTAGTCCACAAAATCTCTTTTACAAGCTCACAACCTAATTCAAAAATTTAAAAAGCAATTGGAAGGAATTTTTTTTATAGCACATGTTATTAGGAGGAAAATCAGACCTCAATAAACTTTGTGCAGTAACGGGGGAGGCTGCGTTTGAACCACAACAGGAAAATAACATCACCACCCCATACCCTTGTTCAACGATGGAAGACATAGGGATACGAGCATATCATGACTCTTCACTTGCAAATAGAGTGAAAAAGACAAATCTAATAGATTTATTATTTTTAGTTAAAAGTGAAATTCAGGTCTGGTTCCTTCAAGTAGCCTAGATGAAACAAATATAAAGTAGCCTAGATGAAACAAATATAAAGGTCCAAATCATACCTCTGACATCGGAAACTGTAGAAATAATGAGTTGGCGCTTGGACTTTTCCACTCTTAATAGCAGTATTAGGATCCTCAGGGATTTGTGGAGGCTTAACTTAACTTCCTTTACAGGATAAATCTTTCCCTCCTCGGCCTAGTAGAATGTAAGCAAACAATTACTAAATGGTGGTGGGGAAGATTACCCACGTGAAGGCATAAATGGTGCAAGAGATGGAAAGCTTACGACAAGAGTTATTGGTTCAAATTCATAGTACGTTCCACTGAGCCAAGCAACCACATGTTTGCTAATTTTACCTTGTTTCAGGACTACCACAAGGGAATACTCATCGCGGCCACCAAGTTCCCCGAGCACAACCAGCATTTTAATCTAAGTTAGTTAATTCGAAAATTAGTTCAGAAAAGGAAAGGGACCAACCTAAAAGAAGTAGGGAAGTGAAACAACAAACTCTATGACAATTTCTCTTTCAATAATTCACAGTTCAAAAATTTGATATAATAGATTGGCTTATACCAGCATAAATGAACTGAACTCAATATCCGAAATTCAGCTCTAGTAAGTAACGGAGTTAAAATAACCAAACTTGATATTGTTAAGGCAGCTTGGTTTAGGGTTTGGGGTTTGGGGTTTAGGGGTTAGGGTTTAGGGAATTTGGGTATAGGGGTTTCGGTGTAGGGTGTAGGGTCTAGGGATTAGGGGTTAGGGGTTTCGGTGTAGGGTTTAGGGGTTTATTAGGGTTTGGGGTTAGGGGTTTAGGGTTAGGGGTTAGGCGTTTAGGGTTAGGGGTTAGGGGTTCAGGGGTTTAGGGGTTCAGGGGTTTAGGGGTGAGGGTTTAGGGTTGAGGGTTTAGGGTTTAGGGTTGGGGGTTTGGGGTTTCGGGTTTGGGGTTTAGGGTTTATGGGTTTTGGGGTTTAGGAGTTTCGGGTTTCGGGTTTAGGGTTGAGGGTTCAGGGTTGAGGGTTCAGGGTTTAAGGGTTGAGGGGTTGAGGGGTCAGGGGTTTCGGGTTTAGGGTTTAGGGTTTCGGGTTTCCGGTTTTGAGTTTGGGGTTTCGGGTTCGTGGTTCGGGGTTGAGGGTTTAGGGTTTAGGGGTTAGGGTTTAGGGGTTAGGGTTTAGGGTTTAGGGGTTAGGGGGTTAGGGGTTTAGTGGTTTAGGGTTTTAGTGGTTTAGGTTTTAGTGGTTTAGGGTTGAGGGTTTAGGGTTGAGGGTTGAGGGTTGAGGGTTTAGGGTTTAGGGTTGAGGGTTTAGGGTTTAGGGTTTAGGGTTTAGGGTTTAGGGTTTAGGGTTTTAGGGGTTTAGGGTTAGGGGTTTAGGGTTTAGGGTTTAGGGTTTAGGGTTTAGGGTTTAGGGTTTAGGGTTTAGGGTTTAGGGTTTAGGGTTTAGGGTTTAGGGTTTAGGGTTTAGGGTTTAGGGTTTAGGGTTTAGGGTTTAGGGTTTAGGGTTTAGGGTTTAGGGTTTAGGGTTTAGGGTTTAGGGTTTAGGGTTTAGGGTTTAGGGTTTAGGGTTTAGGGTTTAGGGTTTAGGGTTTAGGGTTTAGGGTTTAGGGTTTAGGGTTTAGGGTTTAGGGTTTAGGGTTTAGGGTTTAGGGTTTAGGGTTTAGGGTTTAGGGTTTAGGGTTTAGGGTTTAGGGTTTAGGGTTTAGGGTTTAGGGTTTAGGGTTTAGGGTTTAGGGTTTAGGGTTTAGGGTTTAGGGTTTAGGGTTTAGGGTTTAGGGTTTAGGGTTTAGGGTTTAGGGTTTAGGGTTTAGGGTTTAGGGTTTAGGGTTTAGGGTTTAGGGTTTAGGGTTTAGGGTTTAGGGTTTAGGGTTTAGGGTTTAGGGTTTAGGGTTTAGGGTTTAGGGTTTAGGGTTTAGGGTTTAGGGTTTAGGGTTTAGGGTTTAGGGTTTAGGGTTTAGGGTTTAGGGTTTAGGGTTTAGGGTTTAGGGTTTAGGGTTTAGGGTTTAGGGTTTAGGGTTTAGGGTTTAGGGTTTAGGGTTTAGGGTTTAGGGTTTAGGGTTTAGGGTTTAGGGTTTAGGGTTTAGGGTTTAGGGTTTAGGGTTTAGGGTTTAGGGTTTAGGGTTTAGGGTTTAGGGTTTAGGGTTTAGGGTTTAGGGTTTAGGGTTTAGGGTTTAGGGTTTAGGGTTTAGGGTTTAGGGTTTAGGGTTTAGGGTTTAGGGTTTAGGGTTTAGGGTTTACGGTTTAGGGTTTAGGGTTTAGGGTTTAGGGTTTAGGGTTTAGGGTTTAGGGTTTAGGGTTTAGGGTTTAGGGTTTAGGGTTTAGGGTTTAGGGTTTAGGGTTTAGGGTTTAGGGTTTAGGGTTTAGGGTTTAGGGTTTAGGGTTTAGGGTTTAGGGTTTAGGGTTTAGGGTTTAGGGTTTAGGGTTTAGGGTTTAGGGTTTAGGGTTTAGGGTTTAGGGTTTAGGGTTTAGGGTTTAGGGTTTAGGGTTTAGGGTTTAGGGTTTAGGGTTTAGGGTTTAGGGTTTAGGGTTTAGGGTTTAGGGTTTAGGGTTTAGGGTTTAGGGTTTAGGGTTTAGGGTTTAGGGTTTAGGGTTTAGGGTTTAGGGTTTAGGGTTTAGGGTTTAGGGTTTAGGGTTTAGGGTTTAGGGTTTAGGGTTTAGGGTTTAGGGTTTAGGGTTTAGGGTTTAGGGTTTAGGGTTTAGGGTTTAGGGTTTAGGGTTTAGGGTTTAGGGTTTAGGGTTTAGGGTTTAGGGTTTAGGGTTTAGGGTTTAGGGTTTAGGGTTTAGGGTTTAGGGTTTAGGGTTTAGGGTTTAGGGTTTAGGGTTTAGGGTTTAGGGTTTAGGGTTTAGGGTTTAGGGTTTAGGGTTTAGGGTTTAGGGTTTAGGGTTTAGGGTTTAGGGTTTAGGGTTTAGGGTTTAGGGTTTAGGGTTTAGGGTTTAGGGTTTAGGGTTTAGGGTTTAGGGTTTAGGGTTTAGGGTTTAGGGTTTAGGGTTTAGGGTTTAGGGTTTAGGGTTTAGGGTTTAGGGTTTAGGGTTTAGGGTTTAGGGTTTAGGGTTTAGGGTTTAGGGTTTAGGGTTTAGGGTTTAGGGTTTAGGGTTTAGGGTTTAGGGTTTAGGGTTTAGGGTTTAGGGTTTAGGGTTTAGGGTTTAGGGTTTAGGGTTTAGGGTTTAGGGTTTAGGGTTTAGGGTTTAGGGTTTAGGGTTTAGGGTTTAGGGTTTAGGGTTTAGGGTTTAGGGTTTAGGGTTTAGGGTTTAGGGTTTAGGGTTTAGGGTTTAGGGTTTAGGGTTTAGGGTTTAGGGTTTAGGGTTTAGGGTTTAGGGTTTAGGGTTTAGGGTTTAGGGTTTAGGGTTTAGGGTTTAGGGTTTAGGGTTTAGGGTTTAGGGTTTAGGGTTTAGGGTTTAGGGTTTAGGGTTTAGGGTTTAGGGTTTAGGGTTTAGGGTTTAGGGTTTAGGGTTTAGGGTTTAGGGTTTAGGGTTTAGGGTTTAGGGTTTAGGGTTTAGGGTTTAGGGTTTAGGGTTTAGGGTTTAGGGTTTAGGGTTTAGGGTTTAGGGTTTAGGGTTTAGGGTTTAGGGTTTAGGGTTTAGGGTTTAGGGTTTAGGGTTTAGGGTTTAGGGTTTAGGGTTTAGGGTTTAGGGTTTAGGGTTTAGGGTTTAGGGTTTAGGGTTTAGGGTTTAGGGTTTAGGGTTTAGGGTTTAGGGTTTAGGGTTTAGGGTTTAGGGTTTAGGGTTTAGGGTTTAGGGTTTAGGGTTTAGGGTTTAGGGTTTAGGGTTTAGGGTTTAGGGTTTAGGGTTTAGGGTTTAGGGTTTAGGGTTTAGGGTTTAGGGTTTAGGGTTTAGGGTTTAGGGTTTAGGGTTTAGGGTTTAGGGTTTAGGGTTTAGGGTTTAGGGTTTAGGGTTTAGGGTTTAGGGTTTAGGGTTTAGGGTTTAGGGTTTAGGGTTTAGGGTTTAGGGTTTAGGGTTTAGGGTTTAGGGTTTAGGGTTTAGGGTTTAGGGTTTAGGGTTTAGGGTTTAGGGTTTAGGGTTTAGGGTTTAGGGTTTAGGGTTTAGGGTTTAGGGTTTAGGGTTTAGGGTTTAGGGTTTAGGGTTTAGGGTTTAGGGTTTAGGGTTTAGGGTTTAGGGTTTAGGGTTTAGGGTTTAGGGTTTAGGGTTTAGGGTTTAGGGTTTAGGGTTTAGGGTTTAGGGTTTAGGGTTTAGGGTTTAGGGTTTAGGGTTTAGGGTTTAGGGTTTAGGGTTTAGGGTTTAGGGTTTAGGGTTTAGGGTTTAGGGTTTAGGGTTTAGGGTTTAGGGTTTAGGGTTTAGGGTTTAGGGTTTAGGGTTTAGGGTTTAGGGTTTAGGGTTTAGGGTTTAGGGTTTAGGGTTTAGGGTTTAGGGTTTAGGGTTTAGGGTTTAGGGTTTAGGGTTTAGGGTTTAGGGTTTAGGGTTTAGGGTTTAGGGTTTAGGGTTTAGGGTTTAGGGTTTAGGGTTTAGGGTTTAGGGTTTAGGGTTTAGGGTTTAGGGTTTAGGGTTTAGGGTTTAGGGTTTAGGGTTTAGGGTTTAGGGTTTAGGGTTTAGGGTTTAGGGTTTAGGGTTTAGGGTTTAGGGTTTAGGGTTTAGGGTTTAGGGTTTAGGGTTTAGGGTTTAGGGTTTAGGGTTTAGGGTTTAGGGTTTAGGGTTTAGGGTTTAGGGTTTAGGGTTTAGGGTTTAGGGTTTAGGGTTTAGGGTTTAGGGTTTAGGGTTTAGGGTTTAGGGTTTAGGGTTTAGGGTTTAGGGTTTAGGGTTTAGGGTTTAGGGTTTAGGGTTTAGGGTTTAGGGTTTAGGGTTTAGGGTTTAGGGTTTAGGGTTTAGGGTTTAGGGTTTAGGGTTTAGGGTTTAGGGTTTAGGGTTTAGGGTTTAGGGTTTAGGGTTTAGGGTTTAGGGTTTAGGGTTTAGGGTTTAGGGTTTAGGGTTTAGGGTTTAGGGTTTAGGGTTTAGGGTTTAGGGTTTAGGGTTTAGGGTTTAGGGTTTAGGGTTTAGGGTTTAGGGTTTAGGGTTTAGGGTTTAGGGTTTAGGGTTTAGGGTTTAGGGTTTAGGGTTTAGGGTTTAGGGTTTAGGGTTTAGGGTTTAGGGTTTAGGCTTTAGGGTTTAGGGTTTAGGGTTTAGGGTTTAGGGTTTAGGGTTTAGGGTTTAGGGTTTAGGGTTTAGGGTTTAGGGTTTAGGGTTTAGGGTTTAGGGTTTAGGGTTTAGGGTTTAGGGTTTAGGGTTTAGGGTTTAGGGTTTAGGGTTTAGGGTTTAGGGTTTAGGGTTTAGGGTTTAGGGTTTAGGGTTTAGGGTTTAGGGTTTAGGGTTTAGGGTTTAGGGTTTAGGGTTTAGGGTTTAGGGTTTAGGGTTTAGGGTTTAGGGTTTAGGGTTTAGGGTTTAGGGTTTAGGGTTTAGGGTTTAGGGTTTAGGGTTTAGGGTTTAGGGTTTAGGGTTTAGGGTTTAGGGTTTAGGGTTTAGGGTTTAGGGTTTAGGGTTTAGGGTTTAGGGTTTAGGGTTTAGGGTTTAGGGTTTAGGGTTTAGGGTTTAGGGTTTAGGGTTTAGGGTTTAGGGTTTAGGGTTTAGGGTTTAGGGTTTAGGGTTTAGGGTTTAGGGTTTAGGGTTTAGGGTTTAGGGTTTAGGGTTTAGGGTTTAGGGTTTAGGGTTTAGGGTTTAGGGTTTAGGGTTTAGGGTTTAGGGTTTAGGGTTTAGGGTTTAGGGTTTAGGGTTTAGGGTTTAGGGTTTAGGGTTTAGGGTTTAGGGTTTAGGGTTTAGGGTTTAGGGTTTAGGGTTTAGGGTTTAGGGTTTAGGGTTTAGGGTTTAGGGTTTAGGGTTTAGGGTTTAGGGTTTAGGGTTTAGGGTTTAGGGTTTAGGGTTTAGGGTTTAGGGTTTAGGGTTTAGGGTTTAGGGTTTAGGGTTTAGGGTTTAGGGTTTAGGGTTTAGGGTTTAGGGTTTAGGGTTTAGGGTTTAGGGTTTAGGGTTTAGGGTTTAGGGTTTAGGGTTTAGGGTTTAGGGTTTAGGGTTTAGGGTTTAGGGTTTAGGGTTTAGGGTTTAGGGTTTAGGGTTTAGGGTTTAGGGTTTAGGGTTTAGGGTTTAGGGTTTAGGGTTTAGGGTTTAGGGTTTAGGGTTTAGGGTTTAGGGTTTAGGGTTTAGGGTTTAGGGTTTAGGGTTTAGGGTTTAGGGTTTAGGGTTTAGGGTTTAGGGTTTAGGGTTTAGGGTTTAGGGTTTAGGGTTTAGGGTTTAGGGTTTAGGGTTTAGGGTTTAGGGTTTAGGGTTTAGGGTTTAGGGTTTAGGGTTTAGGGTTTAGGGTTTAGGGTTTAGGGTTTAGGGTTTAGGGTTTAGGGTTTAGGGTTTAGGGTTTAGGGTTTAGGGTTTAGGGTTTAGGGTTTAGGGTTTAGGGTTTAGGGTTTAGGGTTTAGGGTTTAGGGTTTAGGGTTTAGGGTTTAGGGTTTAGGGTTTAGGGTTTAGGGTTTAGGGTTTAGGGTTTAGGGTTTAGGGTTTAGGGTTTAGGGTTTAGGGTTTAGGGTTTAGGGTTTAGGGTTTAGGGTTTAGGGTTTAGGGTTTAGGGTTTAGGGTTTAGGGTTTA